>NC_134875.1:50689981-51054981 GCF_049852395.1 Peromyscus maniculatus bairdii
CCCCTTTTTCTTTTTACAAAGGGAGAATGGCTGTGTTCTATTGGCCTTGGGCACAAGTTGTTGGGGTGGATTAAAACCCTAAAAGTGTATGGTGGGTAAGGTTTCTTTTGCACCTTCAGATCCTTGACCAACAAGACAAGATGGCCATTAACAAGAGGTCAATGAAGCAGATGCTAGCTATCCAGGAATTCGATGTCACTAGTAAGATGATCGGTCCATTTGCAACCCAGGAGCCTCCCATTGCTTAGGAATCAGCCTGCCTATTGACCTATCATTGGCTCAAAGACCACTGCCCCACTTAAGGTGGATGAGAGAAGGAAGCTGCTCCAGAGGATACTGTTTTGAGCTCCACTCAAAAAGAGAGAAGAGGAAAGCAATCAGAAAACAGTCCTTTTCACATGAGCCTCCTATTATGGTGCTTGGGAACAAATCCAGAAAAAAAAAATGAAGGTAGTTGGGTGTGTCCTGTCCGGGAACCAATAGCAGTCAGCCAACAGCGCTGTTAAACAGTGTGCTAGAGAACTCTGGAGTGGAAATGAAGGGGAAAACCCAATCACGTTACCTTAAGGGAAGTGCAGCACTGGGAGATGTGAAACTTAATGCGTCATACCCAAGCACAGACAAGAAAAGCAAATGACAAACGAGACTACAGAGCACCTAACACCTACGCAGCAGAGCACACAATCATCACAGTTGGGAATGGGAGAAAATACTGGAACACCATATATGATATATAAAGGAGTCCTGTGTTTTTAAATGGGCAAAGGACAAAGGGATGGGTATTTCTCAAAAAGGGGGGGGGATAGTAGATAATAAGGTGTTCAACGTGACTATCCACCAGGAAAATGCAAAATAAAATGATGGGGGCAATTCTAGGGATTTGTTGCATAGGGTTGATAATATTATACTGTATCCTGGGAAATGGTCAGAGGAGTAAATTCAATGCCATGGGACTTGTGACACAAAGAAATGATTTTTTTTTTTTTTTTAGTTAATGAGTCAGAAAAGTCTGCTGATTCTGGCATAGCAGAGTAGGCAAATATACTACATAAGTGTTAAAAAATAATTCTATGTATATTTGGTGTGTGTGTGCTCTATACAAACATTTGTCTGGAGTTAGTCTGCCTGCTGAGGGACCTAGGATATTAGTGGGAAAAAGGTAAGTACAAAACTGGGTGTGATATGCTCCTAGCTAGTGGTGAGAAAAGAAAGGAGGAACTTTGTATATATGTGCGTGGTCTCTGTAAAGATACCTCAGAAACTGGTTGTGCTGGTTTCCTGGAGGTCAGTCCTAAGAGGGAAAATGTGTTAGTCAGCTCTCTGTCACTGTGATGAAAATCTGAGAAACAATTTAGGAGGAAAGATTTGTTTGGGATTAGGATTTCAGAATTTTCGGTCCGTAGTCACTGGTCCTACAGTTTGTGAGCCTACAGTGAAGTAGAACATTATGATGGAGTAAAGTAGCTTGCTTCATAGGAAAAAGAGAAGGGTGGGAAGAAGAAGAGTTCAGAGTCCCCGTATACCACTGGAGGGCACGCACCCCAAGGGCCTACTTCCTATAATACCCAGGTCCCACCTCCGAGTTTCTACCACCTCCCAATAATCCTTTAAACCATGCATGCATCAATGGACAAATCAATTGAGGATGTTAAAGTTCATTCCTGAAGGCCCACCTCTGAACATTGATTGGTCCAGTGAGGACAAAGCCTTCAACGCATAAGCTCTTTGGGGAATGTTTCAGACCCAAACCATGACAGGCAGCATCCAGTATTGTATATGTTGTTTAGTATTTCTCAAACTTTTTCATTGAATTTTTACAATTAATTTAAAAGAGGAAGGATCCTAGAGATAGAATGACAGTTACTAGGGACCAGGGGCAGGAGGGAATGAGGAGTTGTTTAAAGCATACATGGTTTCCATCTGGGATTTTGAAATTTTTCTACAAATAATTTCTTTCATGAAAGTACTTACTGCAACTAAATGAACCTGAAAAGTGGTTAAAGTGGCAAATTGTATGTTATGTATATTCTACCACAGAAAACAAGTGAAAAAGAGGAAGTATACTGAACAAGTGTAAATCATTCCCATTTGTGTGAGCAAATTATATGTGTGTCAGCACATGTATAGAAGAGTCCAGTAACACCCTGTACACAATGTGAACCTAGAACTAACGTTAGTATTTATGGAAATCTTTTGATAACTGGATATTCTGCATTAAGACTTTGTTTTGAGCCGGGAGGCAGTGGTGCATGCCTTTAATCCCAGCACTTGGGAGGCAGAGCCAGGCGGATTTCTGTGAGTTTGAGGCCAGCCTGGTCTACAGAGTGAGATCCAAGACAGGCACTAAAACTGCACAAAGAAAATCTGTCTTGAACCCCACCCCCCAAAAAAGAATTTGTTTTGAGACCAGCGTGGTGGCACATACCTTTGATCTCAGCACTCCTCGGGAAGCTGAGCCAGGTGGATCTCTGTGAGTTGAAGGCCAACTTGGTCTACAGAGCAAGTTCCAGGACAGCTAGAGCTATTACACAGAGAAATTCTGTCTCTAAAATACAAAAAAAGGGGGGGGGAGAAAATGCTGTTTGATAGTTTAAAACAAAACAGAAAAAGTATATCTACAAAAAAAATGAGTCACAAATTGAAGAGAGAAATCAGTTGGGCCCTGCAAATTGTTATTCAGTCTCACTTGGTAAGATCCCCACAGAGCAATGGAGACTTTTCTAAAAGGTAAAGAAGTGACCACTTGCATTAAGCATGTACCTGAGTAAATCTAGCTCACTCTTGGCGGAACTGACAGCAAAGGAGATTTGCCTTTAATGGCTTTTCTCACCTTTTAGAAATGAGCCCATCCTTTGAATTTTAGCCGTCTCCCATGCACCTGGGTTTCCAGTGTTTCAGAAAGGGGCCTTGGCTTACCAGAGCTCTGTACAGAACTTCCATCCAAGGGAACGTTCTGGACCTTTCCTTTCCCTCCTCAAAACTTAACAGCTGCTGGGTCGCTTTCACAAAGGACCTTGCTAAGTGATTAAGGAATTCAATCAACTAACTCAAGCTAAATGTTAATAGCTTCATTTGTCTCTCTATTAGGAGATAATATTTTAATTTTAACAGAGGCCTTCAATGTATTAATTCAAAGGAATGACTAATGGCTTGTGTGGGTGGGAATGGGGGATGGGGAGATTTTGCTAATCACATCACATAAGCAGCTGCTTTGAAAATATCCCCACTTTCAATGGTTTTATGCAAATTGCTCACTGTAAATTTATTAAAGTAAATGTTTTGTATCTGGCAGGAGATGCAAAATTGGCTGGGAATGTGTGATGAAATTATTTGTTTATAATTATTTAATGGTTACCTTTGTATATAACATATGTTGATCCTATTAACAAAATAAATCTGGCCCATAAAAAAAGATGTCTGACAGATGCAGCTGGAGGTGTTTAATTGAATTAATCTGAAGCAGACTTACCACCCCACAGGCCAGCAGTATGAAAGGGACAGCTCATGGGCTATTTTTTTCCAGCTGAGAATGTAAGGGGGAGGGAGTGGCGCCAGATACTTTCTTCAGAGAACAGCACAGAGGCCTGTCTGTTCCAGATGGGGGAAAAAAATCACAGAAGGGTGATTTTGTTGTACAAGAGCATCATTGCTTCTGCAGAAGGGGACCTTAGACTGCTCTCAAAAGAAGCAGCTACTTGTCTGAAATCCAGAGGTTGACCAAAGGCTTTTCTAACCAAGCAGCTCTTTACAGGATGGTGAGAAGAAAAGCACTTTTGGCATAGTCTCGTCAATAGGACACTGTTCTAAAACTCTAGTGGTGAACAGACTCCAAAGGCTGCTTGAGAGAGAGTGGTTCAAAATAATTATGTTCCTAACGTGGAGAAATAGCATGTGCCTGGTGCTTATTTTATTTATACTCGGCTCCTGCTTTCATCAGTTTTGTAACTTTTCTGAATTGCTGTAATAAATATGTATGATTACTATCTGCATTGTATTGTTCCTGGAGTTTTAATGTGCCATCAGGTCAAGCCTAACCCTTACTGCTGTCCAAGCCTTCCCAATCAGCAGTGTCAGGTACTTCCTGTCTGGCTTCCACAACATCACACCTTTCCTGGTTTTCCTACCGTCTCACTACCTGTTCCTCAACTGTTTCTTCCTCCTGCTTTATTGCTCCTGAAGACTGTATACCCCAGAGCTCAAGTCTTGGTTCTCCTTTCCATAAAACTCCTATGGGACATCCTCTAGTCCTATGATTTCCAGTATGATCCATATACTGATGGATCCCAGTTTCATCTTCGGCTCAGACTTCTCCCTCTGGGCCAAGCTTGCATATTCTTATAAGTATTTTACATCTCTACCTGGCTGCCTCATAGGCAATGCTAACAATGTGGCCAAAAATGAACTCTTCCTTTCTACCTCTCCTCATTTCATTTAGTGGCATCATCTAACTACTTATACCAGACTAGGGTTGTCATCCTTGACACTTTCCATGCCCCAGTACCCAACATCTAACTTATAATCGAGTCAGATTTTCATTTTCTCACTTTTACTTACATTAATCACACTGGCCAGTCATCCTTTCAAAATGGAAATCCTATCATTTAAAGCTTCATTCCCATGCCGGGCGGTGGTGGCGCACGCCTTTAATCCCAGCACTCGGGAGGCAGAGCCAGGTGGATCTCTGTGAGTTCGAGGCCAGCCTGGACTACCAAGTGAGTTCCAGGAAAGGCGCAAAGCTACACAGAGAAACCCTGTCTCGATAAACCAAAAAAAAAAAAAAAAGCTTCATTCCCTGCTTAAAACTCTTGAGTCTCCTCTCATTGCCATTAAAAGAAGTTTCAAATTGCATAAGGTATGCAAGACCAGGCATTAGCTGTTGTGATGGCTGTTCTTAGTTGTCAGCTTGACTATGTCTGGAATGAACTACAATCCTCCGGAAATGGAGGGCACACTTGTGATCCGGATCTTGAGGCAGGAAGACTACATGCCTTTGATCTGGATGTTGGGGCAGGATGACACTTCTTTGATCCAGATCTTGAGGCAGGAAGGCACACCTTTAACCTGGGCCACACCTCCTGCTGGAAGCCTAGATAAGGACAATGGAAGAAGGAAGTGTTCATTGTTTGCCTGCTTGCCCTCACCTTGTCAGCACATCCATTCCTTCACTAGCATTCTAGCCTACTTCTTCAGGATTCCAGCATATACAGAAGACCAAAGGAGACACACAGCCTCGTGGAACTCAACAACTCTAGATCCGTGGACTTTCCTCTCACAGCTAGCCATTGTTGGACTGCAGCATGCAAGTCATTCCAATAAATTCCCACGTAGACAGACAGATGATAGATAGATAGATAGATAGATAGATAGATAGATAGATAGATAGATAGATAGATAGATGATGGAGAGACAGATAGAGAGATATACAGGGAGATAGGGAGAGAGAGAGATTCATCCCATAAGTTCTGTGCCTCTAGAGAACCCTGACTAATACAGCCATTCTCTGCCAAACTCTCCAACTTCATCTTATCCAACTCTCATCCTTGCCCATGACAATCTAAGCACACTGGCCTTCTGACACCCCTGGAACTGCACACTGCTCTTAGACACACACACACACACACACACACACACACACACACACACACACACACACAGAACTCCAGTACTCTTTTCCTTCTTCTGCAATGTTCTTCCTTCCACTCTCCACATGGCTGTCAGATTACATAGCACCTAATCAGACAATCCTTTCTGAACACTCTATCTAAAGTAGCCCCTTCTCTTTGTCTCCATCATCCTCTAATGTAGTAGCCTAGTCTTTTCTTTTGGAAACTTATCACCAGATTAAAAAAATCACGTTTATTTTATGCACTCACATATATGCACTCACATATCTATGCACAAACACAAATATGCAGTCTATGAGACTGAAAGGTTTGCCTGTCTCTATCACTGGTGTACCTCTAACACATCAAACAGGACCTGGATCACAGTAAATGCTAGTATTTGCCACATAATATAAGTAAACCAATAAAAGAATATGGTCCAGAAATGACCTTTGCAACCTGACCTAGATTTACCCTAATTTTCAATCCATACTGAGAATACAGAACTAGTACAGTCACAACAGGCTCATGATGGGAGGTCAGACACATGACTCAGATCTCAACTACCTATATTCTAATTTTTAAACTGGCTCTATAAATTTAGCGTCCTTTAAGACATTAACTGGCATTATGAGAAAAGGAGGATTTGATCAAAGATGTGTAGAAAATGCTACAGTCTCTCTCCCAGTCTCACAGCATACATTAGCATGTTAAGACTCTAAGAAGTTCTGCCAGAAATAAAATCTATTTGTACTTTGTTTAACATTTCCCCCAACATGTTTGACCATGAAACATTTATGGTCTATCCACTTATTAACATCTCACAGTGGGGTGGGAATGTAGCTCATAGTAGAATTCTTGTTTAGCATGTGTAAGGCACTGGATTCCATCTCTAACACCACAGTAAAGCAACATCTTACAATGCCCTACAATCTTCAAAATACAGTTTGGAAGCACTGCCATAGATATTTAGATAAAGTGTGTGTGTGTGTGTGTGTGTGTGTGTGTGTGTGTGTGTGTGTGTGTGTGTGTGTGTGATGAATATTGATCAATGTTAAATTAAGATTCAAAGCAGTAAATCCTAATCAAAAGGTTCACTTGTGAAATGAAGTAGATCAGAATGCAACTTTAAAATAAGACAACGAAGGGACTGGAGAGATGGCTCAGTGTTTAAGAGCACTGGCTGCTTCCCCAGAGGTCCTGAGTTTGATTCCAAGCACCCATATGGCAGCTCACAACCTTTTATGGAATCTGATGCCCTTTTCTGCTCTGCAGATGTATGTGCAAACAAAACATCAATATGTATAAAATAAATAAATCTTTAAAATAAGGCTATGATTGGAGACAGTGCATCCTGTTAATATAAACCTAGTGGTGGTTTGAATAGAAAATGCCCCATAGACTCATGTGTTTGAATCCTTGGCTCATAATGAATAGCACTATTAGGAAGTGTGGCCTTGTTGGAGGAAGTATGTCACTGTTAGTGCCCACTTTGTAGTCTCAGAAGCTCAAGCTCGCTTAGAAGCTCTCAGTCTCCTTCTGCTGCTTGCAGATCAAAATGTAGAACTAACTCTCAGCTCCTTCTCTAGCACCACGTATGCCTACATGCCACCATTCTTCTCACCATGATGATAATGGACTAAACCTCTGAAACTGTAAGCCACTCCCAATTAAATGTTTTACTTTATAAGAGGTGTCATAGTCATGGTTTCTACTCACAGCAATAGAAACCCTAAGACGACCTATTAAGAATGAACTGGCCTACAGTAGGTGAACAGTGTTACTCAAATGTTCAAATGTTATTGCCTCATAGAATTATTACTACATCACTGACAATCTGGAAAAGACTGGTGAAGTAAGTATGGAAATAGTTCAGTTGGTAAGATGCTTTCCATGCAAGAATGATGTCTTGAATTTGATCCCTGGACATACATAGAATCTGAACAAAGTGACACATGCTTCTAATACCAGTACTGGAGAGGTAGAGATAGGTGGATCCCTGGGGAGTCACTGGCCACCCAGCCTAGTCTCAATAGGAGCCAAAGGTTCTAATGAGACTCTGTCTCAAAAAAATAAGATGGATGGTCCATGAGAGCTAGCACTTAAAGTTTAGGTAACTCTAGCCTCCACATGGGTACTTGTATACACACACACACACACACACACACACACACACACACACACACACACATATACACACCTGAACACACATGAACATGAATACACACAGATATCAATGATATGCTGTTGGTGATCCTTAGGAATACACAAAAGCAGGGGAGAGTATTAATATCAAATTAAAAGACTAGAAATGAGCAGCTATTATAAGGGAAGTATGTGACAAGGTTTGGTGGTACCTGTCTTTAATCCCAGTACACAAGAGGCAAAGACAGGCAGATCTCTGTTTGAGGCTAGTCTGATCTACATAGCAAGTTGAAGGCCAGCCAGGGCTACATAGTGAGACCCTGTCTAACAAAAAGTAGAAGAGAAGGGGAAAAGATGGGATTTGCAAGGCAATGATCAGTGGAAATAAAAGTTGGCTTGAAGTCAGACACATCAGTATTGCTCTTACCCACCTCAGTATTTCTTTTGGTTCTTTGAGCACTCTACATTGGTTCATGCTTATACCTTTTGCAGTTATTGTTCCCTCTGCCTAGAGCAGAGATAACCATAGCTTTTTCTGTTGTAGGCATATGGAAATATTTCAGGCTCTGTGGGGCATATGATCTCTATCCCAACTACTCAGCTCTGCTGTTACTGCAAAAGTAACCATAACGATGCATAAACAATAAAACTTTATCAGAATGAGAATGTAGATCAGATTTGGAACAAAAAGTAAAGTTGTTCAATCTGGAGCAAACACTGCAAAAAATCCTTATAAATGATCTTTTTTATTCAAAATTTAACATAAACATTATTGTCTCAAATGACACTATCCAATCTAAAGTAGCCACACTAATTTACTTTATGTGCTTTAAAATTTAGCTATTTTAATTATTTCTATTATACCTATCCCAAAATGTTATATTCTTATTTGTTGATTTCCTCCACCTCCCCCCACACCAAAACAATAACTAATATTTATTAAGCTTTTTTGTATATTTGGCACTGTTCTGAACACTTCACATGCATCAACTCTTTTAATATTTATAATAACATATTGAAAATCATCCTTAATTGACTCATTTTGTAGATTAGGAAATGAAGACTGAAACATTAAGCAATTTATTCTCAGTCTCATAGCTGAGTTGGTGATGGTTCCAGGATTTAGACCCTTGCCCCTAAGCGATGTGCTACATTACATTTCAATGATAAACTCCAAATTGTGTGTACCCAATCTGTCTTGTTTAATGATGGCCCTTGAACAATGGCTAGCATCTGGTCAATAAATATATATCAACATAATAAAAATTCTAAGATTCTCTGTTAAAGGGAGTCAATATTCAATAAATTTGAAATTTGATTTTTTTTTTTGATGAAGCTACTAGATGAGACAAGAAAAAAGTACAATGTTATGTGTGGTGGTTTAAATGAGAATGGCCCCCATAGGCTCATATCTTTGAATGCTTGGTCTCTAGTCCATAGAACTGTTTGGGAAGGGTTAGGAGGAGCTGTGGCCTTTCCAGAGGAAGTGTGTCCCTAGGGGTTGGCTTTGAGGTTTCAGAAGTTCATGCCATTCCCAGTTAGTTCTCTTTCTCTGCCTCCTGGCTGTGGATCAGCATGTAAGCTCTTAACTGCTGCTCCAGCACCACACCTGCCTGTTGCCATGCTCCCTGACATGATGACGGTCATTAACTCTAACCTCTGAAACTGTAAGCAAGCCCAAATAAACTCCTTCTTATATAAGTTGCCTTGGTAATGGCAATAGAAAAGTAACTAAGACATTGTGTTATTTTCATTTTATCAAATCATTAAACATGATTTTCTATTTCACAAAACCTTTCCATGTCATTTGATGCTGTTTCTCTTTCCCTTTTTGTTTGGTTTCCATGACATTTTTTGGTTTCCTAGTTCCCTGTACACCTTAATATTTTTACTTTGTCCTTTGTAACATCTTCTCCCCCATCAATCAGCCCTAAACTGTGGGTGTTACCCAGGATTCCACCCTCAGCCCTTGGCTTTTTCCATTTCCCAAATGCTCTGAAGTAGTCCCCTGCATTTTCACTGTTTCCATTTTTCTTGCTGCATCCTAATAACATCTCAGTCTAACACCTGGGCAGATTTTTATTTCAAGCCTGAGAAGTTCCCACAAGCACCTTGAGTTTACATGTCCAAAATGAAATTCCTATTCTTTTTCCTATAGCACCTCCTCAATTACTGACATCATCTGTTGCTCCCTCTCTGCTTTCCCTCTGCCCATATCTAAACACCAGCGTCATCTCAATGATTTTACTACCCAAATTTCTCAACCTAGTACCCAGCTACAGTCAACTCCTTTGGTCTCTTCTCTAGTTTTGCGTCTATTCCATTCTCAACATGCCTCCCCAAAATATTCTTTTTTTCTTTTATTTATTTTTTGTGCAGTGTGTGTGTGTGTGTGTGTGTGTGTGTGTGTGTGTGTTATATGGATGTGTGGGAGCACACTCTTGTAGAGGTCAGAGGACAGCTTTCAGAAGTCAGTTCTTTCCTTCCTCTTTCTCTGTGGAACTGAAATCAGGTCAGAAAATTTTAGGAATACTAACTTCTCATTGTATTGTTATTATTACATTGTATTGTATTATTAGGATATGTTTATTTACAGATTGATTTAGATGAGTTGAGAATCAGTGAAAACAGAGCCTATAACAGTGTTTTCCAACCCTTAAATTCTTTAATTTGTGACATATTTTCATGAAAGGAAAAAAAACCCTCAATTATGTATAACTGTGGGAAACTAGCTGGTTAGTGAATAGGTAAGTTCACTGAAGACAGTTATTTAGAAGGGACTTTAAATTTCCAAGAAAATCTAAATTTCAAAGAGTGAAAATGCAGTCCAGACAAAATAAGCAGAAATATATGACAATTAATACAACAATCTTTTATTTCATTTCAAAGGATTTCAATGTATACTTATATAATAAAATAAGATATATGGTTGTGGCTATAAAACAATTTGATTGGTTTTCATAGATATCTTACATAATATAAAATAAAATTATCATTCTAGGGTTTAGCTTTCCAATTTAAATCCTTTTCCTGAAGGAGCCTATGGTTTAATAAGAGGAGGACAGACAATTTAAAAAGTAGCAAAGTAGAATAATTACAAGCTGCTACAGACCTTGTAAAATAGGGTCATAATAAGTAGTGGAAGGGGGTAGTAAGGAAAGATGGGTATAAAAGAATAGCAGCTACTTAAGGGAAGAAGGGCATGTGTGAAGGATGGGATAGTAGCTCAAAAGCCAAAGGAAATGTGCTAACTTCAATGAAGTGATGATATTCGGAGCACACAGACTGAACGTGGAGTGGAATGAAATGAAAGGAAGTTGATGAAGTTGTCACAGAATAGGTCATAAAAGTTCCATGTGGCATTCAAAGGAGTGTGAACACAAATCAGAATATGTGATTTTGAATGGGGAATTGTCATGATGAAATTCTCATAGTACAATAAATACTCAAATAGCTATGAAAAGGATAAACTCAAAGGCGATAGGGACTGAAGTAAGAGGGCTGTTCTGAAAAAACTTCATTATGTTAAGTAAGAAGTAATGAAGAGAGCACATATTTGAAAGGGATTTAAAATGTAAATAGAACTTTGGAACAAAATAACTGAGGGAGAAGTGAAAGGTCAGGTTTCTGTTTGCACACGAGGGATAGCAGTGCCACTAAGTTCTTCAAAAGGAATACAGATGGAAGAGGAGAAATTTGAGGGACACAGAAATGGGGAAATGAGGAAGAACAACAAGATTAGCTTGGACTGAAGCTATGAAACAACTAGTTGGAATTGCTGAGCTAAAAAATGGATGTTCCAGTGATTCTCAGAAGAGATGAGGGCTGATGACACAGGTGTGGATACAAGCAGACACGTTGGAATTAAAACAGCAGATTAATTACTCAAGGAAGAGTCTGCACAATGAATTGAGAACTGAGCTGTGGACAGCATCTTAGAGGACACCAACATTTAAGGAATGATAGAGGAAAAGTAGCCATAGAAAAATATAAGCCATACAGCCAGAGAGGTAAGAAAAACAGAAGAGTGGGGTACCATAGAGCTAAATATATTTACTGGGTTTTGTGGTGATTTGAATGTAATTGGCCCCCATAAGTTCATCGGGAGTGGCATTATTAGGATGTGTAGCTTTGTTGAAGTAGATGTGGCCATGTTGGAGGAAGTGTATCACTGTGGAGGCAGGCTTTGAAGTCTCATATATGCTCAAGCCACACCCAGTATTTTAGTTCACTTCCTGTTGCCTGTGAATCAAGATGCATTAACTCTTGGTTTCTTCTCCAGTACCATGTCTTCCTGCATGCCATCATGTCACAGCATAATAATGGACTAAATCTCCGAAACTTTAAGCCACCTCATTAAATGTTTTCCATTATAAGAGTAGCCGTCCTTATGGTGTCTCTTCACAGCAATAGAAATCCTAACTAAGACAGAGATTGGTGCCAGGAGTGGGGTATTGCTGTGATAGGCCTCACCATGCTTTTGTTTGAAGGAATATGGACCTTTGGACTGTGGATTAGAAAAGCAGTTGAATGATTTAAGTGCTGTGGGATGGTCTATATGTCAAATTACTCTGATTGGTCAATAAATAAAACACTGATTGGCCAGTGGCTGGGCAGGAAGTATAGGCGGGACTAACAGAGAGAAGAAAAGAAAGAACAGGAAGGCAGAAGGAGTCACCGCCAGCCACCACCATGACAAGCAGCATGTGAAGATGCAGGTAAGCCAGGAGCCACATGGCAAGGTATAGACTTATAGAAATGGATTAATTTAAGCTATAAGAACAGTTAGCAAGAAGCCTGCCATGGCCATACAGTTTGTATGCAATATAAGTCTCTGTGTTTACTTGGTTGGGTCTGAGCAGCTATGGGACTGGAAGGTGACAGAGATTTGTCCTGACTGTGGGCAAGGCAGGAAAACTCTAGCTACATATAAGTGCTGCTTAATGGGTTATACTAGTAAGAACATGGAAGATAGTGGTGCTAAATGAGATTTGAACTATGGGTATCTGGCTCAAGAGGTTTCAAAGGACAAGATTATTAATATGTTGCCTAGAGACTGTTCTTGTGATATTTTGGTGAAGAATGTGGCTGTTTTTGCCCTTATTCAAAGAGTCTGCCTGAGGCTAAAATGAAGAGTTTTGGATTAATTCCCTTGACAGAGGAAATCCCAAATCAGCCTAGTATAGACTCTGTCTTATGGTTATTAGTGTTAACTCTAAAGAAGATTTATAATGAAAAGGAGCAAGTTAAGCAAGGAAAATACAAAATGTACAATTTGAGGAGAAAGTGAGTACCAGGAAGTAGAATGGAGCAAAGTCCTGTATTCAAGGAGACAAACATTAAGAAATGGTGTAAAGGGTGTGGTGACCTCAGGGCAAGATCCTACCCAGCTAAGCTTACAACTTCTAAAACAGGAATTAAAGAAAAGCATAGAGCTGAGTGTGATCTTTAATCCCAGCACTCGGAAGGCAGAAGCTAGAGGATCTCTGAGTTTGAGGCCAGTCTGGTCTATGGAGCAAGGTCCAGAACAGCCAAGCTTAGCCAGTTAAGGTAACCACTGAAAACAGAAAGCTGGTGAAGATGTAAGTGAAAGATCTCAGAATTCAAGGCCTGCCTGGCCTGCAGATCCAGTTTCAGGACAGACAGGCTTAGGCAGTGAAGGAAACCATGGGTATCAGAAAGCTGACGAAGATGTAATTGAACAAGGAGGCTATGTTCCAACCCGAGTAAGCAGCAGAATTTGGCAGCTTCATCCACGTGGTCCTGGCTATAAGAATAGAAGAAAAGGGTTATGGAATATTCCTCTGTGACTAAGAAAAGCTGTTGAGGCCAGGCATATGTCAGGGGTGTCCCTGAATGTAGGCCTAGAGAGGCCATTGTGTGAAGTTGTTAAAGTAAAGCTTGGATTGCCTTGGAGACCCCAAGATGTTAAAGATGCAAGAGCCATGGGATGCCTGCTGATGAAATCTGCTAACAGAGAGTGGAACCAGCCAAAGAAAAAGAACTTTGTTACAGTCAACAAAGCTGAAAGGGGTTGGAGATCTGAAGAGCATTTTGACATCAGACATAGAGATGCCGAGTTTGAAGTTTGCCCAGCTGGTTTTCAGTCTTGCTTTGGTCCAGTATTTCCTCATTATGCTCCCTTACCTACATTTTATAATGGTAATGTATATCCTGTGCCATTGTATGTTGAAAATATGTGATTTTTTTTAAATTTTGATTTTATAGGGGATTACAGTTAAGAGATTACATGAATCTCAGAAGAGACTTTGAACTTTAAACTTTTAAAAAGTTGAGACTGGCCGGGCGGTGGTGGCGCACGCCTTTAATCCCAGCACTCGGGAGGCAGAGCCAGGAGGATCTCTGAGAGTTCGAGGCCAGCCTGGGCTACCAAGTGAGCTCCAGGAAAGGCGCAAAGCTACACAGAGAAACCCTGTCTCAAAAAACCAAAAAAAAAAAAAAAAAAAAAAGTTGAGACTGTGATAGACTATGGGGACTTTTGAAGTTGGACTAAATGTATTTTGCATTATAATATTGTTACAAGCTTATGGGAGCCAGGGAATAGAATGTGGTAATTTGAAAGTAATTGCTTCCATAAGCTCATAGGGAGTGGCACTATTATAAGGTGCAGCTTTGTTGGAGATGGTAGTGTCTTGTTGAAGAAAGTGTGTCACTGTGGAGGCTGACTTTGAGGTCTCATACATGCTCAAGTCTCACTCAGTGTCTCAGTTCACTTCCTATTGCTTTCAGATCAAGATGAAGGAATCTCAGCTACTTCTCCAGCACCATGTTTGCCTGCACACCGCCATGCCCCACTATAATGATAATGCACTAAACCTTTGAACTGTAAGCTACCCCAATTAAATGTTTTCCTTTAGAAGAGCTGTCCTGGTCATGGTGTCTCTTCACAGCAATAGAAATCCAAATAAGTTTATTAGCATGCACAATATTTAGGGGAATACAATACCACATTTCTTCTCTTTTTGTTTAAAATTTAAAAAAGCTTATAACTAATACAAAAAAATTATATCCAGTAAGTATATACAATATACACAGTCAAGATTACATTAACGATGTCTAGTCCATTAACATTTGACAGATTCAGATAAAAACTCCATTATATATATTAACAATGTTCAGTCCAGTAACATCTGATAAACTCAGACCAAAAAATTTTCATTACTTATCTTATTTCCTATTGCTAAAGTAACCATATTGTGGCTGAAAACAACACAAACTTATTACCTTATACTTCTGAGGATGAGGCATCTAAAGTTAGTCTTTCCAAGCTAAAGTTAAGGTCTCAAAATGTCTGATTCCTTCTGGAGGCTCTACCTTTAAGGAGCAACCAAAGGCAATTGCACTAGCCTAGTGTTTTGGGAGTCTCTTAGACTACCCTAACCAAAAACTCAAAAAAGTACTTCTCATGCCTGGTTTTAAGGTTTTTGTGAGATCTTTAGCTCTTGGAAAAAGTAACATCAACCTAGATGGGAAAATTTCATTTAAACTACATGTATATATTTATATACTAACTTACAGTTGTTTTTAGATAGAAAGTTAAAAGTATGATTCTTTATGACTTTTTAATACATTGTTACTATTATTTTATCCTCCCACATCATCCTTTTGTATTTATCTCCTTCCTTCTTCCCTAATTAGAGCCCTTCCCCATTTTTCCCATTTCTCTGATCAGATCACTGTAGATATAGTCTTCCTCAGGGAAGAAGAGTGCATCAGTTGGTTATTCAATACCAAATGGTCATACAGACTGAGAAGATTGTATTTATATATTTAGGAGTGTGTGTGTGTGTGTGTGTGTGTGTGTGTGTGTGTGTGTGTGTGCATACGCATGTAAAAACAATTAAAGAAAAAGGGGCTGTGGTGGTTTGAATAAAAATGGCTCCCATATGCTCACATATTTGAATGCTTAGTCATCAGGGAGTAGTACTACTTAGAGGGATTAGGAGGTGTGGCCTTGTTGGAGTAGGTGTGGCCTTGTTGGAGTAGGTGTGGCCTTGTTGGAGGAAGTGTTCCAATGTGGAGGTGGGCTTTGAGGTCTCATATACGATGGAGCCACACTCAGTGAGACAGATTACTTCCTGTTGCCTGCTGGATCAAGATGTAGAACTCTCAGTTCTTTCTCCAGCACCATGTCTGTATGCATGCCATCATGCTCTCTGCCATGATAATAATGGACTAAACCTCTGAAACTGTAAGCCATCCCCAATTTAATGCTTTCCTTTAAAAGTTGTAGACTTGATGTCTCTTCACAGCAACAGACATCCTCATTAAGACACACACATCCTAAGGGATGTTCTACAAAATGGCTGGACTATACTCTTCAGAGTTGTCAATGTCATGAAACATATCCAGATTTAAAAACACATGAAAATTGAATACAGCTCAACTAAGATTTTCTTCTTCTTTCAGAGACATTATTGGGACAACAAATGGAGTAAAATCTGAATTAGACATGTACATTAGCTAATTATTGTTAGTTTCCTAATTTTGAGTAGCTACACCTGGGTTGCTTAAGGAAGCATCATTTATCTTAAATATGTTGGTAATAGGATTCAAGAATCAGTGGCATTGTTTTAGCAATGCACTATCAGAGCAGAAGAGAAGAAGTGTGTATGACTGGGTAGTTGTGTGTACACTTGTAGAGACGGAGGGAGAGGGGAGGAGGGAGAGAGGAGGAGCAAGGGGGTTAGAGAGAATGTATGCTAAATATGGCACATATTTACATTTGAAGAAGCTGGGGAAGGTTAAATGAGTTTTTTCCTTCTACTCGGTGCAACTTTCCCATAAATCTGAAATTACATAAAAATAATTAGGTAAAAGAAATTATTATGAAGTGAAGAGAGCAACTCAGTTTCAACCAATCTTATTTTCTAACTTCATCCATCAAGTTTGACTGAAGGGACGTTCTGTGGTCATATTGGTGGCAGCTGCTGCTTTTGTACTGATGAGAGTGATTCTTGCCTGTTTATAGTCTCCAGGAAAACATGAAATGGTGATAGTGTAACAATGAGGGAGAGATCAGGCAATATTGACATCAGGAACATTGACAGGGCATAGCCTTGGGTAGGAGAATGGACAGATTCCCTGCTCATGAAAGCATAGAAGTGTGCCTATGCAGGCAAATATGTAGAGGGTTGGTAGAAGAGCCTTCCCTCCCACTAGGGCAGCCGTCCTCATCCTGTGGGTTGAGACCCCTTTGGGGGTCACACAACTCTTTCACAGGGTCACATGAGGCCATCTGCATATCAGAAATTTACATTACAAGTCATAACAGTAGCAAAATTATAGATATGAAGTAGCAACACAAATAATTGTATGGTTGTGGGTCATCACAACATGAGGAATTGTATTAAGGGGTCACAGCATTAGGAGGGTTGAGAAGCTCTGCACTATAGTATTTATGGAGTCTTAGCAAAGTCATCTAAGAAGTGTAAGGAGAGTGGTGATAAAGTGCCCTATTTGGAAAGTGGTATACAATCAAAATAGCTGTTCTGAGGAATGGGAGAGGGAAAAGAGTAAATGCTGAATTATCTAGCATTGTTTAGGATACAGCTTAGGCTCAAGCGAGTTAAAATCCAATTATAAAAAAAAAATGACTCATGTAGACGAATTTCTAAATAGTCTTATTAAAATAAAAACATGGAGCCAAATTAAGGGGTGAAAGCCTTAGATCAGGGAAATAGGGAAAGCCACCAGCTAACCTTATCTCACCAACTCTGCAGCTTCCAAATTCAAGTTACTTCCTGTCTAATCCACACCTTCATTGCCTTGCTGTTCTGCCCTGTCATTGGCTATCTTAGCGCAGCTACCTCACTTCCTCTTCCTACACAGCTCTGTTACCATCTGTCTGTCTGTACAGACCTCCAATCTTTATGGTTGGTACTGGGATTAAAGGAGTGTGTTACCACTCTTGGCTCTGTTCCCTAGTGTGGCCTTGAACACACAGAGATCTGGCCTGCTAATGGATTAAGGGTGTGTGCTGCCTGACTTCTTGTTTACTTAAAATGGCTGGCCTTTTCCCTGATCTCCAGGCAAGCTTTATTTATTAACATACAAAAAAAAATATCACCACATTTCAGCACAAATAAAATATCACCACAGACTTGAAACCAGTTGTATGGTCAACAATCAGGAGGTGTGAGAGAACCTAGAGTTCAAGGTCATCTTCAATAGTGAGTTCAAGGCCAGCCTGGGCCGCATGGCATGTTTGCAAAAGAGCAAACACATTTGTTGACTCACTCTATATAATGGCTTTACCTCCTACTCCACAAAGTTTGTACTTCAGTATTCATGTGGGTGAAACACAAGATTTCCAGTCCCTTTACCTGTTTGTCTCCCATGATCTTTATCTTAACTCTAATAACTCAGCCACTTACTTCCATGCTAATACTCTGGACCATAAAAATTATACCACTTCTGCCATTTTTATTTGAAATACCCAATCCTCTACCACCCATCACTGACAATCCACATTCCCTCACATCCTCATAGCCTCTATAAGATCTCAAATCTACTTATTGCCACTCTAAATATTCATCTGCCTGCCCCATGACTTCATTCCTTAGCCAGTCCTGTAAGAATGTTTCATCCTTACAAATATATTCAACTTCCTTGGCCATTCACTTCTCAGTCCACTGACAAAACCCTAACCCCAAATGCACACTACCATTTGCTTTCTTGGAGTCTGACCCAAGCTACTGAAGAGTGCAGGAGAATATCACACAACTGATCTGACAGGCAGGTCTTGCTTCAGAATTATGAAATTAGACCTCACAAAGTAACTCAGTCCTTCTCCTGTACTTTGAATCACATCCTATTAGTCTCAAAGAATCTCTTCCTTTATAACTTTTCTCTTTTTCTTTTATAACATCAATCTGTTCCTCTCCCTTGGACCATTTCCATCAGATTTCATTCATGTCCCAATACTCCTTAACAACTAAATAATCTTCCCTGACCATATATCCGACTCCAATCTTTCATTCTATTCATCTAGTCCACTTTATCATCAATTTCTCATATATGGAGTTGTCTACATCTGCTTTCTCCATTTCCCGCCTTTGTACTCAATTCCCAGTTCATTATAGTCAGACCTCCCCTCCAAAATAGCTGTTGTCATCAATAACCTGCACGTTACCAAATCTAATGGGTACTCATATGCCCTCATTTTACACATCTTGTCAGCAGATTCAGCACTGCTGAACATTCCTTCCATTTTGAAATACACATCGCCGTTGCCTGTCTGGACTCTGCAGTTTCATGGTTCTTTTCTTAACTATTCAGCTATTCCTCCTCCTCGGACATTTGATCTTCCTTTAACCTTCTTCAAAAGCACTGGTATTCTGAAGCAATCTGTCCTATCTGCTGTTCTCTTTTCATTCTATATTCTTTCGGTTGGTGAATTTATCCACTACTGTGGAGCTTATTTTTGCAGCAGTCCAAAAAGATAGCTCACATGAATTTCTGGTCACTCTCACCCTACCTGTCTTCAGATTTGACTCCTTCACCAGTTTCACTCAAAAGCTCATCTTTGCAGATACATTCAATTCCCTTCTCCATTTCCTCCTTTTTGGTGTCGTACCTAAGAAACCACTGCCTGGTCCAAACTCTTCAAAAGTTATACTTACGTTTTCTTCTAATAATTGCAGACTCTTTGCTCTTAAATTTGTGTTTTTGATCCATTTCAGACTGATTTTTGTCGATGGTGTTAAGTGAGGGTCTAGTTTCATTCTTTCCGATTCTTTTGCATGAATATATCCAGGTGTACATCATTTGTTTAAAAGTTTTTTCTCAGTCAGATGTGGTGATGCATACTTCTTCTAGTCCCGGGTACTTTGAAGACTGAGGTAGAAGGATCGCTTTCACTCAGATGTTCCAGGCAAGGTTGGGCAAAGTGACAACATGCTGTCTCAAAAACAAAATAAAATTTTCTTGCCGGGCGGTGGTGGCGCATGCCTTTAATCCCAGCACTCGGGAGGCAGAGCCAGGTGGATCTCTGTGAGTTCGAGGCCAGCCTGGGCTACCAAGTGAGTTCCAGGAAAAGCGCAAAGCTACACAGAGAAACCCTGTCTCGAAAAATAAATAAATAAATAAATAAATAAATAAATAAATAAATAAATAAATAAAATTTTCTTAATTGGATGGTCTTGTCAAAACCTTGTCAAAAGTCCGTTGTCAGGGACTTGAGAGATGGTTTATTAGTTAAGAGAACAAGTTGATCTTCAAAAGGACCCAGAGTTGATTCCCAGCACCCACATGGTGGCTCACAATGATTGATAACTCCAGTCCCAGATGATCTGATGTCTTCTTCTGGCCTCCACAGACACTAGACACACAAGTGGTACAGACATACATGCAGGTAAAACACCTGCACATATAAAATAGAAATATAAATAACAAATAAACAAACAAAAAACCCACTATGGGCCATTCTCTTCACTACTTTTCTGCTGTTAATTATCTGAGGGCTTTGTTCCATAATTTTCCTCATTCTAGGGCCCAACCTAGTGGTATAACCACTCTCTGGCAACATTTTATATATATATATATATATATATATATATATATATATATATATATATATATATATATAGAGAGAGAGAGAGAGAGAGAGAGATACACATACATTCACACACACATATGATATATATGATGGCAACAGATGGCAAAAATGTAGCAAACCATGTGACAGCTCTTCACATTCCCACCTCTAAATGACACTGTTGCTAAAATTTCAGTTCTTGAGCCATGTTGCCAAAACCAACTTCTGAGAGGGTGGAGAAATATCTGTAGGAAGAGGCCTTGAATACATGTAGTATTCTTCAAACCTCTCATGAAAATCTTAAGTGAAAGTCCACCACCGTTGTTCCCACAATCCTACCTGTTCTTATGCTTCTGTCTAGACTGGTTACTATCATACAGTGCTTCTTAACTTTGCACTATTGATCTTTGGGCCAGATGATTCTTTATTGGGAGGGGCTGCTCTGTACACCGTTGGGTGTTTTACAGCACTCTCCTCAGCCTCATACCTATACCAATTGTACATAGTAATTATGTTTTTGCACAACTGCATACACAGACACACACTCACACTCCAAATTACAATGACCAAAATGTCTCCAGTCATTACCAGTTGCTCCTGGCAAGCTAATACAGAGGCAAAACTGGTTGAAAATTAGTGCCTTTCTTTAGGTAATAGTTGTCATACAGGTATTTTTAATTAGTATAGTCTTGGCTATTATTGATAGTTTTACAAACCCTGTGTTCCTATAGCTGTTTCATTTTCTTTTCACTTTCTGTGACAATCTTTCAAGGGAAATTACCAATCTAGAGATTTGTGTCCTATTTGGAGTAAATTTACATTATGTTATTTATATCTATAATTTCTTCCTCTACCTTTTCTCTGTTGTACGTGTGATCTCTGTTAGATGGTGGACATCTTGGATTAAATCTCTAATTTCCATGGACATGACTTGGGTAAATTAGCTACAATTTTCCTCTTGCTGGTGATCAGTTTAGGAACAAAGGCACAAGACAATTAGAGTTTGTAACCTTGTGATGACAGTTATTCATAAGTTCAAGATGGGCAATAACTAATGAGGATCCCAGAGAGACTGAAATAAAGGATTTTTGACTTATTCTTGGAGGAGAGACATGTAATGGGAGCAAGCATACATATAGTAATTACGACAAGCTGGGCATGGTGGTACACACTTTAAATCCCAGCACTTGGAAGAGGCAGGCAGATCTCTGTGAGTTTGAGGCCAGCCTGGTCTACAGAGTGAATTCCAGGACAGTCAGAACTACATACATAGTGAGACCCTGTCTCAAAGAAAGAAAAACAAAACAAAAAGTATTTGCTACAAATAGCTTTCTTATAAATATTAAAAACAAGGCCTAGGATGACTGGGGTACTTTAGATAGAAACAAGAGGGACCAAAAATCTTGTGTCCTTCTTGAAATTATCTAGCTGATGAATTAACAAATCCTGTCGCACATACTATGTCTGGATGTGCATTATGTTAGCTAATACATTATACTCTATTGTTGTTGTTATTTAAAATATTTTTATCATTCATAAACTTAACTATTAGCTGGGCGGTGGTGGCGCATGCCTTTAATCCCAGCACTTGGGAGGCAGAGCCAGGCGGATCTCTGTGAGTTCAAGGCCAGCCTGGGCTACCAAGTGAGTTCCAGGAAAAGGCGCAAAGCTACACAGAGAAACCCTGTCTCGAAAAACCAAAAAAAAAAAAGAAAGAAAACTTTATTATAAAAAGTGATAACTAAAAACACACACATTGAAATTAACTAGACCCAACAATCTGTAGATCTCAGTGAACTATACAGTTAGATGGCTATTTCGAATGGAAGCTGTGTAGTTTCACACTGGATTTTACACTTTCACTATGGAATATATTTTTTACACACTTATCCACCACCGACCCCAAAAAAATCCATGACAGAGTAAGAACTAGAAAAACAAGTAGCTTTATATCAGCTTTCATATGTAAAATGCACATTTGGGTACCATATAACATGTAGGAAAGAGAGCAAAAAGGCTAAATGTTAGGGGATAAGGAAGGACTGAAGGCAGGTAATGGGCATGCGTTGTGAAAGAAGATATACTTTATTATTTAAAGTTGCATGTGGCAGGATTTTCTGTTGTCATTAGCACCCTGATAGTAAACTTTCTACATTTCATCTTTAATTTTACCCTTCTGTTTTGTTTCATTTTTGAGACAGTGTTTCATGTAGCCCCAGGTAGCTTTGAACTCACTATATAGTCACACAACCTTGAACTCCTGCTGCTTCTGTTTCCCATGTGCTGGGATCGCAGTTGTATTACAGTTGTGCATTAGCATGTCTGAAAAATTTTATTCTTCCATAAAAGAATTAAATCAACCCTTCATGAATTCAAGCATATGTATTCAGGGTTCATGATCTTTCAACTGGAAAGTTGGATAAAATTACTTTCTTAGTGCTAGCTCCAACTTGTGACCTGAAGTCATTGTCTCCGATCAATACACTCTTTGCTGAATCATGGAAAAAAGGAATATCCATCTGAACTTCTAAGACTTATTATTGTGTGCATGTGGGCTTGTGTGTGCCACAGCATTCATGTGGCAGTGTAGTTGGTTCTCTCTTTCCACCTTTACTTGTGTGCCAGATATCAGACCCAGGTAATCAGGCTTTCGAGGGAAGGGCCTTTACCCACTGAACCCTCTCACCCGCCTCAAACATCCCTTTGAAAAGAATGATTACTGTGCACTGAATACTTAGTGTTAAAGCGCAATTTCATTTCATTTTTAACAGCTCTGTGCTTATTGCAATAGGCTAAAGAGAGAGAGAGAAACCAACCCTGAAGGCTGGGAAGGTAAAATACTTAAGATCGTCAACTTACTAGTGGCAGACTTGGTATTATCCTATCATTCCCTTTCCTTTACTCAGGTTGCTAGAAGTAAACTTCTGAAATTCTCCCAGAGAATCAAGCAACGCTGGCTACTTCAGAGTGGAACTCTCTCTTTCCTGCAAGCAAGTGTCTCAAGTATGTTCTCCTTTCTGGCTTGGCTTCTAGGATCTCTGAGACTCCACATCTCCTGCCATCCAGCCATACTTATCCTCTCTTTTGGGGAGAAAGAGCACCATCTGTCAGGATTTTCTGGCCAAGTTAGCGTACTCTACATTCACCAATGGAGTTTACTAATTTTTTTTTCAGTATCTCCCTCCAGCAAATTCTTTAAAATAGTAAAATGATTTTTAAGTTACAGAATTAAAGGATTTTTTTCACAAGGTGTTTCTAGATGGGTTCTTTGGGGGGTATCTCTCAAACTCTCCCTCTAGTGGCTTCCCACAAAATTGTACCTAAGTGTGTATTCCAAGTTCAGAAAATCCTTTGACAAGGTCTTGTGAAGGATAATTTTGGATAAGTTAAGGAACTTTCTCACTGTGTGGCTAGAAGACTCCTCTAGCAGTTCTCACAATGTACTCTTCAAACTCATGCTGAGTACATCAATGGAATAAAGGATAAAAACCACATGATCATCTCAACAGACTCAGAAAAAGCATTTGAAAAAATTCAATACCCCTCTTCCTGATGAAAACCTCTCAGCAAACTATAAATAGAACAGGACTTTTTCACTATGATTAAGGACATCTCTGAAAGTCCCACACGTACTTTCATCAATAGTGAAGATTGAAAACTTTGCTCTGAGATCAGGGACAAGAAGTTGTATACAAACAACAGTGTACTGGAGGTTCCAATGAGGGAAGTTGGCAAGTTAGGGAAATAAAAAGAATTCAGATTGGAAAATAATAAATTCAATTGTCTCTGTTCACAAGTGCCATAATCGTGTGTGTGTGTGTGTGTGTGTGTGTGTGTGTGTGTGTGTCCCCCTAAAGAGTCCACAAAAAGGACTATGAGGATGAATAAGTTAGCAAAACTGCAGAATAGAAGGTCAATACCCATAGTTGTATAATTCAAGATAAAGTTAAGGAAGCAACTATGAGGGGGCTTTAAATGGGGAAAGGGGGAGGAGGGTAACACAAAAGGAGGGGGAGAGAGGTGAGATAAATAACACTAATGATGCTTGAAAAAGACATGGGACATCATCATTTTATATTTACCTGAAATTACATTTTAGTATATATGTATATATTTAAATGAAGTTGTGTCACTATTGCTATTGTCCTTGGTTGTCTTCTAGAAGTTGAAGGTAAGTCTCTATTGCTGAAGATATCACACACTATGGACATAGAACTTCAGAGATTTGACCCCAAAAACCTCCTCCCTGAGTACTAACTTTATGGTACCAGAAGGTGATAGGCAATCTGTTAAAAGAGGAAAGCAACCAACAGTCCTAGCCAACCGGGGTGCAGTTGTGTGACAAGATGTTTTCTAGGGAGATGCCACACTTATGTCTACTCAGATATAAAGTCCACGATGGACCAAAGTACTGATAGCACCAAAGTTCAACTTGATGAACAAGTGAGTTTTATTGGGTCACTTACAGGAGCAAAAAACGACTCAAAGACAGCTGCATCACCAAAGCCTTCCTCAGCTGAGTGTCAGTTCACCAAGGGTAGGAACTTGGAATGCACTGCACAGCTCAACAAGATGAAGAATGTCCTTTCCAAGTGACTCAGTTGGTCTAAAACTCTTTCAGGAAGCTCTGCTGGTTTCCATCTTTTTGCAACTTGCCTGTACTGGAATGACACAGCAACTTGGCCTGTTTACTCTTAAGAAGAAGGAGCCTAGTGAATCTGTTCAATTTCAGGGACTTTCTGAATCTATTTTTTTAGCTGTTTACCCTCCTGCCTAAAAAGCTTCCCTGCAGGATGGAATGATTCAGTATTAGAGGAAACTGTTACACAACTATAACCAGTACAGCAAGATCTACCTAAAGGTGCAATAGTGGCATTTGTATCTTGGTGGTAACCAACAGCTGACTAAATGGACTTGAGGCCTTCTTACAGGAGGAAAATCATGCAAGCTGCTATAAACCTAACCAACAACATATTGCTAGTCATGGAAGAGAACCTACCACTGCCACATTCCTAAACCAGTATACTTCCTTATCACATTCTAAATGCTTATCTTTGTATATACAGGTAAGTGTAGCTCTCCTCCTTTATCAAATAAGTGTGTTTTTGCAGTAGATAGAGATCATCACAGAAAACCACAACTGATCAAATGCAGAGAACAACTGACATGGGGTATCTGGTCCTAACTGCTAACAGCTACAACACAACTCCAATACACAAGGCTCAGGAAACATGGGAGAGGCAAAGGACAGATTGTAAGAGCCAGAGGACCAGAAAGTCTTGCTGTGAGATTTTACCTTCTAGCTATTTCCATGGGAAGCTATAACCATGAACTCTCCACAGTATGCCTGCCCAAAGAAAATCTGAAAAATTCCAATACCACATGATATCCCAATGTAGATGGGGAAAAACTCATGTGGCTCCACACCTAGATGAAGAGCTACAATAATTAACAATATCTGAGAGAAAGAGAATTAGTTTTCCCCAGAGATGAGGTACCTGACTGGTTCCTCAGTACTAAGTGAAATATTCAGTTGCCTGAATGCATATACTTCTAGAGCTGAATAGATTCAACAAACTGTATCTATATGTTTATTCATTTATGTGTATATGGTTTTATGTATATGTTTTAACAGTAGTTAAAAGACAGAGGGGAGAGAGAGAGAACCATGAATTTGAGAGGGAACAGGAAGGGAGGAGGACATGGGAAAGGGAAGAGGAAGGAGGAGAAAATGATATAATTATATTTTAATTAAATTAATTTTGTTAAAGAAAGCAACTTTGTTCACAATAACATCATGGCTATCCAAAACTAAATATTAGCCTTAAAAACTTTTACATGCAAGCAACATTACACAGACTCAGTGGGCTGTATTTATATGTTTATTCATATACATGTAACAATAATAATTGAAGAAAAAGAGGCCACAAAGTTTGAGAAGGAAGCATTGAAAGGGTTGGTAGGAGAGGTGAAATTATGTAATTATATTTTAATTAAAAAAACACAATCCTTAATTTAAAATGTTAAGGACAGTATATTCACATTGAACTACAGGTTTGAAGAAATTCCTATAAAAATTCAAGTTTGCTTTTTTTAAGAAGAAATTGACAAAATGATCTTAAAACTTACATGAAAATGCAATGGAATCACCAAAAAATTTTGAAAAGAAAATGTTGGAGGATTCACACTTCCTCATTACAAATGAGATATAATTAACAACCCAGAAGTAACTTTCACATTTGTAGACAACTGATCTTTCAATTGATTTTTAAATTATATTTATTCACTTTATTTTATGGATCTTTCCAGCCCCAGCCTAGAGTATTTTTAAGCCACTGGTGTTTTGAAGATTGTGACAGAGACCGTCAAACAACAGAAAACAAAATGTTCTCAACCATATTGAGAGAATGAGGAGTACAGAAGTGCAAACAGGAGCATTATGTAAGCAAATTCCTCCTTTATGAAGGGAGAAAGTCAATAGCAATATTTCAAATTAAAATAAACAGTCATGTTATTTAGAGGTAAGATATAAACTCCCCACAACTAAAAATGATTTGAAATTTAATTATTGTGTGGGGGCAGGCATAGGATAGGAAGGAGTGAGGCCAAAGGATTTCTTCATTCGTCATAATCTCTTCTGGACATTTTATGATCCAAATCAGTGTTTTCATGTTCCTTTGATGACTACTGAAAATTTCCATTTATTCAACTTTATTTTACACAAGCTCTTAAAAAGAGATCATTTCGGTTCCCAGGAATACAGGCATAGAACCCAAAATAAGGCTTCCTAAAAGGAAGTTGTGCTTTGGAAGACAAATCTTACATATCTAATTCATTCCTAAAGAACATTTCACTATGATCCCCTGATGTTCTAACTGGTAATCTGGCAACTGGCTTCAAAATTAAGATGACAACAAAGGAATTTTATTTTTGTTCATTGTTTAATAGCTTTTCAGAAAGAAAAGGACATCAAAAGGATTTCTGCTCGGTAAGGAATGCAATTTACAGTTGTTGAAGGATGGACTACTGGCAGACCCAGCGTTGCTCTGTAATGGACTTTTTAAGAAGGGTGTGCTGCAGGAAGATTTCTCTGGTGGATTCCTTTCCTACTGTGGTTGCAAACTTGATTGCAAAGCATCCTCTACCAGTGCCAAAATCGTTGTGAAAGTCTTTTACCTCTCCTCTAGATTGGCACTAGATGTACTGTCTACCTTCCCTAACACTTAAATTCCAATCTGTGCTGATGACGTGGCTGTCTAGGCGGGTCGCAATGAGGAACCGCATGACATTTTCAGCATTTACTGCATGGTATTGTGTGAAACAGAAAAGATCTAGTGTTTTTTTTCTAACTATTATTCTATCCAAGCCATCAATACATTCTTTTTGTTTTTCATAATCATTATTATTTTATTTTTCTTTTTGAGACAGGGCCACACTATATAGCCCAAGTTGTCTTGGGACCCACTAAGCCCAAACAGGCCTCCAATTTACAAATTTTCCTGTCCTAACTTTTTAGTACTAGAATTGCAAACATGTGCCCAGGTACTCATAACTACACTCTTGCTAGCTCCGAATCTATTAAAGAGATCATATAAAGGGTAAGCTTGCTCACACACCATGTAGAGATTTCTTTCAGTATATGTTCATGCTCATTGTTATCTCCATGAAAGAACTCATGACACACAATCCTCAAGTCACTGGATGTGATGTGGAATAGGTATCAAGCAGACATCTTCTCTCAGTCTGGTTTGGAAACAGTGACACGAGCACAGAAACCTTCAATTAAGTTTAAAATACAGAAAGAAGCTACAGGAAGGGGAAAGTACACACTGGGGGATAGTTAAGAGATTTGCATCCAGCTGCAAGGACAACCTCAGTTGTTCTAAGCAAAAAGCATGATCATAACACCTGACCTTTAAAGTCTTTCCAGGAAAAAAAAAAAAGCCTCGGTGTTTAATTTTGGTTGACTCTGATTTTATTTCCTAACTATTTCACAGAGGACACTTTTTTCCCCTGTGGTTAGGATAGAACCCAAGGCCTCGCACATGTTTGGCAAGTGCTTTACCACTGATCCTCATCCCCAGCCAAAGAACACTTTTATAATAGTGTACACTTGGGAAAATATGGCATAAAACTGTTGAATGTATCAAATGCTCTCAGAGAGTGAGCCCTACTATCACTGATCAAGAGTGGGTATCAGGGCCTTCACAATGGCTCAGTGCATAAAGGCATCTTCTGTAGATAAGACTGACTTCTGAAAGTTGTCCTCTGACTTCCACATCCTGACACACATGTGCCTCACACATATGTGCACATGCACACAGAAATGAATCAATAAAAATATAATTTAAAATTATAATTTAAAAATTTAAAGAGTAGGTTATCAGATAAATCACATATATGATCAGTATGAATGTACAAATAATTTGGGGACATACTCTAGTAATTTACAGTTCACATCTATAATATGAAGATCAATATATTGTGTTGTTAGGTTACACAAAGAGTTCCTATATATGCTATTCCTTTCTTTTTCCTATTTTGTAGTGATTCCCGAATTCTTGTATAAAAGAAATGCCTGTTGAACTCGATTGAAATGCAGATTCGTGCAACCAACTTTTAATATATTCTCAGTAGATTTACAGTTCGAAGTGTAAAATATGGGGATCAATATATTATATTGTTAAATCACACAAAGGATACCTATATACTAATATAAAGTGTTCAAGCAGCTCTGTAAAAATGAGAACTCTCTGGTATTATAAATTTGACCTGAATTAAGATAAGATTTTATTAGCAATAATTCTACTTGTCATCTTAGACTTTAGAGACAGTTTCGTCTAATTACTTTAATATTCAAAGTCTATTTTAGAAAACTTCATAGAGAATTTTAAATAATTCTCCTTTTCTAAATTTTCTAACAGGAGAGAAAGGCACTAAAATGATTTCTTTGGAGTTGGTGGCACATGCCTATAATCTCAGAGACAGTAGGAGTGCAAGTTCAAGGCCAGCCTGAGTTAATACAGTCAAACTGTATCTCAAGGAAACAACGATTCAATGTTGTTAGCCACACTTTTCAGAAAAGGCATTATCTCCTTTCCCTCTCTTGTTGTCAGTGACCCTAATAAATGTCAAGATTAGGGCAAGGGCTTTAAAAATAAGTAAAAACTGCATATGCAAGGGTTAAGCTAGGCCTGCCTAAAAATCATCCAGTGAGGGAGTCTCCGGACCATGAGTTAACATTACACTCAAGCTGGAGGATATACAGATAATATGTAGAGGGTTCATAAGTTTATTTTCAAAAAGTGGATGCCATGTTTTTATGTGTGACATGATAATATTTCCTTGACTTGTATTTTAAAGAACGGAAGATTCATATTCTTGAGCTGTATCTGAAGATTGTATTTATTATGATTTTTATATTTTGTGTAAGTTTTAGTAAATTATAAGATGTCAAAAGAAAAAATTCTGCGATGAAAGAAATACATAGAAAACTAAATATAAGTGTGGATTGTTGCAACACACCTTTAAGAAACTCTGATTGTAGATGTGGAGAGGGACATGGGAATTGATGCTATAATGTGCACCTCTCCTTGATCCAGCTGCAAGTGGTCCAAGAAACACAGTTTGAGAAACTTGGCTGAGTAGTGGCACTCCCTTAACAAATACTAAATAAACACTCCATTTTCTAGGAGTTTATGATAGACACTATGAATACAATAATGAAAAGACTCAGTGAATGGAAATATTTTAGCAGTCATCTCAGATACCTACATGATATGACTTGCACACACACTAGACATACAATAAATATCTGTTGAATGAACAAATGAATAGATGAATGAATGAGTTCCCAGATGAGGTCAGAAAATAAAAAACATAATACAGCATTATTAATACTATTTTAGAGGTATTTGTGAAAGAAAAGAGAAGGAAGGTAGCATTTGTTTCAGATATACTTTGTGGCAGGCACTGTGTCAACTTTCTACTGCCAGGAGCAGAAGCACTTAACTCAGCATAGGGACAACAGAGAATGTGTCTAAAAGAAAAGCTGCATGCATTGATTCTCAGAGGACCAAGAATGTATATAAGGAGTCAGAGGGATTGGCTATTAGCCCTTAGAGGGATGTAGGAATTTGGAGAATTAGCCAGGCAGAGGAAATATATCAAAGCACAGAGACATAGCATAGAAATGCAATCATAGAAAATTGGAGTGAAAGCCTGAAGATCCCAGGTGTCTTAGTTACCCACTATGAGAAAGCACTTAATTTAGGGGCTCACAATTTCAGAGCACAGTAGAGTCCATGACCATCATGACAGGGAGTATGGCAGCAGGCCAGCATGCATGGTGCTGGAGCAGTAGCTGAGACAACATTGGAGGAAGAGAGAGAGAGAGAGAGAGAGAGAGAGAGAGAGGGAGGGAGGGAGGGAGGGAGGGAGGGAGGGAGGGAGAGAAAGAGAGAGAGAGAGAGAGAGAGAGAGAGAGAGAGAGAGAGAGAGAGAGAGAGAGAGAGAGTTAACTGGAAGTGATGTGGGCCTTTGAAACTTCAAAGCCTACTCCCAGTGGCACACTTCCTCCAACAAAGCCACACTTCTTAATCCCTCCCAAGTAGTTCTACCAACTGGGCATAAAGCATTCAAACACATAAACCTGGGGGGGGGACATTCTCATTTAAACAACCACACCAAGTGTCAACAACAGAATAATTTATATATTTAATTTAAATTTAATTTAATTAATTTAAATGTGATGCCCTGCCTTTTTAGATGCCATTTGGTAAAGCAGTAGAAGTCCACTGGACAAGGATATATATATATATATATATATATATATGTATATATATATATATATATATATATATGTGTGTGTGTGTGTGTGTGTGTGTGTGTGTGTGTGTGTGTGTGTGTGTGTGGCAGGTTATTAATGACGTCTGAAAATATGGCACTGGAAATTTATTGCTTTGAGTCACTGATAAATGGCCCTGTGAAGACACAAATATTCCTTTTAGATTTTATTTCCTTTTGCTATTCCTGGATTAGCAAATCAGATCATGTGATAGTTATAGATTTCATTTCACCCAGACACTGGACATGGTTTCCAATAGTTTCCTTGCAGATGAGATGGTAAAAATATAATTTGGGTGCTTAAGCTGTTTGTCAAGATAATCCTGTAACTAGTTGAATAACTATAGTTAAAGAAATAAAAGAATAATTTGGTCAGACTGGAAAGGAAGTTCTAATAGAAAACCAAAAGCCTCTTCAATCATCTTCTTTGGCTAAGTGATAATTTTGGATCACTATAGTAAGAGCTTTAAAGATGCTTAGAGAAGTCCAAAGATGGAATGCCTACCTTGAGACGTAATGAGCACTAGACACCAAGGGGTTCAAGCCAACCATAGAGATCCTATTGTCTTGTAGCCAAATAGTAGACAGGGCCCTTTCAGTTAGTGTGGCATTTCAAATCAAGCATGAACTTGCAGGAAAAAAAAAATCGTAGCTCAAGGATGAACATGATGAAGCATGCCCGAAATCCTTGTCCTAAGGAGGCTAGGAATCTAAGGACACCCTTGGCTACATAGTGAGTACTAGACCATTCTAGTGGACATGTGGCTAAGAGAAATCCTACCACAAACAAGCAAACAAACGAGACTTAGGTCACATTTCAGCTTCACTATTTACTGAAAATAGGACTCTGAGCAGGGTGTGTAACTAAAATAGTGATAGTTTCCTCAGCTATAAGGGAGGGATCAAAATACTTAGCCTGCAGCAAATACTTTAATAACCTTATATAAAAACACAAAACACAAGGCTTGGAACATTGTTGGGATTTAGTAAATGGGACATCTTGTACCAGTTACTTTTGTTCAGTGACTCAGAGTACATGCAAATACATATCAAATCTACCTATGACATAAAAATAGGAGAGACCTTGAATTGAATTGATCAATCTTAGATTACCTCTTCCCCATATTTAAAAGCCCAAGAGATGGATTATCAGGTAAAGGTGCTTGCCACCAAGTCTGGTGATCTGAGTTTGAACCGTAGGCCCCAAATGGTGGAGAAAACCAACTCCTAAAAGTTGTTCTCCCCAGCACTCGGGAGGCGGATCCCTGTGAGTTCGAGGCCAGCCTGGGCTACCAAGTGAGTTCCAGGAAAGTCACAAAGCTACACAGAGAAACCCTGTTTCGAAAAACCAAAAAAAAAAAAAAGTTGACTTCCACATGCACACTGTGGTACCTACCATCACCATCCAAAATAAGCAAATAAAATGTATTAGATTATGCCATGCATAATCTGACAAAATGATGGATAATACTGAACAAGAATACGTGTAGAGAATCATTTCTAGAAGCAACATATAGTTAAAGGACAGAGTATAGGTGAACTGACAGGATTACAGGCTTGCTAAGAAGCTCTGTTTAGAAAGAATATGTTTGTTTCCACTAATTTCTTCATTTGTACAATAAATATTTGTCAAAACATTCTACTAGATTCTAGGGAAGCCATATGAAGTAATATGATTGGGATGGAGAGATGGATATGTGGCTGAGAGCACTTACTGCTCTCCCAAAGGGCCCAGGTTTGATTACCTGTACCCATGTGGCAGCCCACATTACCTACTGTGACTCGAGTCCAGGATCTGATGCCCTCTTCTGGCTTCTGTTTGCATTGCATGCATATGGTGCACAGACACTCATGCAGGCACAACATCCATATACATAAAACCAAAATTTTAAAAATTGAAAACAATAGTATGTTGACCCTTTCCTCAAGGAACTCACAATCTGGGACAATAATACAGTGTGATTATTCTAATTATAGATTCATGTGGAGGTTTAGAGGAAAAACACTGAAGGGAGTACAAAAGTATAGTGTGGAAGGTTAAGGGGGCAACAACTTTCTTTTTTATTTTTTGGTTTTTTTTTTTATCCAACTCGTTTATTTATCTGCCACCATGATTCTATTTGGTTCTCTTGGGGATGGTCTATATCTCTCCAAAAACAGCAACAACCTTCATGTTTACAATACAATACAAGAATTGCAAGGTTCCCACCAGAAGCTTCCTGGTTAACTTTATTTGCAACCCAAAGGGGGAGTGAATAAAGGTGGAGTTAGATAGGAGCTGGAATCAATCAGAAAAGGAATTTATGTGCTAGAAATATTTCCTCATCTGTGGTGAGGTGAAAACATTATGAGTCTATCATGAATGTGCTCAAACTACAAACTTGCAGGTGATAGGTAAAGAAATATCTAAGTCACTAAAATAAAACTGCCTCTATCTTCCTATGCTGCTAGTTTTCTGACAGGGCTGGGGAGGAGTGTTGACAGCCAGTCAATCTGCATTGCAGCTTGAAGCACCTGGTGAGAAGAAAATGTTTTGCTCTGGGGCAGTGAGAAGAGGAGGGAAATCTGAACCTGATTTGCACAAGAAGCAAAGCTGTGCACCTAGAAGCCAGGCACTTGGCCTAGGAGCCAGGTTGCCTCTGAAAGCATGTTTTACCTTAGATGCTTTGTTTGGAGCTGGCCCTATCTTTGGATGTAGCTAAAGGGGATATTTGCAAAAGGCAGATACCCAAATCAAATGCTAAAAATGGAGCAGGGAGCCTAGAGGCAGAAGGCCCTGCCTATGTGACCTTATCCAAGTATTTTGAGCATATATGCCTGAGGAGGTTGACACACACTGTTCTTGGGGAATTATGAGCACAAGAAATGCATAGCAAGAAACAGCTGAATATTACAAAGCTGAATATAAACAGCTGAATAACACCAATTATTCCATGATAAATGGCTTTCTCTTGAAGGACTCCTTGGTCAATCAAGACTGAAGGGAGAACAAAAGTATAGTGTGGGAGGTTAAGGGGGTGACAATTTTCTATAGGACATGACTCCTGTGCCTTTTTAACTCCTTTTTTATCTATTCTTTCAGAATTTGCTACACTATATTTTATCATATTTCCCATCCCCCAACTTCTCCCAGATTCCCCCACTCTTTATTCACACAACTTGATGTTCTTTCTCTCTTTTTACAACAAAAACAGAAACAAAAGTCACTAAAAAACACGGAGTCCAGTTTGTGTTGGCCATCACCTCCTGAGCATTGGGCTGCATGAGAGTGTGGCTGATATACAGTGTCACTCCACTGGAGAACTAATTTTGACATCTCCCAGCACTTGTCAATTGCAAATAGCTTCCTATTCAGGAATGGGAGTTTGTGCCCACTTCCCTCCTTCATGTTGGGAATTTGTCTAGCTTGAGTTTGTGCAGGTCTTTCATGCTGTCACAGTTCCTATGAGTTCATATGTGCATCAGCCCTGTTATGTCTAGAAAAGTCTTTGAAACCTCTGGCTCTTATCATAATCTTTCTGCCCCCTTTTCCACATAGATCCCTGAACCTTGATAAGAGCAGTGTGATCAAGACATTCCTGTCAGGGGTGAGTAGTCCGAAGTCTCAGTTATGGGTCTTTGTGTTAATTGCTATAGGCTGCAAGAAAAAGCTTCTCTGCTGAGGGTTGAGTGAGGGCCTGATCTGTAGGTACAGCAACATGACATTAGGGGTCATTTCACTGTTATGTTCATTTAGCAGGATAGTATTAGTAGGTTTTCTCCTAGGCCCATGACTTATCTAGTCTCAGGCTTTTATAAAGGTTCCATCTTATGGAATGGTCCTTAGATCCAGTCAAAAAATGGTTGGTTATTTCTCTAATATTCATGCCATTATTACACCAGTGTACATATCTTGCAGGCATATTGATATTATAACTCACAGGGTTCATAGCTGACTGACACAATGATTACTTTTCTCCTCTGGAGGCCTGCAGAGTACTTCCCAGTACCACAAACACTGGTCAGTAGGGATGAAGCTTCTAGTTGGGCAACAGCTCATTTTCTCCAAATTCAATGACATAAGTAAGTGATATGTTCAGCAATAGGACCTTACAATCAGTTTGTGGATGGATCCTTTGGGCCCGTTTGGCCAGTGACTCAAAAAAATGCAACCCATTCACAGCATCTGGGGTTTCATTTGGTAGTATATGCTATCTAGTTAGGATTTTGTCTCTCCTATTACATGATTACCCCATTTATGTTCCTTTTATATATGTATAGATTTTGGGAAACTTCTACAGTAGTAGGTTCCCATATGGCTTTTAAAAAGACCTTTAGTGTGTTTTAGTTATCCCTCCCCATATTCCCTCCTAAGCTACCCTGTCTCATCCCACGCCCCCTTTAATCCTCCTGTTCTAGTTTCCCTTTATCCCCTCATAACACTGTATTCTATATGTCCTTCCTTGAAACATCTCCTGCTCCCTTACTAGTTACCTAACTTCTGTGAATACTCTAAACAAAACACACATATCTGAAGTTTAAAAGCTAACATCTACATAAAAGAAAAAGCATGCAATATTTGTCTTTTTGGATCTGAGTGACCTCTCTCGGGATGATTGTTTCTAGTTCCATCAATTTATCTACATATTTCCTACTTTCACTTTTCTTGACAGCTGAATAATATTCTATAGTGTAAATATATTACATTTTCATTATCTATTCATCAACTGATGGACATCTTAGTTGTTTACAATTTCTGGATACTGAATAGACCAGCAATGAACATGGATGAGCAAGTGTCTCTGTAGTAGGGTGTAGAGTCCTTCGGTAATGCCAAAGAGTGCTGGATCTCATGGTAAACTTCTTTCCAGTTTTTTAAGGAACCTTCACATTGATTTACATAGTGGCTGTATCAGTTTGCACTCCAACCAGCAATGAGTGAGTGCTCTCTTTTCCACACATCCTCACCAGTGTTTTATTGACCTTGGCCATTCCTACTGAGGTGACATGGAATCTCAAATTGTTTCAATTTGCATTTCTCTGATGGCTAAGAATGTCGAAAAATTTTTAATATTTCTCAGCCATTTGTGTTTCATTCTTTGAAAACCCTCTGTTGGTTCTGTGTCCCATTTTTAGTTGGGCTACTTGTATTCTTGGTGTGTGTGTGTATGTGTGTGCGCACGCGCGCGCTTGCGTGTGCATGTGTGTGCGTGCGTGCGTGCGTGCGTGCGTGCGTATGTGTGTGTGTGTGTGTGTGTGTGTGTTTAAGTTCTTTGTATATTCTACATACTGACCCTCTGTATATGGATAACATAATAATTTTTCTTCCATTCTGTAGACTGACTCTTTGCTCAAACAATGGTGTTCTTTGTTGTAGAGATTTTGTTTGTTTGTTTCATGATGTCTCATTTATTAATTGTCGGTCTTAATGCCTGTGCTATTGGGATCAGAAAGTCCTTTCTTATGCAAATGAGTTCAAGCATTTTCTCTTTCATTAGATTTAGTGTACCAGATTGTAGAAAGCTGCGTGCAGCCACGCCTCAAAGATGGCGCTGGCTTCTGCCTTCCACCCTCCCGATGGTGAGTTCTCTCTGTGATAAACAACTCCTTATTTGGCTAAGGCTGAGGAGTTGGCTTGCTTTCCGTGCACCTGGACCTATCCGCAGTACCCACGTGGCAGATTGGGGTTGGCTGCCCAGAAGCTATTTAGGTTGTGGGTTAGCTTTCCCCAGGGTCAGAAGTCAGAAGATTGTTTCAAGGTTCCTGAATAAACTGCATGGAGAAGAGCCTGGTGTTGTGTCTTCCTTGGTGGTCGAGGCACACTTGACACCAGATCTTATTTCAAAGATCCTTGATCCACTTGGATTTGAGTTATCCAGTTTGACCAGCACCATTTGTTGAAGATGCTGTCTTTTTTCCAGTGTGCATTTTTGTTTTCTTTGTCAAAAATCAGGTGTCTATACTGTGAGGACTTAGGTCTGGGTCTTCAATTTAATTCCACTGATCAACATGTCTGTTTTTATGCCAACGCCATGTTATTTTAATTACTATAGCTCTGTAGTACAACTTTAAATCTGGGATCCCAATACTTCCAGCAGTTCTTTTATTATCTGGTAGTCTTTTCACACTCCCCGGTTGTGTTGAAATTTTGGCAGGGATTGCATTGAATCTGTAGATTGTTTTTGATGGGATGGACATTTACACAATATTAGTCCTACTGATCCTTGTGCATGAGAAGTCTTGCCAACATCTAGTATCTTCTTCAATGTCTTAACGTTTTTATTATGTAAGTCTTTCACTTGCTTGGTAAGAGTTATTCCAAGATATGTTTGAGGCTATTGTGAAACATGTTGTTTACCTTATTTCCTTCCCAGTCCATTTGTCATGTGTATATAAGAAGGCTACTAATTTTTTGTGTGTTAAATTTTTTCTTTTTTTTGTTTTTGTTTTTACTTTTAATAACTGATACGTTTAATATTGCATATCCATCAGTGTGGCTTTCAATACCACTTGAAACATGCAGATTGCCTAGAGAAGATTGGTTTTCCAGTGCTTATTTGATTTTTTTGTGTTAATTTTATGTCCTGATACTTTGATGAAAATATTAAAATCAGCAATAGGGTCTTTCATATATATAAAATCATATAACCTGCAAATAAGGACACTTTGACTTCTTCCTTTCCTATTTGCATCCCTTTGATCTCTTTCAATTGTCATTGTTCTAGCTAAGACTTCAGGTACTATATTGAATAAGTATGGATAAAATGGACATCCTTGTCTTGTTCCTGATTTAGTGGAAATGCTTTGAGTTTCTCTCCATTTAGTATAATATTAGCTGTTGGCTTGCTGTAAACTGCCTTTATAACATGGACATATGTCCCTCATAGCCTCTCTCTCTCTCTCCTCTGTCTCTCTCTGTCTCTCTCTGTCTCTGTCTCTCTCTCTCTCTCTCTCTCTTTCGGACTTTTATTATGAAGGGATGTTAAATTTTGTCAAAGGCCTTTTCTGTACCTAATAAGATGGTCTGTGGTGGTATTGTGTTCCCCAAAATATTGTGCATTCTAATAAACTTATCTGGGGTCAGAGAACAGAAAAGCCATAATATTAAACATAGAGTTTAGGCAGTGGTAGCATATGCCTTTAATCCTAGCATTCCAGAGGCAGAGGTCCACCTAGATCTCTATGAGTTAAAGGCCACACTGGAAACAGCCAGGCATGGTGACTCACACCTTTAATCCCAGGAAGTGATGGCAGAAAGCAAAAAGGCATATAAGGCGTGAGGACCAGGAACTAGGCCGGTTAAGCGTTTAGGCTTTTGAGCAGCACAGTTCAGCTGAGATCCATTTGAGTAAGAACTGAGAGGCACCCAGTCTGAGGAAACAGGATCAGCTGAGAAGTTGGTAAGGTGAGGTTAGCTGTGGCTTGTTCTGTTTCTATGATCTTCCAGCATTCACCCCAATAACTGGCATTAGGTTTGTTTTATTAATAAGACCTTTTAAGTTTTGTGCTGCAATGGTCATGTGGTTTCTGTCCTTTAAACTGTTCATGTGGTGGATTAAGTTTAATGACTTACTTATGTTATACCACTCTTACATCTGTGAGATGAACCCAACTTGATCATGGTAGATAATCTTTGTGATGTGTTCTTGAATTTGATTTGCAGATAGTTTATTGAGAATTCTTGTATCTATGTTCATAAGGGATACTGATCTATAATTTTCTCTTTTTTGTTGAGTCTTTGTGTGATTTTGGTATCGGTGTAATAGTAGCTTTATTTAAAGAATTTGGAAATGTTCCTTCAATTTATATATTTCAGAATAATTTTAAGCTAATTGGCACTAGTTCTTATTTTTAAGGTCAGGTATAATTCTGCACTTAATCAGTTTAGTTAAGGGCTTTTTTAATTGAGAGAGTTTTGATTACTGTTTCTATTTCACTAATGGTTATGGGTCTGCTTAAGTTGTTAATTTAATCTATATTTAACATTAGTAGGTCATATATATCAAGAAATTTATCCATAATTTTAGATTTTTGAAGCATGTCCATATGATTCTCTGAATTTCCTCAGTGTCTGTTATAATGTCTCTCTTTTCATCTCTAATTTTATTTATTTATGAAATTGTCTTGTTGTGGAATATTAGTTAAAGATATATTACATTCTTTTATGCTGTGGAATATTTGTTTAATGATAAAAAGATATGTTGCATTTTTTATGTTGCATTTGTTTAACTATGTGAAGCTGTGTTACTTTGCTTGTATAAAACACCTGATTGGTCTATTAAAGAGCTGAATGGCCAATAGCAAGGTAAAAGAGAGAAACAGGTGGGGCTGCCAGGAAAGAGAATAAATAGGAGAGAAGAAGGGAAGGAGCAGAAAAGGAGAAAGAGAGGAGGACATCAGGGGACAGACACACAGCCACACAACCAGCCATGGAGTAAAAAGTAAAGAAATGTATGCAGAATAGAGAAAGGTAAAAGCACAGATGAAAAAGGTAGATAGAGATAATTTAAGTTAAGAAAAGGTGGCTAGAAACAAGCTAAGGCCAGGCATTCATAAGTAAGAATGAGTCTCCATGTATTTATTTGTGAGCTGAGTGGTGGGTCCCCCAAAGAGAAAAGCGTAAAAAAAATACATTTTCTTCTATGAGTTTGTGTAAAAATATTTTCTATGCCCTTAACCTGGTTTTATTCTCCTTTCTCCTCTAACTACTCATATGTTTGGTCTTTTCATAGTGTCCCAAGTTTCCTAGGTGTTTTGTTCCTGCTAAGTCTAGGAGTATCATATGGAGACAGGGAGAAAGGGCTGGGGTGGAGGCAGCATATCTAAGAGTACAGTAGGGAGACCAGAAAAAAAGTTGTATTTATTTTTAAATAACTTAAGTTATAGTACAAAAATGCACTTATTCCTGTGTCCTACCAACTCCGTTCTCTACAGAAGAAAATCAGTTAATAATTTCTTATGACATACCCAGGATCTAATCTTGAAAATAGAATAAGGGTTTGACTGGAAGACAAGAAATCATCTTAGACAGAAAGAAGAGTGTGTGCAGAGGTGAAGAGACATGATGGTGTGTTCAGGGTGACATTACTTGGACAAAGAAGATTTAAAAAATGGTAAGGAACAAGATTGGAAAGCAAGGTCAGGTTGTAAGGGGTATTGTGGGGCATGTGAAGCTTCTTGGACTCTAGTAGTGGGAAGTCATGGTAAGGCTTTAATTAGAAGTGGTGGAACTTCATTTACATTAAAGACAGTCCATTCATGGAACCAATGTGGTTAAGAGAGTAGGTGAAGAGAAGGGAAAACAGTTATTTAAATAATTCAGAAAAGACATGATGGGGAACCAGTTCAGTTAATGATATAGCACCACAAACAATAGGTGTATCCGATACTTAGAAGATAGGCTTAATAGGTCATGGTGACTGACTGAAGGGATTATTATGACTCTAAAGTTTCAAGGCTGGACAACTGTGAAGATAGACATGAGTCACCAAATTGGTGGCAGTGAAATGGATAAGAAGGATGAGTAGAGAAGCAGGAGGTGTACAGAAGATTAAGTTAAGACACACTGTTTTGTCTATAGATATTTGTGGGATATATTGTGATATACATGGTATCACTTGAGTATGTACAGTTTGAAGCTCAAAGAGAAAGGTAGGGATTTAAGCTCAATAAAGCAATCAGAGTAGATGAGGTGGGTGATTAATTAGAACGATATAGATTGAGAGAGACTGGCCTTTAAGAGATGCAAAGGAAGAGTCCACAAAGTAACATGAGAGGAATGAGGAGAATCAGGAAATAAACATCACCATAAAACTCAAGGAGTAGGCAGTTCCAAGAGAGGCATAAAACTAGAAGTAGGGTAAGAGTGATCAATTACAGTCCATGTGGCAAAGAGACTTTAATTTGTTCATTGGGTTTGGCAAAGAGGAGGCCATTAATCTTTCTTTTAACAGAAGCAGTAATGGTGTTATTCTGTGAACAGAAAAGCAAGGTTGGAAACTGAGGTATTTTTGTTTTGGTTTTGTTTGGTTTTTGAAAACAGGGTTTCTCTGTGTAACAATACTGTCTGTCCTGGAACATGCTTTATAGAAAAACTGGCCTCAAACTCACAGAAATCCACCTGCCTCTGCCTCCCAAATGCTAGGATTAAAGCAGTGCACCACCACTGCCCAGCTAGGAACTGAGTTTTTAAAGGAGGTGAGGAAATGGAGCAAGCTTCTGCACTTAAGAAAAGCATCCATGGGGTTGGGGATTTAGCTCAGTGGTAGAGCGCTTGCCTAGCAAGTGCAAGGCCCTGGGTTCGGTCCTCAGCTCTGAAACTAGACATCAAAATACTGAACAATCCAATTAAAAAATGGGCTACAGAACTAAATTTATAATTCTCAAAAGAAGAATATAAAATGATAGAAAGATGTTTAAGGAAATGCTCAACATCCTCAGTCATCAGAGAAATGCAAATAAAACGACTCTGAGATACCATCTTACACCTGTGAGAATGGTTATGATCAAAAACACTAATGACAGTCTATGTTGAAGAAGATGCAGAGCAAGGTGAACACTCCTCCACTGTTGGTGGGAGTGCAAACTTGTACAACCACTGTGGAAATCAGTATAGCAGTTTCTCAGAAAACTGGTAATTGATCTACCTCAAGACCCAGCCATACCACTCTTGGCATATACCCAAAGAATGCTCAATCATACCACAAAGATACATGCTCAACTATGTTCATAGCAGCATTATTCATAATAGCCAGAACCTGGAAACAACCTAGATGCCTGTCAACTGAAGAATGGATTAAGAAAATGTTGTACATATACACAATGGAGTACTACTCAGCAGAGAAAAAAAATGGCATCATGAAATTTACAGGCAAATAGATGGAACTAGAAAATATCATTCTGAGTGAGGTAACCCAAACTCAGAAGGGCAAACATGGTATGTACTCACTCGTAAATGGATTCTAGATATAAAGCAAAGGACAATCAGACTGCATCCCACAGATCCAGGGAAGCTACATAGCAGGGGGGACCCTAGGATGACTCTGGTTTATAATAAGTTTTGGTTTTACCCAATCACTGGGCAAGCTTTAATGAAACATTTCACTATTAGGATAAGAATTTGTACTGTAACAAGCTGATGAAAGAAAATCCTGGCCATACTTTCAGGAGGGGAGGCTAAAATCTTTTTAGATTATGGATTAGCCTATAGAAAAATGTCTGCTGTAAATCAAACAGTGAAGGGGAAGAAGAATAGGAATCTCACACAACTTAAGTAAAACATAGCTCTCTGAACAGATGAAGATAGGTTTCTTCTTTATCCCAGAATCTAATCAATATTTATATGTATAATTCAGCTATCATTTGACTTAAAAGGGGAAATGTTATCATTTTTACTATTTTCTATAGAGAAAATATTTCTATTTTACTATTTTCTACAGAGAAAATATTTTACTGTTTAAAATAACTCTGGACTTTTAGATTATAACCTGGTTTTATGTTAGAAAGAAAGAAAGAAAGAAAGAAAGAAAGAAAGAAAGAAAGAAAGAAAGAAAGAAAGAAAGAAAGAAAGAAAGAAAGAAAGAAAGAAAGAAAGAAAGAAAAGCATCCATTTGTAGGAGCCAGAGGGGTTAAGGACACCACAAGAAAACCCACAGGATCAGCTAACCTGGGCTCACAGAGACTGAACCAACAACCAGGGAGCCTGCATGGGACTGACCTAGGCCCTCTGCACATATGTGACAGTTGTGTAGCTTGGTCTTCATGTGGACTCCTAAAAGTAGACTCGGGGGCTGTCTCTGACCCTTTTGCCAGCCTTTGGGACCATTTCCCTCCCACTGGGTTGCCTCATCCAGTCTTAATACAAGGGGAGGTGCCTAGGCTTGCTGCAACTTGAAATGCCATGTTTGGTTGATATCCATGGGCGGCCCTTTTCTGAAGAGAAGCCAAGGAGGGGTGGATTAGAAGGGAGAGAGGGAAGGTGGGGGGCGGACTGGGAAGAGATGAGGAGGGGAAATTGTGGTCAGGATGTAAAAAAAAAAAGAAGAAGAAAATATTTCTCAAAAAAAATAAATTATATATAAAAAAAGAAAATCATCCATGACAATGGAAGAACAAATTCAAGGTAAGTGCCACTTGGCGTTATAGTTGGAGGAAAGTTGTGTTTCTTCCTTTTTAAGGGAGTGAAAGAAAGTTAAGCATATTTAGGGGACCAATGATATGGCTCAGCCGGTAAAGGCACTTGCTGCCAGGCCTGATGACCTGAGTTTCATCCCTGGTAACCACATAATAGAAGGAGAGAACCAACTTCTACCAAGCATGTGTGTGGGTGTGTGCACACACACACACACACACACACACACACACACACACACACAAACACACAAACACACACACGCATATACACACTAAATCAATCAACAAATGTATATATGTTATAAAAATCTTAGTTGGGTCAGGTGTGTGGTGGATCACAGGGAAAAAAAAGAAGGTTGAACATATCTAAATGATAATGGAAAGAGTCCAGTAAAAGGAGTAGTTGCAGGAGATCAGATGCCCTCTTTTGGCCTAGTTGGGTACTGCATCCCCACAGTACACAGATGCACAGGCAGGCAAAACACCCAGGCACACAAAATAAAAACAAATCAATACTCAAAATCCCTGGATATATTCTTTTTTTCAAAATGAAAGAAAACATTCCATGGAATTGAGAGGCCATGGGCTCCAAAGCACTTAGGTGGGTGGATTACATTTGAACTCGAGAATTCAAGGCTTTTTTTTTTTTCAAGATAAAGGGTTTTTCAGGAGAATAGAACACTTGGAGATGAAATTGTATGGTGGTGTGAAGTGAAAACATGAAAATCAACATTCTCATCTGATTACCTAGATGTTCATAATATAATAAGACTGCTGTATTCTGATTAGAATAAAGTAAATTATGAAAATAAGCTGGGGAAATGAAGTGGGTGTAAAAATAATTGAAAGGATGAAGGTTAACTCTGTATAGTAACCATAATTGATATATAAAGGAAAGTTGTAAGTGAGAGAAGTAGAGAGTAGATAATAGAAAAGATCAGAAAAGAAAGGCCATACTGTCTCCTGGCCTTGTAGGATAAGAAAGAGCCTCTAAACATTGATCATTTGGGGAGGTTAGTTTCTTGGTAGATGTTAGGAATCTGACCAAAGTTGGTGCCCAATGAATATGAGTGACTCACTCTTATTTAAGCTCCTGTGATCATAAAACTGTATCTGAAGATCACAGGAAGTGACAGTTCCAATGTACCAGCATTGGACAAAACACAGAGAGCACTGCATGCGTTCCTGAAGGCTTTATTTTACAGTGGGATATTTACAGCACATGGTGCGTCCAGAAAACAGCCAACAAATCCCTAAGGAGTGATAGAGCACTTGCTTAGTGTGTGAAAGGCTCTGGGTTTGATCAGAAGTACTGCAGAAATATAGAGACAGAGAAATGATGGGGGTTGGGGGAGGGCTAGAGGGAGCCAAGAACTGACATAGGAAATGAGTATGCCTGGTCACAGAGGGATGTGACAGCTATTGTGGGACACTTGAAGAGCTATTCCTGTTCTGTGTGGTAGAAGTAAGATTGCTACATAAAAGTTAGAGGAAGATTGCAAGTCGTTTTTCTAACAGTGATGAAATGTGAACTTGCCTCGTTTTTTTTTTTTTAAGTAAACAAAATAAACAGCTACCTTCTAAGGATGTTAGAAAGACTACCCTCCAAGACTAACCTCCCAAAATGTTAAAGAGAAGAGAGAAATGTTGTTAAGGGCCACAGACCATCAAGTGGATTTGTAGACATTTATGAAAGATTCTTTCCTCCCTAAAGTGTATAGCTTGGCTGGAGTAGAAGGGCCTCTCTCTGACTCATGCTATTGGGGAAGAGTTAGTCATAACCTCTAAAAATAGAAGGGAGCTTGAAGAATAGTTCAAAAACGATCACATTCAAAATCCTAAAGGGAGGAAGGTGGCAAGAAAAACCAAATAACCTTCCAGGAAACAAATTTTACTGGGCTTCTGGAATTGCTGAGAGGGCTCTGCAAAGAATCTTTCCAGTGACTGCCTTCGACTAATACTTGGTATTGTTTCAACTATGTGAAAAGAATACGGATTTGAACTCTTTAAAAGGCTATGCTGTTTCCTGGTGCAGATGAAGGCAGTGGCTCTGAGAAAGGAAATTTGAAAGAGCTTTACCTTTATAAGACTGCTGGGTGGGGAGGGCTAAAGGATGCTGTGAGCAGCTGTTGAGGCCTGAAACCCTGTGGCCAGCAATCTAGCTTGTGCTAAGAAAAACCAATGCCCAATTGAGATGACCTGGAGCTCACAATGGGAGAATATGCTCATATATATTTAACACCTGTATTTAAATGAACAGTTAAACATAAGCTGAAACAGACTGGCCGATCCGAAGCAGAGACGGTGGCCTTGAGCAGCTTGCAGAAGAGAATCAGTGACTATAGTGTAGAAGGTTATTTCAAGAAACTTAGTAAGAAACAGACATTAATGGATGTTTGTCATTTATGCTATATGGCCTTGCTCTTCAAAGTGTTGTCCTTGGACCCAAAGACACAGCATCAGCAGAGAGTTTGTTAGAAAGGCAAGATCTCAGGCTCTTTCCCAGACCCGCTGAACAGTTATCTGCCTTTTCATAAACACCAGGAGATTTGCATGCACAACACTGTTTGAGAAGTACTGTTGTAGGGATCTTCTTTGTTAATGCGTTTGAAAACATAGATCACTATAGGCTTTTCTTCATAATGTTGTGAAGATGAAATGGAGGGAATTCTATAAGCTGCCTACTAGTACAATGCCTCACATGCAGTAGGTACTCGCTGTATGGTAGTCATTATTGTTAAAAACCACCAGTTTTGGAGCAAAATTCGAAATAGAAAAGAACTAGGCTAAGGTCCTATTCAGCCTGTCAGAATCCTTGTCTTTCTGGATATCTTTGGGAGCTCTGTCTGCCTGCCTCCTTGACCACAATGCCAGAGTCGAGCTAAAATATTTTTTGTTCCATTGGGTTGTCTTCCGAGTTTTGTGGAATTACCAAGATTTCCTACTTTTTCATTGCAAATGGCCCATGTTTCTAGTGTGTTGGAGCTTTAAAAAATTCTTTTGTGGGCTGGCCTGGAAATGTAATTCCATTTATCACATTTTTTCCTTCTATGGAAAAATGCATGTCACCTTCCAAACAATTGACTTCAGAATGAACTTGGAGAACTTAGCCTGCCTATAGGGTAGAGGCTGCCTGTAGGTTAATGGATAAAGTGGCCACAAAGGATTATATAAACCAAATCTAGAATGTCAGAAATGCCTGTGAGGCAAATAAGAAATACTAAAAGGAGGGCTAAAGAGACCTCTCAATTGGTAAAGTGCTTGCTAGGCAAGCATGAGGATCTGTGTTTGATATCCAGCATCTATATAAATAGCCAGATGGAGTAATAGGTGCTTATAATCACAACACTGGGAAAGCATAGATAGGTGGATCTTTGGGGCCAGCTAGACTAGCCTAATCTGTGAGTCTCGGGTCCAGTTACCCTCTCTCAAAAATCAAGGTGGACTCTCGCCATACTCTCTCTCTCTCCATCCCTCCCCTGATCTCTCATGATCCCCCCTGTTCCCATCACCACTTGCCCCCAGTCCACCTGCAAAACTCTGTTCTATTTCTCCTTCCCAGGGAGATCCAAGCATCCCCACTTGAGCCCTCCTTGCTACTTAGCTTCTTTCAGTCTGTGGATTGTGGCATGATTGTCCTTTACTTCACAGCTAATATCCACTTATAAGTGAGTACATACCATGTTTGTCTTTCTAGGTCTAGGTTACCTCACTCGGGGTGATTTTTTTCTAGTTCCATCCATTTGCCTTCAAATTTCCTGGTATCCTTTTTTTTTAACAGCTGAGTAATACTCCATTGTTCATCAAGTCTTTGGTCGAGGGACATCTAGGTTGTTTCCACTTTCTGACTATTATGAATAAAGCTGCTATAAACATAGATGAACAATTGTTGTGGTAAGATGGAACTTCCTTTGAGTATATGCCCAAGAGTGTTATAAATGGGTCTTGAGGTAGATCAATTCCCAATTTTAAATGACAGTCAAGGAGCCTGAATGGGTCTGTGCTAGGTCCTGTTATGGTTGTGTAGCTTGGTGTTCTTGTGGGACTCCTAACAATGGGAGTTGAGCTATCTCTAATTACTTTTTTTTCAAGTCATAACCAGCTTTATTGCAAAAGGACCCTGTACACATTTATCAATTCTAGTACCTTAATAGCTACCCAACAAGTCATTAACATACAGAAACATGCATCATGAGAAGCAAGTAGTATCACCCATCCCTTCTGCATATTAGCAACTTGTCACTCCTGAGCCACAGTGCTCACCTCACTGAGGTCTGTGAACAGTCACTCTTCCCATTCGTCCTCAGTGAAAGATGGAATGACTTAAATACAAATGCAACATACTATAAACAATTTCTTACAAAAAAGTCACAAATTAAACCAAAGTACTTTACAGAATTTACTACAAAATGCCATAAAAAATGCCTCGACTTAAGCTCTCCCCCACCCCCACCCCACCGTATCCGGCGAGCCAACTGGATGTCTTTGGGCATGATGGTGACTCTCTTGGCATGGATGGCACACAGATTGGTAGCTTCAAACAACCCCACCAGACACACTTCTTTGGCCTCCTGAAGGGCACCAATGGCTGTACTTTGAAACCTCAAGTCGGTTTTGAAATCCTAGGCGATCTCCCTCACCAACCTCAGTAAAGGCAGCTTCTGGATGAGCAGCTCAGTCGATTTCTGGTAACGAAGAATCTCTCTTAGAGTCACAGTCCTGGGCCTTGATGGCCAGCTGTTTATGGTGGTGGTGGTGGTGGCGGGGGGGGGGGGGGGGGTGAGGGGTGGGGAGGGGGGGTTAAGTCGAGGCGGTTTTTATGTCCCACCGGTAGACTTCCCAGCAGTCTACTTCGTTCAGGCCATTTTCTTTCACCCAAAGCCGAGGTCTGAGGCCCTTGCTGGGACTGCCATGCCGCTGTTAGCGCTCAAACGGGAGCTGCAATCGCCAAGAAGAATGGAAGATTCTAATTCTGTCTCTAATTCTTTTGCCTGCTCTTAGGACCCTTCTCCTCCTACTGGGTTGTCTCACCCAGCCTTGATACGAAGACTTTGTGCCTAGTCTTATTGTAACTTGGTATACTGTGTTCGGTTGATATCCTTGGGAGGCCTGCTCTTTTCTGAAGGGAAACAGAGAAGCAGTGAATATGGGGGGAAAGGAGAGGTGGGGGAACTAGGAGGAGTGGAGGGAGGGGAAACTTCGCTTGAGATGTAATGTATTAGAGAAGAATAGATAGATAGATAGATAGATAGATAGATAGATAGATAGATAGATAGATAGATAGATAAATCAAGGTGAGTGACTGTGGAACAAAGGTCACCTGATGTTGACCTTTGGCCTCCATATGAGTGCTCACACACAGATGTACCCAGACACACTAGAAAGGGACACAAGCACATACAAACATGCGCTATTAATAGAAGTGGAACATGAGGCAAACAGATCAATCTGAGTTCACAGTATGAAGATTCAAAGAGCTAATAGGAAGGGAGCTACAGCAACAATGACAGCAACAATGACAAACAAAGCATTTTCTATTATATTGGGTAAGGGACCACTAGTCAGTATCTCAGGTTTTCAAGCAGTACTAGAGGCTTCACAAGTTAAATCTCCAAAGTAGTCACCCTCTTCCTGTCATACAATTAGCAGCCATTTGGGACAGCTGCCCCCGGTCCTATTTACCTCCATACTCTGGTATCCAGCCTTCGAGTTAATTCACCTTCCATCTGCCCTTAGCCCGTCTCTTTATGGCACAGGGAAAAGCTACTATAGCTTTTCTGTACAAAAAGGGATATGACTCCTATATTGGGTAAAATGAGCTAGCCAGTGAAAATGTGGTCCCAGGATGACAAGAATTGGAAAGCAAGTAATGAAAGGCCATGAAAAAGAGAAGGAGTTCCGTATCTTCTCACCAAAACTGGCAGCAGTAAAATGAATTGTATCCAAGGAGCTCTGGGTTAATGTGTCTAATGACCACTGCTTATGAATGCCCGTTAAAATAGGCATGACGTTCTGGGGAAAACGCTAAGGATTTGTACTAGCTTAAGAAACATGGGTAAAGTAAGCACCACAGTGAGCACAGAATTTCTACCTGCTGTTGTAAGGAGATAGGGTTGGATTGAAGAACATAGATTTGGCCTACTTAGATTCTACCATCTGATCAGAACATCAAAAAGTACTCAAGAAAAATAAAGAAAGCTTTTGATCCACTTCTATCGATCAGCTTTCTTCAGCTTTGCGATGCAAAAATTGTGCTGACGAGAAAACCTAAGTCATGTCTTTACTATACAGAAAATATTCTTGAAGGCAACCAGAGTTCTGTTCCACATCTTCCATTATCAACATCTCTGTTTTCTATATGCATTTTTAGAAACTGCCATTTGAGCGTTCCATATGGCTGGTATCAGTGGTGTGGGCCAGAAGTTGTTATCAGGAAAAGCTCTAACTGTAAGCACACTTGAAGGCATCACATCTAAAATAACATAACATGACAAACTGCAGAGTCAGGCAACCCAGATCAAAGAGAAAATCCCATCTCAATCCAGGAGAACCTAAAAATAACAATACTGTTAACTGTCACCATTTGGTGTATAATTGTCATACTCTAGATATCAAATTAAATACTTTACACACTATAATGATCTTATTTATTTCTCATATCAATTAGAAGTTGTCATGAAATTTCTTTGAAATTTTCAGGTAGTTATAATGATGTCTACCGTTTATTGAACACTTACTATGCTGTGGGCACTAAGCTTTATACACCTACTAGCTCATTAAATGAATGTTTAAGAGGGATTATAAAATGGGCTGAAAATCCAGAAATAGTGATAAATACCTGTAATCCCAGTCACTTGGGACATAGGAAAAGAAAGATTTCAAGTTCAAGGCCAGTTTGAACAACTTAGTGAGGTTCTATCTTAAAAAAAAAAAGACTGCCAATAATTAACAAATGGATCTATGTAGAATTTAAAAGTTTCTGTGCAGCAAAGCAAACTATTGGCAGAGTGAACAGACAGCCTATAGAACAGGAGAAAATCTTGGCAAGCTATACCTCAGGTTAATATCTACAATATATGAAGACTGACAAAAATTATACACGCGCTGGGCGGTAATGGCACACACCTTTAATCCCAGCACTTGGGAGGCAGAGGCAGGCAGATCTTTGTGAGTTCGAGGCCAGCCTGGTCTACAGAGCAAGATCCAGGAAAGGCACAAGGCTACACAGAGAAACCCTGTCTCAAAAAACCAAAAAAAAAAAAATTATACACGCACACACACCACACACACACACTCAAACACAAAATCTGCCAATCAACAAATTTACTAATGAAATGAATAGACAGCTTTCAAAAGAAGAAACACACAATGAGTATTTTTTAAAGTGTTCAACGTCATTAGATATCAGGGAAATGCAAATTAAAACTACTTTCAAATTTCATTTCAGCCAATCAGAATGATTATTATAAAAAAAAAAGTAAAAAAAAGTGCTGGTGAGGATGTGGGCAAAGAAGAACCTTTATTCGTTGCTAGTGGTGGTATAGCCTAGCACAGCTATTGTCATAGATCTATCATATGACCCAGCTATACCATTCCTTGACAAATACCCAAAAGACTCTCTGTCCTACCACGGAGATACTTGCACATCCACGTTTATTGTTACATTATCACAATAGGAAGACAATAGAACTAGCATAGATGTCTATCAAGAGAAGAATGAATGAATGATGAAAATGTGGTATTGATACGTAACGGCATTTTATTCTGTTGTAAAGAACAAGGAAATTGTCAAAGCACACAGAGAAACCACACATTCTCTCTCATATGTGCCTCCTAATTTCTAATGTGTGTGTGCACGTAGGTCAGAGGGAGAGTGAGTGGGAGGAGAGACAATGAAAGCAGAAGGGAGGCTACAAGAGAGGAGAAAGGTGTTGAGGAAGCGGGGGGGGGGGGGGGGGGGCAATAGGATACAAGTGACCCCAAGGCGTGAAGAAAGTAGTAGAGGACTCCCAGTGGGTTGGGAGGGGGAATTACTGAAGAGAATCGACAAAAAAAATTGTTTGAAAATGTGTTATTAGCTGGACGGTGGTGGCGCACGCCTTTAATCCCAGCACTTGGGAGGCAGAGCCAGGTGGGTTTCTGTGAGTTCGAGGCCAGCCTGGTCTACAGAGTTCCAGGACAACCAGAGCTACACAGAGAAACCCTGTCTCACAAACAAACAAACAAAAAAAAAAAAAACAAGAAATGAAAGAAAACGAAGGTGCCATAATTAAACCTAATATTGCACATGCACGTGCTAATTAAAATCTTAGAAAGAAAAATCAGAGGCTTGGGAATATAGCTTAGGGATATAAAACTTGCACCTGGCTTTGAGTACCAGGTTGAGGATATAGCTAACTTGGTAGAGTGCTTGCTCAGGGTACATGAAACTCTGAGTTCAATGCCCAGCATCACATAAAAGCAGGTATGAGGAGATAGGAGACAGCAAGATAAAAAGTTCAAGGTCATCCCCAGCTACTTAGTGAGTGGGAGGCCAGTCTGAGTGACATGAGAGTCTCTTGGGAGAGGGGAGATGAAGGAAAGAAGAAAGAAAGGAAATAGATTCAAAACTACTTTAATCTTCCCAATTCATTATTTGATGTTCCATTCAACACGTCCCTTCCAGAAAGCCATCCTTGAATCTTGCTATGTAAGTTAGGTATGCCCACGTCGTATCGCTTCTACCAACACCTGTGTGTTTTTCTTTCACAACCTTTATTAAATGTATGTTGTAATGGCTCTTTGCTTGCCGTTGTTCCCACCCTGAAAACACACACACACACACACACACACACACACACACACACACACACACACACGTATCAGGATGCAATACCAGATAACCTCTACAAAACAGATCTATAGAGAGCATGATAGATATGTTAATTTGCTTCACTGAAGAAAATAATTTCACGTTTTGTATGTATAACAAAACAACATCACTTTGTATACTGTACATGCTTTTTTTGTCAGCTGTACCAAAATAAGGCATAGGAAAATAAATAGAAGCAGCCATGAAAAGGGAAAAATGCACAAAACCGGTTTCCTGACTCCCATCTTACAGACTCAGAATTACGAGCTCTGAACCCACGGGGGACACCGATGTCCTAAGTGTCCAAGCGTGTGGGCTGCTTTCTTCCAGCAGCTGACTCTCATGCCCTGCACTTGTGTCTCTGTAGTCCTCACCATGAAAAGGATGTGCACACTCCCAGGTACCCATCCTGTACTTAATAAAAGGCAGAAGCCTCAGATAGTCGAGCTAAAGATCAGGGGTGACCCGAGTATACTGACGTACAGGTGGAGCCTCAGCAAGGGGCCTTTGTCATCAAAGCATTTGCTTCTTCACAACGTCTGGAGACCGGGGGAAAAAAGAGCCGTGAGCAGAGGTACTGAGTGAGGTGTCAACAATAGCTGCCCGGGGTGGGAGTCAGTGTTCTCTGCGCTATTATGTTTGTGTCGTGAAAATGCACAGATAGAAAGGGAAAGCTGAGAGAAAACTTGCTCTTGGATGGCAAAGTTGTGGGTGAGCTGTGAGAATTCATCACACCATCCTACGCCATCAGTTTTCTAAAAGCATCTTGTATTGCCGTTACAATAAAACATTTATTTTATACAGCCAAACCAGGATAGCTCTGGCAAATGAGAAAACTGGAGAATCTCCCTCCTTTCATTCCTTTCCCCTGACACCCAATTTCCGCTCTAGAGGTAAGCACTGTCAACACTTTGGTTGGAAGCCTTCCGCAGATGATCTATGTTAACTTTAGCAACAGAAAAACATGTGTGGATTCTGAGTGGCGCAAACCTTACCTGTGATCGAAGGTTTGAAAACCAACTTTAGAGTAAAATAAAGGAGTATTTCAAGAAGATCCCACTTGCCGGCTGTAAGGGAGCTGACTTCTCTGAGATGCTGTGACTCCTCTGATGTCTGCTGTCCTGAGAAGAGAAAAAAGGAGGAAGGGGAGGGAAGTGTTAAAAAAAAAAAAAAAAGTAGAAATTCTTGGTATTTTTGTTTTGTTTTGTTTTGTTTTTTGGCTTTTGACATGTGATTTATCTGTGTACGTCAGGCTATCCTGGAACTCACTTTGTAGCCCAGGCTGGCCTCAAACTCACAGAGATCCACCTGCCTCTGCCTCCCAAGTGCTGGGATTAAAGGCGTGTTACCACCAAGCCCGGCAAAAGTAGAAATTCTTAAGGACAAGAACTATTACACTCTGACTACTGTTAATACTTCTACTTTTATGATTTCAAACTATCATAATGGTAGCCATTTGCTTCACTCAATGAGGAAAGGGAAAGCAACCCTCAATAGAAAACAAGAAACCTGATACACGTGCAGATTTACACACTCTTTCATACAGTTCCTTCTCACAGCCATGCGCTAATGTCATTCCTCACAGACACAATATCAACAAATGCATATCAGAAATAGGTGACCCATTTCATAGAAGTATATCCACAATCACAATAACGCAAATGTTCTGAATATATTGAATTTTACCATTCTTAGGTATTTTTTCACGGGTTATTTGTTTTGCTGTGTGTGAGAGAAGGTGTGTGAGAGGGAGAGAGAGAAAGAGACGTGTGAAAGTCACATGTTTGTGTGGAGGTCAACCTCAAGTGTCACTTGTCAGCATCCACCTTGTCTGAGGCAGGGGCTTGCGGTTCACCGCTGCATTTACCAGGCTAGCTGGCTTGTAGGCTCCTGGGGCTTCTCTAGCATGAGACTGTCTTAGGGTTCTTGTTGATGGGATTTTTTTTTTAAAGCAGCTTGAGGGGGAAAGAGTTTATCTAACACTTCCAGGTAACAGTTCATCATGAAGTCAAGTCAGAGCAGGGACTCCGTGAAAGAGCCCGGAGGCAGGAACTGAAGCGGAAGTCAGGGAAGAGTGCTGCTTCCTGCTTTGCTGCGTTTGTTTTTTTACACACCCGTGATGCTTTCAATGGGACTGGCCCCCAAAGGCTCACATGTTTCCGTGCCTGGCCCCCAGCTGGTAGAATTGTTTGGGAAGGGTTAGGACCTGTGGCCTGATTGGAGGAGGTATGCCACTGGTGTGGGCTTTGAGGTTTCAGAAGCCCTCCCCACTCCTAGTTAGCTCCTTAGCTCGCTCTCTCTCTCTCTCTCTCTCTCTCTCTCTCTCTCTCTCTCCCCCTCCCTCCCTCCCTCCCTCCCTCCCTCCCTCCCCCTTTGTGCTATTAGATCAGATGGAAGCTCTCAGCTACTGCTCCGGTGCCATGCCTGCCTGCTGCCATGCTCCCTGCCATGGTGGTCATGGGTCCTAACACTCTAAAATTGTAAGAAGCTTAGCCCCAAGTTAAACACTTTCTTTTATAGTTTACTTGGTCATAGTGTCTGTTCACAGAAATAGAACACCCTAAGGACCACCTACCCAATAGCTAAGAATATCCTAGGACCACCTACCTAGGGTAACACCACCCACAATGGGCTGGGCCCTCCCACATCAAATGCCCAACGAACTTGCCTTATAGAGGCATTTTATCAGTTGACTTCCCCCCTCAGATGACTTTAGCTTGTCTCAAGCTGACAAAAACAAAAAACTCTCACTAGCACAGACTCTCATCTTCCTGTAGGACATAAGAATGGCAGAAGATTGCAGTTCTGTGTTAGGCTTTTCGTGTGTTCTGGGGATCCGAACTTCTGCTGTCAGACTTGTGTGAACAGTGCTTTCCCAACTCCACAACCCTTCTATTCCTTTAAAAGCATCTTCTTGGCTTGGCCCTTTTCAGGCCTGAGCCAGTGGAGGACACAGATAGCTTCCCCCAGACTTCTTGGTCTTGGGACACAATCAACCAGGAGCCTGGGCACCAGGCAGTCAGGCACCATCATACCAAGTGCCACCTAAGGTTTCTAGGCCTGGGCACTCAAGAGAAGAAAAACAGCAGCTCTGCGCCATGCCTTGAGGCTGGGACTGGCAGGACTCAACCAAGAACTACCTGGTACTGGGCAGGCTGTCACCATTATAGTGAGTGAGTACAAGGTGGAGAAATAAAAGAGAGAGAGGCAGAAGGGATCATGGACTGGGGAGAGAGGCAGATCTGAAGAGGTGAGGGTGGCAAGGAACAAGCTCAAGTGAATGGCCAGTGGGCCACCGAGTCCAAGGTGATGTCCAGGCCTGGGCTATTACCAAGGGCCAGGTCTTGGTCCAAGACCCTGAAGTAGCCAAGGGGGCCTTGTTGATACCTGTGGCTCCTATCACCAGTGAGGGCCATGCAGAGGCCTGTAGTCTGGGCCACCACCTGGGGCCATGGCAGTATCCAAGGGCCAATCTGAATGGCCTGTGCTGCCACCTGAGGTCATTGTGACATCCTGGCCCTGGCTGCTTCCGAGAACCATGTCTGAGTCCATGGTCCTGCCACAGCCAGTACCTATGTTGATGTCCCTAGCCCATGTTGCCACCAAAGGCCAAATGGATACCCAGGGTGTAGGCCACAACCTGTGGCCATGAGGGTGTCTGAGAGCCATGCTGCCACCAGGGCCATGCTGATCTAAGTGGCCTGTGCTGTCACATGAGGCCATGATGTCCTCCGGGCCAGGACTGCTGCCAAGGGCCATGTCTGGGTCTATAACCCTACAGAATCCAGAGTCTAAGTTGATGTCCATGACTCCTGTTACCACTGAGGGCCATTGTGGGGGGCCTGCCTCCACCTTTTCAGGGTTACTATGAGGAGGAGAGAGGCATAAGGAATTAGTAGATAGAAAGATAGCGGAGATGAGACTGACAGAAACACAAGATAGCTTCAGGAGGACCTGGATCAAAATCCACCAGCCCCTTCTATCTCTTCAAAAGTTCTTTTTCAGCTGGGCGGTGGTGGCGCACGCCTTTAATCCCAGCACTCGGGAGGCAGAGCCAGGCGGATCTCTGTGAGTTCGAGGCCAGCCTGGGCTACCAAGTGAGTTCCAGGAAAGGCGCAAAGCTACACAGAGAAACCCTGTCTCGAAAAACCAAAAAAAAAAAAAAAAAAAAAAAAAAAAAAAAAAAGTTCTTTTTCTAGGAATGCCAAGGGGCGGGGCAAAAGGCCTCCCCTTGCTAGATCAAAGCGTAGTACACAGCCAAGTACAGACCCTTCCAATCATTTGGTAACCATGTTTGTGGTCAGTCCATCCTCTTATGCAGCCCTGCTGGGTAAAGCAAGCTCAGATCTCACTAGGAAACCTCTCTTGGCTCCCACAGGCCATGGGGATGACTGGGGTCTGGTCAGCCATCTGAGACCATGTTAGTGTTTGAGGACCATTCTGCCGCTATCCAGGCCATACTGATCTGAGTAGCCTGTGGTGCCACTGGGGCCATAGTGATGTCAGGGCCCAAGCTGATGCTGAGGGCCATGTCTGCAGCTGCAGCTGGAGTCTGTGATTATGCCCATGGCCTGTGTTAGCAGAAGGGATCATTGGAGCCATGCTGTGCTGAGTCCGCCCCACCCTTCACTGGGATAGCCAACCTGCCCCTCACTGGATACTGTAGCAGGAGTTGGCCCCCTGCACTCAGGAAAGATGGTCCCATCCCTCACCACAGGTGTGCACTTCACCTGGGTAGTACACTAGAGTGGACCCTGTGGTCAGGGACACAGATGAGACGACCCTGAGGGGAGTGAGAGCAGTAGAAGTGATCCGCCCCTTCCCACTCCCCACATTCACCCTACAGCAATCAGGAGAGCTGGCCCTAGTGGTATGAGTGTGGGGCACCCGAATCTGAGGGCCCAAAAGCAGGAAAACTGGCCCCACTAGCCGAGGCAGTGCTGGAGAGCTTGTCCAGGTAGTGGCAATGAGGGAGAGCTGGCGGGCTGACCAACCCAGCATTAACCAGGCCCAGAACCAGGACTATGAGTTAGCCCACTGAACATCCACCTCATCTATGGTCTGCACGAGCAGGTGAAGGGGCTGGACCTGCAGATCCAAAGCTGCAGGATCTCCATGACACCAGGTTTTCAAGAGAAGCCCCAGTGAGAGCCCAGTATTGGTGGTATAGCAGAAACCAGTGGCTTCGAGCCAAACCAGTGACTTGTGGCAATGAACACTTGCAAGTAAAGATAAACAGACTAAAGGGTAAACTGTGTGACTCAATGGGCCACACTGCAGCTTCCATTCTTTTCTGTTTTTTTTTTTTTTTTTTTTTTTTTTTTTTTTTTTTTTTTTGCTTTTTTTTTGGTTTGGTTTGGTGTTTCTTTTAAATTTGGTTTCATTTTGGGGAGAGATTGCAAGGGCAGAGGGCAGATTCGAGAGGATGGGGAGATAAGTGGGATCAGAATGCATGATGCGAAATCCACAAAGAATCAATAAAATTTTTTTAACAGCAGCTCCTTATGTTCACTATTTTTTTTAATTAATCTTGGCAATTTCCTACATGTATGTATGCAGTGTATTGTTTCGCCTGCATTTATATCTGTGGACCACGTGTGTATAGTGCCCTCGGAGGCCAGAAGAGGGCACCAGATTCCCTAGGACTGGAATTACTGATGGTTGCTCACGGCCCTGTGGGTGCTGAGAATCAAATCCCTGTCCTCTGGAGGAACAGCCAGTGATCTTAACCACTGAGCCATCTCTCCAACATCCTGTTACTCTCTCATTTCTCTGTCCTTTCCTCTTAACACATGCATGTATGTTGTACCTTTTAAATTTTTACATAGAAAATGTCTAAAACAGGGATTTTTAGAAATCTTCAGAGTAAATGTATTTAGATGAAAAAATAGTAAATAATTTTCATCAGTCTCCAACTTAAATTTATATTTTTTCACTACAAAGGCAAAGAACAAGTCATAATACTACCAGTGTTTATGGTTTTTCTTTTTCTTTTCTTTTTGGTTTTTTAAGACAAAGTTTCTCTGTGTAACAGTCCTGGCTGTCCTGGATCTCACTTTGTAGACAAAGCTGGCCTCAAACTCACAGAGATCTGCCTGCCTCTGCCTCCCAAGTGCTGGGATTAAAGGCATGTGCCACCACTGCCCGGCGGTTTTTCATCAATAGAAATCAATAATAGTTTTGTGTGTATAACCCATGTATGTGTATTGTATTGTGTAAGTGTATGTGTGCGTGCATGCGTGCAGGCCTCCCAGGGACAGCAACCAAACACGGCATAATATGCTACTATAAGATCAGGTGCCGGGCGGTGGTGGTGCACGCCTTTAATCCCAGCACTCGGGAGGCAGAGCCAGGCAGATCTCTGTGAGTTCGAGGCCAGCCTGGTCTACAGAGCGAGATCCAGGAAAGGCGCAAAACTACACAGAGAAACCCAATCTCGAAAAACCAAAAAAAAAAAAAAAAAAAAAATCAGGCACATACCATCACATCAAGGCTGGATGAGGCAACCCAGTAGGAGGAGAAGGGTCACACAAGTAGGCAAAAGAGTCAGCGTCTGCCACACACACCCCAACACACACACACACACACACACACACACACACACACACACACACACACACTGTTAGGAATCTTACAGGAACACTAAGCTACTCAGCCATAACATACATGCAGAGGACCTAGGTCATTCCCTACAGGCTCCCTGATCTTTGTGAGCCCCATGAGTCCTAGTCAGTTGTTTCTGAGGGCCCTGTTCTCATGGTGTCTCTGACCCCTCTGGTTCCTCTAATCCTTCCTCCCACCTCCTCTTCAGGACTCCCCTCGCTCTGCCTAGTGTGTGGCTGTGGGACTCTGCATCTGCTCCCATCAGTTGCTGGATGAAGGCCCTCTGGTCTTTTTGATGACGAGTCTGGCAGGCTCAGGTCCCAGAACACTCTGCAGGCAGGACAAAGTGTAGGTCGAAGGTTTTGTGGCTGGCTTGGTGTCCCAATCCCTCCACTGGAATCCTCGCCTGGTTACAGAAGATGGCCGGTTCAGGCTCGGTATCCCCATTTCTAGGAGTAGCTTCCATGGAGTTTCCATTGCACAAGGTTTCCATCTTGCCCCTGAAATGCCCCCCCCCAATTCCAGTCATTTCTCCCAGTATTTACTACCCCCTCCCCGCCACTTGATCCCTCCTGTTCCCAATCCCACCTGCCCTCAGTCCACCCACAAAATATATTTTATTTTTATGTGGGTGCTGGAGATCTGAACTCTGGTCCTCATGTAGTAGGCACATTACTGATTGAGGCATCCTCCTGCCCCAAAAGTAATTAACAGTTTCATGTCACTGTTATTTGGGGTATCTTTAAATGTATTCACAGCCATTATACTGAAGTTATCATGGTTATCAAAACTGCATCTAGAATCTTGCTTTTAAACTGTATTAACAAACACATATAATTTTCTATTTTATATATTTTGAAATCTTCACTTCGGTACAATTGATTTCTTTGTAAGCCTGTGTGTTATTTAAAAACACTATTTTGAGAAGCTTCCCTACTGTCATAAGGATGTGTGGCACAAAATAGAAAAAAAGTCTATGAACACCCTGATCTAGAGTTACCCTTACCAGCTTTTACAAATCTGTGATAGGAAAGTGTGTGAGTTATAATGAATCTGATTCCCTCTGTGAGGAGACGTTAACAAAATTGAGTATTGATGATATGAAATGAACTTGCCTACAGCTCCCTTGGGTATATTGATTCGAACCTAACTAGGCTATACGTGCTTAAAGGGTAGGGACTTACAATCCAGGTGTTCCAGGTCTCCTCTTGTAGCTCAGTTTCATCATCTATTGAATGAAAATGATGGTAGCATCTATCTCAGGTTGTCAGGATAGTTAATTTATATGATGGCATATAAAGTACTTAACATAATGCCTGCCTCATGATGGCCCTTCAAAAAGTCAGCTATTATGATATTACACTAGGGCCATCAATTTCCTTCTTGGTATTCTACAGTTTAAATAAAAATCTTTCAATATATTAGTCAGTAAATCATTGGATGCATATGTGCATCTGTGAATGTACAGTCTTCTTTAAACAGATATTACACTTTGTAAGTATTTGATAAGCCTTCATTTAAAAAATTACCTGATGGATAAGAACCCACCTCTGAAGTTAGGAAATTTTAAGTTCAAACCCTGGCCCCATCATATATTCCTTGTATAACCTGAGAGCTTCTTTAACTTACCCAAGTTCACATCATCACTGAAATCATACGTACTTCACAGAATTGTTGTGACACGTAAATAAGAATGTGTGTGTGTGTGTGTGTGTGTGTGTGTGTGTGTGTGTGTGTGTGTGTTATATGTGCATTTGTGGCACATAGTAAGGACTCAAATAATATTTATCTCTTTTCTGAATAATTCTCTAAAGCAAGACAAAACTGTGAAGTGGATAGATTTGTGGTTGATTGATTTTTAGTGGGCATCTTTTTTTGTTTGTTTGTGTTTTTCAAGACAAGGTTTCTCTGTGTAGTTTTGGTGCCGGTCCTGGAACTCACTTTGTAGACCAGGCTGTCCTCAACTCACAGAGATCTGCCTGGCTCTGCCTCCTGAGTGCTGGGATTAAAGGTGTGTGCCACTGTCACCCGGCTAGCAAGCATCTTTTATGTAGCCCAGAATTACCTTGAGTACTGGGATTACAGGTGTAAGTCACCACACTAGGCTCAGAGCACAATTTTCTTTAATGCTTTATACTGGGTCCCTCAAGACATGAGCTCTGAGTACCTTTTCAACTCTCAACTTCTGTCTTTTCCATTTTATCCTCTAGTAACACAAAACTCTCTGCAATTCACACAAGATCCAAACATACCCACTATTCTCACCCACGGGCCTCTCTCCACTGGTCCCTAATTTTCAATGATTCTACTTACAAATGTCATGTTTTATGGTGGTGCAAATACCAATGTGTATTCAGTAGAAACTCTGCTTCAAACATAGGATTTGAATGATGGGCAGCTCCCAGTAAGCCACAAGACTATGAAGGTCGTATGGCCTGCTGTGTTTGCTAAGCTACAGTGCTCAGTTGACTGAGCAAGTCATTTTTTTTATTTATGATATTTTCAGTTCATAGTGGATTCACTGGGATGTATCCTTACTATAAATCAACCAAGGAACATGTGTGGATTGCCCTTCCACCCCAAAGTAAAACCTGCTCCACCTTCTCCAGAATATGCTTCTGCCTGCCCACAAATCACCAAGTGCCTATCATTTCACACTTGTAGTGGTAGCCTTGGGTTTTGCTTCTTGTTTTCTTTTCTTTATTTTTTAAGGTGCTGGGGATTGAACCTAGAGCCTTATGCATGTTAGACAAATACTCCACCACTGAGCTATATCCTCAACCCTTAACACACATGCTTGTGCACGAGAGAGAGAGAGAGAGAGAGAGAGAGAGAGAGAGAGAGAGAGAGAGAGAGAGAGAGAGATTCAGTAAGTTGTCCAAGCTGGCCTTGAACTTGTGATCCTTCTGCCTTAGCTGCCAAAAATAAAAAATAAAAAATAAAAAATAAATCAAGGTTTCAGGCCAGTAACACCAGAGTCAGCTTGACTTGTAGTATTTTGTCTGTCTGTAAAGCTGGTTTTCCAGCTAGACCAGGAATTCTTCTGGGGAGCTTTGGAGTAATCTTATTCACCTCTGAATCTTCATTAATACTGTACCTGCAACAAGACAGGCACACAGTAAATGGCCGTTGAATGACTCCATCCAAGAAATAGGTGTTTCTTCTACTCCCTTTTGGCTCTCTCAAAAAGCCACCATCTTTGTCTGCTAGTGCCCCAGACTCCTGCTTTCTGAGTTTATGCAAGAACGTTTGTTTGGAATCTCTCCACCTGACTGTATGTCAGTAAAGCAAGGCTTCACAGAGGAGAGCCAAGGGGGCCCTGTCCAGTCGGCCTTCCCTCACAGAGGTATGCAGTCTGTCAACACGAGCTGGGCTCGTGTGCACACAAATCCCGGCTCTCTGAACTCTATCGCTGTACTATCTAGATTTTTCTCTATCTCCACTCTATTTGCTCTTGATCAGCCTTGATATGGTGAGCCAAGCTGTACTGAATTATTAATAATACTTCTCGAGAACAAGGGCTACAACAGGGAAATGTCAAGGGGACAAAAATCTTGAAGTTAACAGTGCCAAATGCCAAGAAGGAAATACTTCCACCAGGGCCTCATCCCAAGGTTATACACAAAGATAAGAGCGTTCAGACAAACATAGAAGCAAAAGGCCTAGCTGTTCCCAAAATGCAAATAAACATTTCTGGAACTAGTAATATATTTTATTATAGCATTTAACATAAAATAATTATAAACAAGAAGGAAAATAATAAACACTGTAATTAAAAAACAATTCAGTAGGCTATAAGTCTACACAATGCAGATGAAATTTTATATTCTACTACCTCCTCTGGCTTTTATCCAAGAAGATTAAAAAAAAAAAAAAAAAAAAAAAAAAAAAAAACACAAGAAAGGCCGGGCGGCAGTGGCGCACGCCTTTCATCCCAGCACTCGGGAAGCAGAGCCAGGAGGATCTCTGTGAGTTCCAGGCCTGCCTGGGCTAGAGAGTGAGATCCAGGAAAGGCCCCAAAGCTACACAGAGAAACCCTGTCTCGAAAAACAAACAAAAACAAAAAAAGAAAATGAAAAAGAAAAGAGAGAGAAGAAAGAAGAAGGAAATGCAGTAAAATGCCATGATCGGTTTTTAAGGGGGAAATGGATATTTCTTAATCTGTGAAGATGCGGGGGTTTTCTCTCCGTTATACTGCTTTCTGTCACAGCCACCATGGCCTCTTTCATCCTGGGGCCTGGGATCCTCTCAGGAGCCAGAAGTATAGCAAGGTTAGGATTTTCTAGTCACTACAGCTCAGAGTAACGCCTTCCCCAGCTACTCACATTTTGGGCCCCATGTAACAGCCACAAGGACTGGGGAACACGAATTAGTTGGCTGCACTTTGCTCCTAATTAATTACAGGTCTCGCTCGAGGGTTGGTTTTATATGGGGTGGGTTTTTGGTTTTTGTTGTTGTTGTTTTGTGTTTGGGTTTTTTGTTTGTTTGGGTTGGGTTGGGTTTTGTTCAGTTTTGTTGTTGTTGTTGTTGTTGTTGTTGTTGTTGTTGTTGTTGTTTTGGACAGTCGGACTATTTAGTTCAGGCAGGCCTGGAAGCAGCAAGCCTCCTGCTTCTGCTTTGCAAGTAGCTGGGACTTTAGATGTGCTCCACCATGGCAGGCTAGGAAATCTCAGATGTATTTAAGCGCAAGACTCCCAGGGTGCAGGCAACTGGAACTTCATTCACTTTTACTGAAATAGAGGGACTCTTGCCTTGACTTGGAGTCCGGATGGATTCTTCCACCGGGAGGCACCTGTAGTGTCTCCCAGCGCCAAAACTTAGTCCCAGACAGAAAATAGTTCTGGTTTTGGGCAGAAGATGGCAGTATATACTGCTCTATTTCAAATGTCCTGGGTTCATGAATGAAGCGAATGAAGGGGGCAGAGGGGGGGATTGTAAGGGAGTAGGGCTGAATAAAAATTTATTTGAGTTTTATGCAAAAAGTGAATATTTTGGATGTTTTCTCAATTTTTCCAAGAATCAATAATTGCTCAATCTTTCACGTTCAACATAGTCTAAGTTCTCAGACACCCTCAAAGCTGTCCTGCTTGATCACCTAGCACGTCCCTGAAGCTCCTGTAGACAGCAGGGGCATTAACCCAGGGCACTAGACTGACCCCCATATCTGCCCTTTTGCTATACCTCCGCTGCTCGGGGTTTATTCTCCCAGATCCCTCCGCCGCCATTACGGGACGCATCACTCCTCTTCTGACTCTGCTTGCGGGCGGTTGAGCAGAAGTCTCTCGAAGGAGCGAAGGAGCCAGAGCACCTGAAGCAGCAGGTAGCGGGGCCCTGAAAAGCGGGAGACCAAGTTTCCAAAAAAGAAAAACCCAGGAAAGACAAGTGGGGAGAAAGAGGGGGTGCCAACGTGAGGAGAGGAGAGGGGGGTCAGAGGAAGGAATTAAGAGGGGAGGGGGTCAAAGGAGGCGCCGAGAAAAAAAGGAGAGAGTGGGCGGCCAGAAATTAGAGGGGAGGAAAGCAATGCAAGAAAGGGCCAAGCGGGGAGTGAAGAGGAGACGGGAGAAAGAGGAAAGAAACTTGGAGACTTTCCGTGACAGACCTAGCGGAAAGAGCGGGAGAAGAAACGGGCGGGCGAGCCGCGCGGCGGCGGCGGCGGCGGCGGCGGCGGCGAGGGAGCAGGGGCAGGCCCCGGGGAAGCTCGCAGCCCAGACAGCGGAACCCCGGGGGAGATGGCGTCGAGTGGGGCGCGGGCGGGCGGCGGCGGGACGGGGCGCAAGACGGGGTGACAAGTGAGACACGGGCGCGGAGAGTCGGGCCGTGTGGCTGCGAGTTTGGAGTCCGGGGGGCGGGGGGGGGCGGTCTCTGCGGTGCTCGTGTGTTTTTTTTGAGCACTTTCTTGGAGTCGCGTGCAGAGCGGAGGCCGGGGCGCCGTTCGCTCCTTTGGCACTTAGGGGGGGAAAAAAGCCGGGTTGCGTGGCGCGGCCGTTTAAAGACCCGGGCGGCGCGTCTGGCCGTCCTGGCAAGAGGGGCTCCTCGGCGCGGAGGACTGGCACCATTGGGCGTCCCAGCGAGCGGGAGACCTGTGCGGCCCGGGCGTCTGGCTCGCACCCCCCCCCCTCTTCCCCCCCCCCCCTTCTCCCTCTCCCTCTCCCTCTCGCGCCGGGGAGAGCGGCGCGCGCGCTCCTGGAGCTCTGGACGTTAGCGCGGTGAGCGCCCGCCGAAGCCACCGGGTGCTGGGGCGCGCGCCAGCGAGCCAGCGAAACCGCTGAGGCTGGCTCCGCAGGAGCGCGGGCGAGCGAGCGAGCGAGCTAGCGACGGTGCGAGCGAGCGAGCCAACGAGCGACGGTGCGAGCGAGCGACCGCGTGGGCGCGGAGGGGAGGGGGCGACTCCGCGTCCCGGTGGGGAGGGCACCCCCCCCTTCTAAGCCCAAGCGGGGAAGCGGCGGCGGCGGCGGCGGGGCGTCCTCCGCCTGCCCCCCGGGGCTCATTTACATGCTGTCACGGCCCGTGCGGGGCGGACGGACTCCCGGGGCTCGCTCTCTCGCGGCCGGCGCGGCTCGCACACTCGCTCCGGGGCTCCTGCCACCACCGCTCGGAGCCCGCCGCGAGCCAGACGAGAGAGAAGCCCGTGAGGGCGCGCCGGGGCTCTCCCTCTCTCTCTGGCCGCCCTTCCTGCCGGCTGCAGGTCCGCCCGGAGCCATGCTCACACTTGGGAAACTTAGGACAGCGCTGGGGGGGCGCGGGGGGGGGGCGCGCGCGTGTGGCACCTCCGGAGAAGGAGGGGAGAGGTGGCGGCGGGGGAGGGGGGTGGAGGGTGGCTAGAGGGGGAGCGGCCCGGGCTTCCAGACCAAGGCGGGGGAGGAGGAGGAAGTGAGCCCAAGGGATCCGCTGGGAGCTGTTTGTCCAGCTGTTTCTCTTCGCACCCTGAGCGCTCCAGCCAGAAGGGGGCCCCGAACTGAAGGTGTCCCGGCCTTTTTTTTTTTTTTAGGCGCTAATTTCCAACTCTTCTCGCAGCTTGTCATTTGCAGGCACCCTGGAGTCCCAACAGGCCAGCGCGGCGGGTGCGCACCTGCCAGCCGCCCCTGACCTCGCTGATCAGGCAGAAGCCAAGCCTGAGAAGATGGCCCAGTCCAAGAGCGACTGCCGCTCACCTGTCGGTCTCGACTGCTGCAACTGCTGCCTGGACCTGGCCAGCCGGAGCAGCCTCCAGAAGGACGGCAGCGGGGAAAACCCGGGCAGCCCCACCGTGAGCAACTTTCGGCAGCTGCAGGAGAAGCTCATCTTCGAGAACCTCAACACTGACAAGCTCAACAGCATAATGCGGCAGGATTCGCTGGAGCCCGTGCTGCGGGACCCCTGCTACCTGATCAACGAGGGCATCTGCAACCGCAACATCGACCAGACCATGCTCTCCATTCTGCTCTTCTTCCACAGGTGGGTAGCTGGCCAGAAGGGGTGGGAACACGGCTCTGCTGGCACCAGCCTCTGCTGGATCTTCACCACTGACGAGGGGGCAAACCAAGAAGTTCCCGAGGGGCGGTGGGTGGGGGAGTGTCGGCTTCCTAGGCCACCATGACTGAACCTTTTGGCTGGCTACAGCCCCACAGAGCTCAGGGAATTTTAGCAGGTGCAAGTGTATTTTGAATGGTGCCTGGAAAGGCTCAAAAACTAGGGCCCAGAAGATGGGATGACTCCTTATGGCTTGGAAGGAGTTGTAGGTGCCCCCTCTTGGAATTTCAATAGTCCTTCAGACAATCCGGCTGTGAGGCTCTCTTGGAATTTGAGTTCCACCCTACTCAGTGGAGCTGAAATTGGAAGGACTTTTAAATTACTGGGTGGCATTGACAATGAGGACAAGTGAAGTGTCATTAACAAATTGGGCTTCTGATGGGGGAAGATCAAGGGTGAGGGATGGGAAAAATAGAAGCCTGAGAAGTTTTGAGACTCAGAATGGGGAGGACTGGCCCACTCTGTAGATTATAGCTTTCCATTCTGAATGCAAGTGAAAAGCAACCCCAGAAAAAAAAATTGTTTAGGATTATCACTTTAAGTGCTTCAAGACCTCTTTATGGCAGGAGGGGGGATGAATCCACCTCCATGTTGACCTGTGTCTGGGTGTGTATCAGATTTTCTAGAAAACCTGAAGGCCAGAATGGACCAAGGGAGGAGATAAACACAATGGGAATGCCCAGGGCATCTGCTATCCCCAACAACGAGATACTCTGGTATTGATAACTTATAACGCAGATAGGGATTAATAACTTAAAACTCAGAATTTAGAGGCAGGAACTTCAGGAAACCCTTCTATAAGTTTTGTGTTCTTAGAGACATTGTCTGTACGTGTGTGTGTTCATGCACACATGCATGTGTGTGCATGTGCACACTGGGGTGGATTTTATTCTTGCTCAATGACACAGGTTAGGTAAGAGCAACATTCCCTGCTGTGGGAGACCTGGGTGGTAGCGCAAGTTATACTTCTACCTTTTTGTATGAGCCTGAGCAAGTTATCTGACCTCCCCTACTCTCTGCATGGCACTTTCTATCTTTGGGCAGATAGTGTGCCCAAAGTGATGAAATGCCCAAAGAAATGCTGAACACTCATGCATTACTTGCATGGTAGTGAAACTCAAATAGGACATCTTAAAGGCTACCAAGAAATGTAGGAGGTACTCCTATTAACCGTTAAGAATGTGTTCATCTCCTTCGTCCCAATACAAAACCACTGCCTCCTCACTCTAGCCCCAATGGTTTCTGGTGGGTACAAGCAAGGCTGATGTCTTAACATTGTTATATCAAGTTGTTTTTCTGAGGCTTTTTCAATGTCGTTGAATAATTTTCTCACTTATTTCACATTAGGCATCAAACTATTATTTCATGGTCTAAAATAAAGCCAAGGTATAGACAGAATAGTTTCAAGAGAATCTTCATTTCTGATGAACTACTACTGCAAGTGTAGTCAGCCCACAGACGCTGAAATCCTGTAGAACACAATGCTTACCTGGCTTCTAATGGTCATAATGATCTGCTTGCTGGCATAACTCAGTTCGAGAATGGCAAAGGTGAGGGAGTGGGGGAGAAACCTGGAGAGAGCACGTACGTGCATTTGCTTCAGCTGGGAAAGCAAGAGCTCCTCTAGGTCTTCGGTGAAGTGAGAGGGTGATTTCTGTTTCTAGGCCTTACGAGGGTCTGACCTGGGTGAGTGAAGTGTGAGGCTGACATTTACAAAGATTTGCTGAGATTTGCAGAGAGTTCACTTTCTGTCACACCTCTGTAGTGTCTGTCCTGATTGCTTAGGTTTCTTGAAAGACCTCTTTTGTCATCTACTTCACTAACACCAATTTTTGGTACTTGGTTCTTAGTGAAGCCTGGAAATGCTACTGAATAGGGATATTAAAGGCACTGTATAAGGAAAAGAACAGACTAGGGGGATATACACCTGACCACAATGTCTTCTGGGACTACAGCCATTCAGTCAGTGTCCTATGCTGCTATCTTCGAACAAGCCAGAAGGCTACCAGGCTTTTTGAAGCTCAGTAGTGGGTAACAGAATCCTTTGGTAAGAACCTAATAATTAAAGCAGGATAAATCACTCTTTCCTTAATGATTGGTATTGGAGATCCCAGGTTCAGTTGGGGCTTTACACAGAATGCCATGTTCTTTGCAAACTAGAAGAAAGTTATTGCTGGTTATGGGCCTTCTCCAATGTCTAGGGTGGACAGCCTGCTATATGAACATTTCCTTTCCTGATTCATTCCCTGGGTTTCTACCTGTATAATCCATCCTTAATTTTAACTCCTGTTCCAATTCACAATAAGACATTTCATGTCCCTGTTTGAGTGCGTTTTCCACTATCATTTTTCTTGTCTTTTTTTTTTTTCCGAGACAGGGTTTCTCTGTGTAGTTTTGGTGCCTGTCCTAATCTCGCTCTGTAGACCAGACTGGCCTTGAATTCACAGAGCTCTGCCTGGCTCTGCCTCCTTAGTGCTGGGATTAAAGGCGTGCTTCCACTATCATTTTTCAAGGCCGCTCCTCCTACTGGAGAAGCCAATCTCTGCCCCTTATTTTGTAGCGAATTCTGCTGTTTCAAGGCCTCCAGCAGTCTTGGGAAGAAGACATGGTACATTCTTGATATATATCTGGTTCATTGGGTTTGATCTGTCCTAACTCCCAGTTTAGGCCTTGATTTTCTTGGAACAAAGAGTGTAAACAATCTGAGGGTAGGGCTGTGTTTTACTTGCTTGATTTCTCCTTGGCTTCTACTTATGTAAAGGTATTTTGTTCTGGTAATTATGGATAACTACTTAATTGTTGGTGTACTCTGAGGTAAAGATTTCACTATTTTAACCTATTTTTAAGAGGTTTTTAATTTTTTTTTATTGATGGTGTGTGTCTGTGCGCACGCGCGTGCGCGTGCACATGGGTACCCATGAAAACCAAGAGTATCAGAACCCCTGGAGCTGGAGTTACAGGTGGTTGTGAATTACTTGATGTGGGTGCTAGGAACCAAACTTTGTTCCTCTGCAAGAGCACCAAGCATTCTTAACCACTGAACAATCTCTCCAACCCCACAACTAATCATGTGCTGGAAAATCCTTATGAAGGTGTTTTGTTTTGTTTTGTTTTGTTTTGTTTTGTTTTGTTTTGTTGGTTTTTCGAGACAGGGTTTCTCTGTGTAGCTTTGCGCCTTTCCTGGAACTTGCTTTGGAGACCAGGCTGGCCTCGCCTAATGAAGGTGTTTAAATGTGGATTTTTCTTTTTCAGTTTTAATCACGTGTTAACTAATAGTATGGTAGAAGTTCTGATGGAGTGTTTGTACTTATTGGAATCAGTGAGAATGAGTATGCAGCCTTTGGGTATGTAAATGGTACCTCTAGACTAGTAGGGAGAAGAAATGTATTTTTAAACACCATCCCTTAAATCTTGTTTAATGTAATTAATAACTATAAAGGATTAATAGCTAACAATTCTTGTTCATTTATAATGCATACCAAGAATAGCATCTGCATATTCTCATTTAGTTTTTATACCAACCCAACGAAACTGGTATTATTAGCACCGATTTTCACTTTTATAAAAAGGCAATTGATGCTTGATTAAGTAAGTTGCCCTATGTCACACAATGAAGAGCAATGCCAAAACTCCCAACTGAGATCATAGATTCTGGAGTCTACTGAATTTTTTTTAAAAAAAAAAAAAGAAAGAAAGAAAAAAACACTAACACTAAAGAGGTGCTTAGAACACTACAATTTTTCTCTATGCAGCAAAGAAAAATGTTATTCCAGAACCTTTCCAAATGATCAGTATGTCCAGCTATCCTAATCTTACATGGGACACAGGACTCTGATGGTCAAACTGGGACAGTCTCAGGGAAACTATGATTGATGGCTGGTCAGACTATTATTAGACTTCACTTTATCATTTGACTATGCTTCTGAATACTAGAAAGTTTAGGAAGAAGATAGAGTACACTGAACAATTAGCTGAATTTTCCAGTTAAAATGCAATATTTCAAACAAACAAACAAAAGCTTCTTAAATGAAAACTTTGAATTAATTTAATTGCCTAACTTGTTAGGTGTAGCTAACTGACAAGGTAACTGGCAATATACTGTTTTATGATTGCTGTTTTTATAACCTCAAATTTATTTTTGGATACTTTTTGAGATGATAATGTTTCACATACAGCCCAAGACGGCTTAGAACTCACACTGATCTTGGCTGGCCTGGAACTCAGCATACCCCAGGTTTGTCTTGAACTATATACAATCCTTCTGATTCTGCTCTCAAGGGCTGAGATTACAGGTATGAACCACCACATCTGGCTAAATCAACCATATACTGCCTTTGGTCCCAGAGCATACCTGCTCAGTGTCATCCCAAATATTCTGAATCTTAAATCCTTTCAGCTCCAAAATTCCTAGGAGTCCACCTGTAAGCTGACCTGCTACCATTGGGTTCTCGTACACAAATCTCAGGAAATAATATCAAATATTTCTGATTGCTTTTTGAGCTAGAGGAAGAGTTAGATTTAGAGATCAGTTTTTTTTTCCAAGAAAATTTTCATACTATTTAAGATTCAACTCTGTCCTTGTACCATCTGAAACTCCTCTCCTATAGCATCAGTGGTATGTAGACCACACCGTGAGAAAGCCTGTACTAGAGACTGCAATCCTTTGTCAATTAATTTACCATTTGATTTCAAGGACAGGATTCTTTGTCATAGAGAGGTTTTGAGTTTCTATGTGGTTAAGCCTGTCATTCTTTGCCTTTGTGATTTTTGCTTTTGGTATCGGGCTTCGAAAGTCCTTCCTTGGCCCAAAGTAATTTAAAATAACTATTTCCTGAGTTTCTAGTAGTCTGACACAAAATAGGCACTCTTGGATTAAGGGACAGCCTCCATTAAAAATACAAATGCATTTGCAAACTTAACACTAAGGGTTTGGATACCTCATGAGAACCCTACCATATAAGAATTTGTCATTTTGCCAAGGCACAGATGTGAATTGCATGTACTGGCAGGCTAGTACATGGAAGCCAGTCCATATGCTGATGAGTAAGCTCACTGCCCTACTACCACCCACTATTATATGAGTATCTCTCTGTCGTATATATTGTATGCATATACATTATATAGCTTATGTGTTTAGTGGTCCAATATTTGCAATGTAAATTTTGACATTTTCACCACTGTACTCACTTAAGTGGTAACATACCCAGTCTCTCCTCTCCCCTGTCCCTGGTAACCTGGTACTTTCTGTGTCTACAGATTTGCCTATTCTTGTTATTTCATGTAAGTGGAATTGTGCAATATATGATCCTGTGTTTGGCTTCTTTCACTTACGATGTTTTCAAGATTTATCCATGTTGAAACATGTAACAGTACTTCACTTCTTTTCATGACTGAATAATATCCCATTTTATTGCTATAACACATTTTGTTTATGCATTCATTTGTCAACAGACACATGGATTGTTTCTACTTTGTGTGGCCATTTTGAGGAATTCTGCTATTAACACTATACAAGTATGTGCTCCCGTAGCTATTTGCAATTATTTGGGGCCTATACCTGGGAATGGCATTGTTCACCTATTTTTCATCCAAAATTTTGACTACTTATTTGTAACAATACTTGCCGTTTACTTCCTTGCGTGGAGTTGTTTCTCATCTGAGGACAGGGTGACAGCTCATAGGAAGTAAAATTCAATGTGAATGGCACATGGAAAAGCCAAGTTTAGAGAACAGAAGTGGAGAGAGGGTGCAGGATTCATGAAAGGCCAGGTTTAGTGGGCTGTTACAGTGTGAGGCACCGAGAAACAAGAGAGCACAAGAAGTCTTCCTGGAAGGTTCAACTCTTAAAGACAGTCAGAATGGGGCATCAATTTTATCTTCTTGTCAGCTTAGCCCAGAGAGGACCTATGTGAGCCCATACCTTAGAAAATAACTCTTTCAAGGGTGACCTTATTTTCCCTCCCTGAATGAAGTTAACACCCTTGCTTATATTTGTACTTCCAGATAAACTGGCAGGCTCTCAATTCCAGGTAGTGTTGGCTTTTTTCCAGCCTCACTCCTGAAGGCCAAGACGTCTAGATAAATGGAGATGGATGTGTCTGGCCAAAGTTTCCAGGGTCTCTGGGCACCTTAATGATGGAGCACAACAAAATACTAGCCCCAACTGTGAATTTCTTGAGAGGGAAGAGGTTGGCTGTGTCTGTACATGATGGCAGCCATTGCACTATGTTTGCTCGTCGTGAGTCTGCTCCTACCTGAACTTTCTCCTCTTATGTAAGGCATCCCTCAAGATAACTGCAAAGCTGTAATCTGCCATGGCTGGCTGAGTTTACATAACAAATTGGTCGGTGTCATGCAATAGTCTTTTGAGCCCTTGAGAAACCAGTGTGCTGAAAGAGGCCAAAGCTTGGGCTCATTTTGAGGGGCACTTTGTGTGCTCAGTGTACTCAAGGGAGAGCATTCCATGACCACAAGGGTCAGAAAGTTGAAATTTCCTTTTTAGATGAAGAGAGTAATGATGACTCAGGACATATTGTGCTGTTCCAATGCCTGCAATAATGGGGCAAGGGTTAGGGCTTCATTTTATGCCAGAGCTTTGGCAGACAAGGCTTTCCATGGAATCGTCTAGGTTAGTGGGAGCCCTATAAAGGACTGAAGGTTGAACCTCACCTTTAGCAACCTTCATCCAGTGAGGGGTCAATCAGCCTGGGGAAAATGGCTTCTGGAAGTTACTGCCTTCCATGCTGAAATCCAGCTTAATTGAGGAGTTGGAATAGGGATAAACTAGGAGCAGAAAGCAAGCTTTCCCAAATGCTGTGCTAGGAAGGAGATGATTTTATCAGCAAGCAAGGTAAGTTCACTTGTACCTTCTGGCTAGGAATTTTCTTCAAAGTAGCTGTTGAACTTTTGGGAATGCTGTAAGAGGTGTGAGGTCCCAACAAACACATGAGACTGAATGAGAAGCTCCCCAATGTGCAGACTCTAGTCCAAGAGAAAACAAGGGCTGGAAGCAGGTTCGGTCAGTGATGACGAGAGCATGTTATTGCCTTCCTTTCTTGGGAGTAACATTTCTTAGACAGATCAAACCTGAAATCAGTCCCCTGCCTATGAAAGCATCACAGTGACCTTCCTCAAAGGAAGAATTTACTCACAAAATAGCCTTGAGTATTCAACCTACTTTCTTTTGTCTTCTCTTCAGAGGAGATGGAGAGCAGCTGCTTACAATGTAGGAGTCTGGTAGGGATTCCCACTTCTCTGAGCTGTGTACTTCTCTGAGCTGTGTATGCCAGAAATTGGCTCCAGCTATCCCTGAGGAAAAGAGAGTGAGAGGTGAGTGGAGGGAAGTGGATCCAGTGGCTGCATTCTAGCTTAGCCCCTTAGCACCTCTCCTACACTGCTGTGTAGCCTCACTTTCCAAACTAGGCTGGGCCTATGCCAGCCTCAGGGCCCTGACTCATATCTCATGCAGTGCCTTATGTAATAGTGCCAGGTTACTGAGACATCAAGCTTCTGCTTGCTCGGTGGTGGGCTTTCCCCAAGGCCAGGCACTCAGAAGCCTGCTTCAGGTTTAAATGGAGCTCATACTTTCCAAGGAAAAGCTTGCTATTCCCTATGTGAGGCAAACAGCTGGCTCAGAGGTAAATGCCAGACTTCAAGGTGTGAGTCGCTTTAGTCCCACATTTAGAAGTAGATGTAAACAGACAGGCAAGCTGGAATGGATTTGGTTTGACTGAAGTCATTTTGCAGGGGTACTGCTACTTTTTCCTAATAGTGCACTACTGAAGGGGTGGTGTGTGAAGGGGCTTCAGAACAGGTCTCAGAAAGTCCCTCTTCCTTTTTCATCTGATTGCCAGGTCAGGAACTTTTCTGGATAGCCTAGTTTGATAGACATTAGGCAGAAAGATGTACCTGAAGCTAGAAGAACCATTTAAAGAAAATCACTTCACATGCCAATCCCCAGTCCATTTCCCATGAAGTCTCATAGTTTTCAGGCCTCCCTAAATTCACAATGATTTTTAGGTTTGTTTTGTTTTGTTTTGTTTGGGGGTTTCCTTTTTGCCTATTCAGAAAGTTACATTACCAGCTTGGTACAGCTGAGCTCTAGTAAAGTGAGGGTTGCTAGATTCTGGCATTCTTCTTTCATAAACAAGTCTATGTACAATACGCATATCCCTATCAATCTAATATTCCATTGACTCAAAGTTTGTGACTAAGTCAGTAGCTCCTCCTCTTCTCCTCCCTTGTGTTTGCCCCAGCCTGTTCCACCATGTTGCCACCAGGTAAGTGACTTGCAGGCTGAGGTTAGCTGAGGAGACTGACTGCTCTCTAGTCCAAGAAAAAGAGAGAGAAGCAGGGAAACCGATTTTTAAAAAGTGACTTGGAAATTACTAGCAGACATAGTCCGTGTCCAGGGAGCGTACTCATGAGTTCTTGGACAAGCCCGTGACCATTATCTCAGGACTCAAGAAAGCCGAGCATTCCAAGTTCTGAAGGCACATTACAGCCAGGATCAAGGGAAACTGTAAACCCCACCACGACGTTTGCACTTAATTTGTCACTCTTCCCTCTCCCCTGGTTCGTAGTTGGAGGGGGGGGCGAGGAAAGGGATGAAAAAGAAAAAGGGAAGCATAAGAACTGCTCAGTTTTCAGAGTACTTAATCTGCCTGCTCATGTGCACAGAGAAATGAATAATGGCAGCATCTCATTCAGCCTTATTCTGAACCACCGAACATTTCAATTAATCAATCCATTATTTATTGACCAAAGGCCTGCTCCTTATTGACCTCTGACTGTGGATTTATTGAATGCCTACCTTTCCGCCAAGGCCCTGTAAAGGACACAGGGCTATCAGAGGCCAAGGCCAGTGTCGGAAGAGTTGAAGGTGTGGCCCTGGGGAGTAGAGCAGCTGCCACCAAGGACTGGGGGCAAGGAAGTGTTGCAGGCTGCAGGCCTCTAAAAGCTGACTTGAGGCTGTGCTCCTTGAGAGAAAGGTCTTAAGCTTAGTGGAGCTTGCGCTGTGCCAAAGCCAACTAGGAAGGGAGAGTCTCTTTATGGCGGCAGCTTCCAGCAGAGCCTTAACGAATGGGTTGGCTTTGGCAGGTGTTTAGTGACTGGCTGGCTAGCTACAAGATTTTCTGGTTGGGAGAGGAGAGGAGAAGCTTGCCAGCCCCGCAGGGATCCTGGTAGGAAGAGGCTGGCCTGGAATGGGAACACTTTTTATTCTTCCTGGGCTGGAACCCAGAGTTACCAAGCTTCAGAAGCCGGAGCGAAAGGCTTACTTTAACACTGTCCCTCACTGTTCCTTTTTGACTCAGAACAAGCTAGCCCCTGATATCCTCTTAGGACCCTGGGCTACCCCTTCATAGAGACAGGCATCTAGAGAATGGGAGCATGAAGATACCTCTGTCTTATGACCACTGGAAGTAAGAAGATTGAGCTTAGGTATACAGTAAAGGGCAAGCCCCAGAAGAGCCTGGGGTGTGGCTTCATATCTGGATCTCAGCTTCCATCTCTACAAGGACCCTTTAGAAGTAGGTAATAGAAGCAGAAGGAGAGTAGTATAAAGGTGCGTGTGCGCGTGCGTGTGTGTGTGTGTGTGTGTGTGTGTGTGTGTGTGTGTGTGTATCTTTGTAAAAATTGCTCATTCTTTCTGGGGCAAAGACTAGATGTCATTTTAGGCTTGTTTACACAGCAGAAAACTCTTTCTCAGATGCTCTCTAAATAGAAGGCCTTTAGGTAGTGTTAAGAAAGGTGGGAAGGGGCGGTGGTGGCGCACGCGTTTAATCCCAGCACTTGGGAGGCAGAGACAGGCAGATCTTTGTGAGTTCGAGGCCAGCCTGGGCTGCAGAGTGAGTTCCAGGAAAGGCACAAAGCTACACAGAGAAACTCTGTCTCAAAAAAACCAAAAAAAAAAAAAAAAAGATACTAAAAAAAAAAGAAAAAGAAAAAAAAAAGAAAGGTGGGAAGCCTCAAGTTGGCAGGAAGGGAGAGGGAACTAGAGTAGCAAAAGAACCAGCCTCAGGTCAACTGAGCCAGGAAGGTATTGTTTAAAGTAAGTATTCCATCTTTATTTTCTAGTGTTCTCTACCCTAGTCAATATCCGGACACCTGTGCCACAATCCTTTCTTACAAGTGGTCTGAAGAATTCACATTTAAGTTCATGAACTGATTCAGTCGATAAATGTTCATTGCACATCTTTCATGTTCTAGGCTCCATGTCAGACACTGAGGGTACAATGGGAAATGCACAAAAGGCATGCATGATCTTATCTTAGAGAGTCAGGCAGAAACCAGATGGTGATGGTAATGAATATATAAATTCCAAACTACCAAGAGGGAAGAGTATAGCAAACAGACTTCATAAGGAATGGTAACTGTGCTAAAGAAATGAATCTCTAGTATTGAAATTCTAATTATCAGACACAGACCAAAAGAAGACATGTCCAGACAAAAAGGCTTTCTAGGAAACCTTCAAATAATACCATGCAGGTAGTTTTCACACCCCTAGAAATATGTCTAGGCCGTGAGTAGCCACCAGGTCCAAAGCAGGAGGAATAACAACATTCTGACAAGTAGAAGAGATAAGTTTGAAGCCCATGAGGCAGTTAGCATTTAATGTCATCCTTTGCTAAAAATAGTCCCTGACAGTATGGAAATGTGTAAAGGCTAGCCCTGGGAACCAGTGATAAAGTGGGTATAGCCTGTGGGGGAGGAAAATTTGGTTTTGTAAATTATTTACTGAATAGCAACAAAACAAAACAATCAAAAAACAACTGAGGGGAGGGCTCTTTGGGTTTTTTTTTCTCCTTTGAGAAAAAAAATTCTTGTGAACTATGAATGATTCTTATTGTACAGAGGCAACTGGGCACAGCACTGTAGGTTTTACTCCATTCTAGGGCCCACGGTAATGTCAGATATTTGCCTGGGCTGAAAAAAATAACCTGGATATAGAAGAGAAGGGGGACTACACCATTGAGGAGGGTACGGAAATTGATCAAAGGGCCCAACGTAGCTTTCCTTTGAGAGCAGTGACTTCATCACAATGGGAAGGCAGGTGACAGTTGAAAGCTCAATGGGATCCAAAGGAAATCAGATTGTGAAGGGTCAGGACTGGGATACAGGGCTTTCAGAGCCAACAGGAGGTAAACCTTGGACTGGGGGTACCTGCTTGTCAAAACTAAGGAACTAAGATCATTAGTTTAACAAGAGTTTAAGTGTGGGAAAGTGGAGGGAAATCAAGAGACAGAAGTTGGTTTTCAAATACAAGAAATGTCACAGCTGAGATATGTTGACTAGCTGTTTCCCAACCACATTAGGGACAGAATAAGAGAAAACAGACCTATACTGCAGCATGAACAACTGCGATTAGATAGCAGAGAGAACTTGTTGTCTGTAAGCATCCAGTATGGGACAGTGTGGTGCTATCAATGGATAGCTGCATAAAAGAGTGAGGGTGAGTGCTGGTTTAATAAAGGCCATGGCAGAAGGGGACAGACAGTTGAGGAAAGCAGTAGGTCAGGAACAAGAACTTATAAAGAAAAGGAGAGCATGTGATACGAGATGAAAATGTATAGCAATTTTATAATAAGAATGTCATGTGTGGGGCTGGAGTGATGGTTTGGCATTCAAATGCTTGTACTGCTCTTGTACAGGACCCAGTTCAGTTCCCAGCACCCATGTTGGGCAGCTTACAATGTCCTGTATCTCCAGTTTCAGGGGGATATGACACCTCTGGGCTCCACAGGCCCCTGCCCTCACACACATACACATAATTACATAATTAAAAATAGTAAAAATAAATCTTTGAAAGAGTATCAAGCCGGGCGGTGGTGGCTCACGCCTTTAATCCCAGCACTCGGGAGGCAGAGCCAGGCAGATCTCTGTGAGTTCGAGGCCAGCCAGGGCTACCAAGTGAGCTCCAGGACAGGCACAAAGCTACGCAGAGAAACCCTGTCTCGGAAAAAAAAAAAAAAGTATCAATTAAATTTCTGCTAGACGCAAGTCATTACAACTAGCATATGTTCTTGTATGACCGAGTGGTGTGTGGAAATGAACTAAGAAACTGTTAAGGCCGCTTCCAGCATCCTCCAGCTTTCTTGTCTCTTAGCTAAGTTAGTATCAATGGGGCACTCCCATCCCTTACACTTAACGATTTGGAAGTTCACTCTATTCTGGAGACTGGAATAAGATTGCCTATCCCAGGTGCTTATGGGAAGAAGGACTTCTTCCTCATTCACATGACAAAGATTAGATGTAGGGGATAGAGCAAACCATGCCAGATTTCCTGCCCCAGGAAACTTAAAATTTACTAATATGGACAAATATCAAACAATAATTACACAAATTAAGATATTGGTTCACTTGATCATAGAAAAGGGGCAGGAAGTTGGAGAACACAGGATAAGAGGGCATCACCTAGGACTAGAGAATCTGCAAAAGAAAATGCCTTCTTAAAACCTTAGGAATTGCCTGTGACTCACAGTGAGTGTGTTTTGCCCAAAATCAGTAGCAAGAAAATTTTTTAAAAATGAGCCTACTTACCATTAATGCCCTCAAAAGTGGATTTTGAATCTCCTGAAGCTCACTGAAGCCTTGTCAAACAAGAGCAACTCACCCCAAGGAACTTTTCTCACTGCTGAGATCACATAGCCTTGATCAAGGGAGAGTGATTCTCTAGGTGTCACAGTGGCCTATCAACTGAAAAATCTGTGTCTTAAAGACTTTGAAGAGTTTATTAGCTGCCAGATGAACAGGATGGAGGTCAATGAAGTAAATAAAGGACTAACATGATGAAAGTTATACCAAAGGGCTGGTCATGGTGGTACATGCCTATGATTCCAGCACTTGGGAGGTGGAAGCCTGAAGTTCAGGAGTTCAAGGTCATGCTCATCTATGTAGTAGATTCAAAGACAGCTTGGATTTCATGAGACACTATCTCAAAATAAAATAAAAGGAAATTGCACTTGAAACTGCCCCCCCACACACACACACCAGAAATAGTCACATCTCCAAAAATGCTATGCCCTCATTTTACTCTTTAAATGTGAGAAGCTTTTCTAAGATTACCTTGTTTGGGCTGCAGGTTAGGTTCAGTGCTGAAGAGCAAGTAGCTTGGTCCTGGGAATCAAAGGTCCCAGAGAGGTAATACCTCATTTTGCTGTTCTTTCATTTCTTTCTCGGAAAACTGATTGGTTCTGGCCCTTCTGAGAAACTAGTGGACTGCTCAACCTTCAAAAGTGGACTACCAAGTGGCTCAGAGGTCATCAGGCATTGTGTGTTCATGAGATATAGGCGATTCCCATTCAATGGACAATCATCTAACATATTGTGAGCTTGTCAGTTTTTCCAGCAGACCTTGGTGTCATCATTTAGAAATTATTATTAGGAAAATTAAGAGAGAGGACACTCCTAGAAAGCACCAGTATCTCAGTATCCTTTCATTAGCATTAGACATACCTTATGCAGCATAAGAACAAAACATTATCTGTCTATCCTTGCCTCCTTTCTCCCTAAATCCTTCTCTGCCTGACTCCTCCCCATCTGCTGTCAATCACAAACCCTCTCCTTCCAGAACCACAACTGAAATCCAATCTGACAGGCCTTCTCTGTAACTAGGCTAGCTCTCTCTGCCTTCATTCACCTTTAGGTATAAAGGACTAAGAATACTTCTGGTTTCCCTCCTGCTGGTGGTGGTGTGGGGTTGGGAGTGGGTGAGCCGTGGCTTTGACATTTATATCAGAAACTGAAACATACATAAGCACAGGGTTGCCTTCCTGTGATTACTAGCCAATTTATGAAGGAGTTCAGAGCACTGTGCCGCTGGGGATAGCATCGTTGAGACCTGTACTTCCTTCCCAAGATTGGCTGCTATTATCTTCTGTACCTTGAACAGAACATAGGGGTTTAGAACTGTAGATACACTCTCAATAATCTGGTCTGACCCCTCCCACTACCAAGGAGAAAACTGAGGCCGCAAGTGGGGTGGGTACCCGCCCCAAACTGAACAGCCAATTAGTGAGCAGCTGGACATAGAAATCATGTCTCCTGATTCTCTGATCCAATGATCTTCCAACTTTTCATCTCTAGATGGCTGTGCACATACCATCCCAGTAGGTACACAACATCTCCATGCCAGGAGACCAGCTTCAGGCCCACCAAATGCCAAAAACGTGTTTTTAAAATTTGATTTTATTTAATGGAATTGACCAGTGGTTTGGGTGTTAGGGAGCCCCAGCCCTAGAATCCTACTTCTGTTCAGGCTGGGGCCGCATGCCACAGCCACAGTCATGCAAGGGGGACAGAAAAGCTTGCTGTTCGGGTTGGAAAAGAAATCAGTTGCTGAAACATTGGTCTTTTTGAAAGTTCCAACCACAGGGGCTGGCTGGCAGAGCCTCTGTCTGGGTTCCCCGGGAGGATCCGGCCCTCCCCTTTAGTCTGGGAGTTAGTTTAGGAAGCTGGCCCAGCCTCCGCAGAAGATCCTGAGGGCAGCACTTGCCTCAGGAGCTCCAGACTTCCCTCAGAGCCCAAGAGCCCCCAAAGGCACTCAGGACTCAGGGCAGGGAGCATCTTCCTACCTCCACAGCAGAGCCAGCCTAGGCTGGCCCTGAGGCTCCTTGGGCACTTTTTCTTTGGAGTTTGTTAGAGTTTCCAGTTGCTCCTGCCCTAGCCAGGAAGCTACAGGGGGAGAGTGAGAGGAGAAAGAAGAAAAAGAGGAGACACAGAGAAAAAAACAACTTTAGCCAGGCAACCAGAGTTTCCCTGTACATCTGGGAAATGAAGGTGGAAAGGCTGGAGGAACCCCAGCTCATGGAGGAGCCCCAGCTCGGGGAGGACCCAGAACCTGGGGAGGAGGCACAGTTCCTGGAGGAGTTACAGCTCGAGGTGGTAGAGAGTGGGTCAGATTTGGATCCAGAAGATCTGGGTTCGAGTTCAGACTTTGCCACCAATCTGATGCTTGAGCTTGAGTAAGTAACTCCCTTCCCTTCTCTGGGCTGCTTTCCCTCATTAACCAATGGGGAGGGAGAGATAAAGTGTGGTCTCTAGTGTTTCTTCCAGTTCAGATATTTGGGAAGAATCTGTAAATTTGTCTGTGTGTAAGGTTGGGTTGCAGAAAAGGCTGAATCAGTTGTTGTACACCTTAATGTCAGAATGACGTTTAAGGGGCACAAGAGATTCACATTAGTAAGACAAAAAAGATGGTCAATGTGGGAGTTATGGCCCCAAAATACAGGCTTACCAGAATATTAGCTTTGATTTTTTTTTTAACTCAAAGAGATTAGGCTTGGAGCAAGTTTATAAGTAATGGGGAAAAGGGCGTTTGGGATCTTGTTGATGTATAGTTGCTAAAAAAAATCCCTCAACAAATGTCTCCCAATAGAACCATCCATCCTAAAATGCAGATACTGACCCCAGATTGCGTTTATTGTGTTTTTCATATGTAGCTTTAGAGAAATTCTCAATTGACAGGAGGGAGGTAACATCAGATATCTTTTCACATCCAGAACTCCTGGAAAACCACAACTCCCACCAGAATCACTGCTGCATGACTCAAAGCGGATCCTTTAGAAAATCTGAAGATCTCTCTAAATAGGGTTCCTCCCATCTATAACATATAGATGACCTGGCAAAACCTTATCTACTTTAAGTGTGCTAGTGTTTGGGACATACATAAAGATTTCTTCAATACTGGCCATCCTTCCCTGGGTTATATGCTAAGTGTCTACAGGCCATAGGAGGAGGCATTTATCTAGCAATCAAAGAGCTCCTCATCCTGACTGGCATGCTATCTTGAAGTTTCTCATATGGCAAGTTACTTACATTGTCATCTGCTCTCCTTATACCTACCAGCATCTGTACTGTTGAGGAAACTGCAGTGGAGACAGTAATTAGAAAGGGAGCCTCCCTCAACTTGCCCAGATACTTGCCCACATCCCTAGAACCATTAATCACACATTCTTTGCCCTCACCCTCACCTTTACACTTGCTCATAATTCTGCCTGTCTCGGCTGAATTCATTTCTTCAATAATTTCTTGTCTGATTTCTGGCCACTTAGATTAATCTTAATAGATTTCTAAGATTGGAAAGGATCTTCTTATTTCCACAGAACAGTGTTTTTTTTTTTTTTTGAGTGGCTGCAAGATGTAAAATCCTTTCTGGCAACTTAGGGACTGTAGGAAGGAGAGGAAAAGAAAGGGAGGAGATTTTTGAGGGGAGGAGAAATGAATTTAAGGGAGAGAAGGGGAGAAGGAAAATTGGGAACAAGTAGAAAAGAGGTAGATTGTGTTACCACTTTACCTAAGTAAAGATTATACTTCTAAATAAAGTCACAAATAAGAATCTACACGTGTCTAATGCTTGTAGGGCTTTGGTCCTCAATTGGACTGTTTTTCTTTGCCAAAGGAATTTCAGGCTCCCTACATGGTAGAGGTACCACAAGGGTGGTACATTTAGGCAGCTCTGGGAGGCAGGGGAGCCAGGTGGCCAGAGCTCTCAGCCTCCTGCAGAGCAGCTCTTCTCTAAGGACCTTGCATCCAGAGACCTTGAAGGTTTTTAGGTTAGATTAGGGGATAGGAGAGGGATGGAGGGTGATTATTGTTTAGTAACCACAAAGAGGCTTGTAAACCACTGAAGGACCTTAACTCTCCAACCAAACAAGAATCTCTTACAAATAAATCATCTTTAAGAGGTGGAGATACTGCCTGGACTTAGGCAACCAGCACTAGCACAGGCCATTTCTCTTGTTGATCAGACCTGCTTGTTAGACAGCGTATCTATTTAATCCAAATCAAATGAGCATACATCCTTCTTGAAGCAGAACAGTTTGGCCTTCCAGTAGCGTTCCTGCTGCGGGCCTTCTTTGTTTCTTTACCACCCGGGTAGCAGGCTAGTGGCCAGAGGTGTTTGCTGGCTGCAGTGCTCACAACTAGGGCATCTTGTGCTTCATGGGACCTCGATAATCACCACATACGGCACATGGGTGGGCGGGCAGGTTAGCCACTGATGTGGGCTTGAGGCACTCCAGCCCTTACAGCCCCTGGGGCTAAGGTGGAGGAAGTCCACTCCACAGAGTGTACTGGTTAAGTGAAGTCTAGTGTGGCATTCTGGGCAGGGGAAATAGCTCGAGGGAAGGAACACTTGACCAGGAATAAGGGCCCTGTGTTCTGTAGCAAACTCCAGCTTTGGCTAGGCTGTCACCTGAAAGGAGAAAAATAATAACTGGCTCTGAGAGGAAGGAGGGAGGCAGCCAGGCTCAGGATGGTATCCTGGCCATTTGGGGCAGTCTAAAGCCCCACCAGCTTTACATTTGGAGAAAGGAATAAAGCAGTACTTGTTGGCTATGGGAACCATCTGTGTGCATGATACAGAAAGCACTGTTTCTCCAAGTGTGGTAAACATACGCTGGTGGTGTGCAAGATGACTTTAGGTGGTATAAGGACTAACTTTGTTTTTCTATTTTTATAGCTAGTTATTGATTTAACGTGTATTAGGGGTAGGTTGGGTAGCACATACACTCTGATTTCAGAAATATTTCTTAAGGATGAGGCATTTTTAAAAGGATTATGCTTAAAGTTAATTTTGAGAAAATTTCTTGACAGTAGACAGTTAAGTCAAGGACATGGTACTACCACACTGTGTCTCTAACAGAGGCATGGCAAGAAAACCCAGGGGGGAAACAGGAGCCATACAGTAAGGCCTGAGGTCTTCTTTTTCATGTGACCCTGGCTGGAAATCATCCTCTGACAACCTTATTCCAAACATAAGATCAAGCTGCTATTTTTAGATCTTGGGTGTCCTGTTCTGCCCCATGACACTCGGCACTCCATATTAGCGGTAGGTCTTTCACTCACGGTGAGCACTGTCTTGACCACACTTTGGTAAACATCAGCTAATAAGTGTTAGGGAGCTGGTGGGGCTGTCCCCACCTGCCTCCATTGATTTCCTCTCAGCATTGTCCATTGGCTCATTCAACTCGCAGGTAGGTATCTCCAGGAAGCAAGACAAGAGATGAGTCTTTCTGTGAATGTTCAAAACTACAGAAGGACAGGAACTGTCACTGAGGCAATTTTGCATGGATTATTTGCACTGATCTTTGAATAGATTAGAACAAGATTTCATGGGAAATGTGCATAAAATCAAACTGAACAAGACACTTCTCACTTCTGTTGGGATTCCATAATGGGCTCTGTGTATATAAGTTTAGTTCATTTCTTCCTTCCATTAACCTGAGACAGATAACATGATGCTTATAGAACCTGTTGTTTAATCCTGCTTTCTCCCAGAGTCCTGCCTAGAAGATTATGAGGGTGAGCCCTGAGCAGAAGCAATGAAAGTCGTGGGTTTGGTATATATTTCCTTATAGCTAGGTAGTATTCAGGAGAATTGTATGCCTTTGCTGTGTGTCTAGTCTCTTGAACTAGCCCAAGTAGAGTTGACTGATCTTCAAACACCTCCAAGCAAGGAAATACTACTATTTTCTTTGATCATAATTCTAGTGGTTAACTACCCCTGCTCTGAAATTATTATCCCTAGTTCTAGGGTTTTTTCAATTTTCTTATATGTCACTTTATTTTTAAATCATACTTATGTTCTTTGTTAGCTTTCTTTCACAAATTTGTGAAATATATTTCCCACATTTTAAATTAATTCTTTGATAATTTCATGCAATGTACTTTCATCATATTCACCCCAACTCCTCCCCTTAACTCCTCCCAGATCCACCTCACCTTCTTACCCTCTCCTCATATTTGTATCCTTAAAAAAAAAACAACGAACTTATCCACTCCACTTTGTGCTGCTACCTATATACTCCCAGGGTGGGGCCATCTTCTGGAGTTTGGTTCACCTACTACGAGTCACAAACTTAAAGAAGACTGACCCTCCTAATCCCAGAAGGCATCAACTGTCAATAGCTACTCTGTTATGGGTAGGAGGTAATAAACCCACTCCCACCCTATACTAGAATATCGACTGGCTTGATCTTGTGCAGGCAACCACAGACCTGTGAGTTCATAAGTGCAGTAGTCCTGTCATGTTCAGATAACACTGTTTGAGTCTAGTCATCTCTGACCTCTGGCTCTTGCAAGTCTTTCTGCCCCCCTCTTCCACAATGATCAATAAGCCTTAGAGAGGGGGTGTGAAATGCATGTCCTATTTGTGGCTGAGCACTCCATGTTTTCTGCATTTTGACCAGTTATGAGTTTCTATCTTTGCCACCATCCATTGCACAAAGAAACACTGATGAAGTCTGAGAGCTGCACTAATCTACAGATAGAGAAAGATTAGTTTAGATGGCAGCTAGATATGTTCACTTAGCCAAATAATAGTAATGGGTTCTCCCCTGGAGCCTATGAGCTCCCAAGCATAGGTTCTTGGCTAGATTTATAGTATGAAATCTATTTTTTAATAAAAAAAAATTTAGCTGGGTGTGGTGGCACATGCCTTTAATCTCAGCACTCAGGAGGCAGAGACAGGTGGATATCTGTATGTCCGAGATCAGCCTAGGCTACAAAGCGATTTCCAGGACAGCCAGAGCTGTCATATAGATAAACCTTGTCTCAAAATACCAAAAATAAATAAATAAATTTGAACCAGCTTGTATTTCCTCACCCATTATATAGTTTCCATATTTTCCCATCGAGATTTCATTCTATCTTTTATTTTTAGTTTGTTTTTCAAGACAGAGTTTCTCTGTGTAACATTCCTGGCTGACCTGGAACTCAATTTGTAGACCAGGCTGGCCTCAAACTCACTGAGATCTGCCTGCTTCTGCCTCCCAAGTGCTGGGATTAAAGGTATGTGCCACCACTGCCGGCTTTATTCTGTCTTTTTAAAAAGGCTTGAGATTAGCCGGGCGGTGGTGGCGCACGCCTTTAATCCCAGCACTCAGGAGGCAGAGGCAGGCAAATCTCTGTGAGTTCGAGGCCAGCCTGGGCTACCAAGTGAGTTCCAGGAAAGGCGCAAAGCTACACAGAGAAACCCTGTCTCGAAAAACCAAAAAAAAAAAAAAAAAGGCTTGAGATTATAGCATGAATGCCTTTACTTTTAGCTAGTCACCTCAATCCCACTTTGATCAATGACTTACATTTATAGGATGTCAGGTTTGGAAAGGATCAAAAGTAGCTGGACTGTGGAAGGCCCAGTCACCTGCCCTTACCCCTTTAGCTACCTGTCCTTCTGGAAACTGGAGCTGTGTAGGATTTTATTGGTAGCTTAATGGCCATGGAATAGAAAAGGAAAATGACCTCCAAAGAGTCCACATACTGCTTTCACATTCACATCATCCAGGATCATGCTCTTTCCTTTAATAATACTAAATCACATAGTAACAGTTTATTGTAGCCTCTGCCTTTAGCTACCCACCTGTATGGTCCCATTTTGTATATGAGTAGAGCCACATCTGTACTATCTCTGTTTTTATTCATTTTGTGAATTATTCGTAGCAATCCCAAAATCTCAGGTAGCCCACTTCCATACTGTCTAGCTAGTTTCTGGGAACTTAGGGGTGCTTTAACACCAGTCCACGCAGATTAAGAAGGATTTTGAAAAAAAAAAACCTACTCAAACTTGAATTCCATACTGAAGCATGGCTGAATTTCCCATCACAGGACCACTAAGGTAAGATGTGTGACAAAGGATTAACATGGAAGAAAAGGGTGTATAGCAAACTTTAAAGATGCACTATGGGTTGCATATATTTTAGTAGCTGTGCCTTTCTGCTTATTTAGGCTGATGTGAAAATGAGTTTGCATCCTTGGAGTGCATAAAAACTAGAAAACCTGGATGTAGCGAGAAACTAAGCTGAGACAAAGTATTTGCCACAAAGTAGATAGACCACAAAAAAACACTTGAGAGATGATTTTCTGACACACAGAAATAATTTCTGTTTGTCTTTGGAATGTGTTATATGGCCGTTTACCCCATGGATTTGTCCAGAAAGATCTAAGGGAGCTACCTACTGGGACTTAGTTTGCCTTGGGGAGATAGAATCAAGCGGTTCTCAGGAAATTGATAGTCTCCTTCACCATCCTCATCATAGCTCAGTGACTGTATCCCTATGCTGGCCTGTTCGTTTGACCTGTGTAAGTCTACAAAAGGTAGTGTGATCCATCTGAGGAAAATCACATCCGAGACAGGAAGGGGCACGGCAGCCTCTTTGGCCAGGGATTTATGTACCTGTCATGGGAGGGAAGTGTGAGCTGAGAAATGACTCCCAGAAGTGCAAGACTTGGCGAGGGCAGCACTGCTACCTTTAGCAGTCAGTGGTACATTCATTGGGAATCAGTGGTACTTCAGACAGCCAGCATACTGACTCTCTCTCTTCCTTGAGTCCATTCTCCCTGCTCCTTTACTCCATGCTTTCTTCCCCCTTGCTCAGCACAGACTGAAGAAAGTAACTGAACTGGCTAAGTGAACCCTGCCAGTGACCAAGCAGTGGATGAAGAAAGGATAGTAAGGCCTTGGACTGCTTTATGTGTGGCAATTAGAGGATGTGGGGACAGACACAAGATGCTTGGGTCAGCCACAGCAGGTTTGCAGCTGGTGCCATGTCACCGTGGCTGGCACTAATGGCAACTAATGGGGTCCTGACAGTCCCCACAGCCTACAGAAACCAGCCAGTCGCTCAGTTGGACTCTATCTAGTCTTAATTCTTGCTGTCTTTGTGAATTGGTTTCTGCATTTTCACCAGCCATGCATATCATTGCTTTGGGCTCTCTGCTGAGCCTGGGACTAAGTCTTTGCTTTACATACCTTCCCCTGCTGTGAGCCTGCCAGACTGGCTCCCTTGGCAACCTCATTAGGCATTAGTGGTGTCCATGGGAATCTAAGCTGGGCAGCAGGACTCATCTTTAGTGTTCTTATCCTCCCTAATGGCTTGTAACATCCCCAACGCAAAGGGGTCCCAGCTGAAACGTCATATCCAGCTATCTTGAGAAACATCCACTCTGCTCACAACTGAGCCCAGCACTTGCTAAAACAGACTAGAGAAATCCCAGACCTCTAGATGCAGCTATTTGTTTAACTCTTCCTTATTCTTTGTTTCCTAATGACTGTTGGCATTGCCTTCTTTCAAGAAGCATGGGGTGAGCCTTGACAAGCCTTGAATCTCAGTAAGAAAAATCGATGCCACCCAGACTCGAGACCTACTCCCTTCTCTGCAGCACATGTTTCCTGTATTACCTGGGAAGAGACGAAGGAACATGAATTGAGGGAAAATTCCTCTGTGAAAGGAGATTTTACCTCTTTGATGCTATATAGAAAACATTTTCACTTTCAAAAATTAGCAAATGATATAGGATTTGGTTTTAACACCATCCTTTCTCCCCATTTTTTTTTCCTTCTAGCAAATGATTCCTCAAAACAATCAGCAGCTGCTCAGAGTTGTCAACAATAGGGTTATAGCTCATGTTATAGAACTCTAATCTCCTGGCCTCTTAACCATACATTGCTCTCTACATCTTGCTGTCTGCCAGTATTCATGTGATATAATGATATCAGGTAAGCTGTAAACAGCAAACATGCAGTCCTATGCAGGTCCCAGTTCTATTAAGCCTGGCCCTTCAAAGGGAGTAAGCCAAGTAAGAGATGGCAGGAGGCAGGTAAACTGAGCTTTGGGGGATATTGTCCAATCTGGATCCTCTCAAATCAAACGATGCAGGCAGCCACCCCTCCATTTGTGTGTGAGGCCATCCCTGGCCATGGCCGTACATAGCCATAGTGGTTTGCTCTAGCAGAAGGAGCTGGGAAAATCTTGACTAGGTAAACTCCCACTTGAGCCTGTAAAATTCTGCCTAGGTCTCTAGTCCCAGTCAGGCAGGCACTTATAAGAGATGCAGACAAGAAACTGCAACTCTTCCTCCAGGTGTACCTGTTTTAGTTGACTTTTTAAATATCTGAGAATGCAAGCATGAGGCAGTTGCTTGAAATGGCAACCCCACCTTTGCTGGAGGGAGGAGCTCTTACCACTTAGAGTAAGGGTTATAGTCCTTCAGAAGGGTCTGCTCCAAAGCTATTTTTGACTCATTTGCTCTTCTTTCCTCTTTGAGTTCTGTTCCCTTTTAGGGCCCCTCAAGAGAGCCTCTCTCTTCACCTCCTTCTCAATGTCTGTGCTCACACAGCTTACGCAGGGGAAGTAACCCCTAGCCAAGTGATTCTCTCATCCAACTCATTTTCCGAGATGGTCCCACTGGTCCTTCTAGAAGAGCAGGGACAAAGACTGTCTGGGTCAACATAATGACCTCTTCCCCTCCGCCCAAGCACACCGGAATTCCAAATGTTCTCGTTTCCTTCAAGCTCAAATGGTTTTTGCTGCTGATCCTTTGCTCTGGGTTACCCATTTCCTGCTCAACCCTGGCACAGCAAATGTGTCTCTGTAGCAGCTACCTCAGGGTAATTTGAGAAGCAGCTCTAGGCCACCACATGTGGAAAAGGAATCAGGGGAAGACACATGTGGAATAAGAATCTCCTAAAGAAAGATGCTGGGCCTTTACAAACAGCTTTAATAATGTACAAATACCAGCACCGGATGTTTCTAGAATGCCAGCATAATTTACTCTAAGGTGACTTTTTAAATGATTATTATATCCTTCCCTAGGTTTAGTGACTTTACCAAAATCTTTGACACTCTTCCATCTGCCTGGGGGAATCAGCTACTACCCATCTTCTGGCTGTGTGAACATCTTGGGCACACATGCCCCTATCCTTCTTAGAGCCTCTAACTTGTTCCTGCAGTATCTGATCATTTTCTGCCTAGTCAGTCAGATATGCCCTGTTGCTGAGCCTGTTTGGGTGGGGAGGGTGGGAAAATGGAGCAAGCATTCTAGGAGGAAGCTGTTCTCAGTTTCCCCACCCCCACTTTCCAAGTCTCTAAACTTGTTCTGTGTCTCCTTTTTCGGGGCTCCCATTCTGATCAGACCCAATTCCCTTGCTTGTGACATTGGGCTTGCCGTTTTGTTCAATGTATTACTTTGGTGTTTCTACCACTCTTCCTTGGCTCAGCTCCTAGGGCTGATTGCAGATATCTGCCTCCCTGACCACTGAGCCCACCTAAAGATATTCTCTTAGTCTCTCCTCTTCACCATGGCAGGATTGTTCATTTGTGGTAGGACCACAAGTTGGAAGCTGCTTTTTCAAGAGACTTATCCTAGAAAACAGATATGCAACTCTTATCCACCTGGGCCCTTGCTTTAAAAAAAATATATCCATTTGGGGATCTACATTATTAATAGACTTTTTGCATGGATTTCCAAAGCTGTAGCTCCATTCTAGAATGATTGAAAATTTATGATTGAGATCTAGAAAAAGCTACTGACTAAACAAAAGGTGTTGTACTCAGCTCTGCCTTTCTGTAGCATTCTCTCACCCTTCTTCCCCATGCCTCGCCTTCCAACTCCTCCAATACTCACCCTGTCCCCTGAATGCCTGGAAGAACCATGTGCTAATCAATAGTTCCTGCTATACTGTCAATTGGCAGGAGTACTCCTTGGGAGCCTGAGGCATAGGGATCCACTGGAAGGATCTCAGGCACAAGTTAGTCTAGCCAGTGAGGCCACATATCCCTCCCCTTAGCTCCAACCCAAGTAGTCCTGTTTTTGTCTCTTTTATAAATAGGGCTTTACACTATGTTTGAAAGAAGTGGTTCACTTTTTTTAAAAAATCATTGCTCTAGGCCATTCTCCATGCCAAAGTTAACCTATGTCTTGCCTTCCCTCTGACTCTGAACTCTGCTAGCAGACGGTGAAAGGGATGTAGTGCTAATCAAATAATGATCCCTAAGATGTGATCCTTGGCTCAAGCGCGCTAGAAATGCCAGTTCCTTCACCCAGTTAAAGTGGTGAGGAGAACAGACAGGTTGACACTCTGCTTCTCACTTCATGTAACTGCCTCCCATCATTAATAATAATCTCTCATATTTGCATAGTGCTTGGCAATTTTCAAAGTACTTTCACAGACTTTATCTTATTTGAGCCTTTGAGTGCTGCCAGGGTAGGGGCTATTATTTATATTTTACAGAGTAGGAGACTTGAGACCATTTAATTGACCTCACTGAAGAGCTTGCTAAAGGGTATCAGTCAGGGTGATATGAAGGGATAGATAAAGGGAACAAGCGTTGGAATAGGGGTTATGAAAGGAATGGCCAACAAGAGAGATGAGGCAGAAGGGATGAAAATCTACAGTATTCCAGATCCACCATCCCTGTTTGGGAATCATCTCAAAAGCAGTGTGGAAATTTTGGATTGGCCCACCTAAGGAAACAGAGATATCCCCTTCTCCATGACGGTAGCTCCCAAGGCTAGTGAGCCACTGTCTCACCTTGTCTCAATTCTGCTCCAAAAAGCTGATGTTGTCATATGACTTTCTTGAAACTCCTGGAGCCGTAGTCAAGTCCTGGAACTGGAAAGGTCCAGCCCCCGATTTTTCCAGGAGAGGAAACAGAATCCCAGAGACAGAAAACGTTTTAGTCAAAGTCACACAAAGAAGGTGAAACAAATATGTTGAAATGTGTGGGGTAGGGTGGGGGAGTATGAAGAAGGACTGTGAACAGTGCTGGGAATACTTGTCTGGTGAATTGCTGTGGCCTGGACCTTGTACACGTATGCACTGACTGAGGTTAAAGCCATTTATAGGGCCTGGGGTATGACAGGGTGTGAGAAAGACAGGGTTCAGGGTTTCTCTCCCAAGGGGATTCACCCATATAAACTGCTCCAGGTAATTAAGATCCCAGAAGAATTGGCAGCTGCTTGCTGAACAAATTAGGCTCTGCCTTTATGGGCATGTTCTGTGCTGGAGATCAGAGGGCCCTCCCTGATGTTTGGTTCATTAGTCATTGTTCCCTGTCAGAGCAAGCACTCAGAAAATTGGATGTCTGGCAACAGTCTGTATTCAGAAATTCAATAGCAGGAGCGGCAACAGCAACAGCCGAGTGTCTGGGACAGTGCTCCATGCACAGTAGGTGCTTGAAAAAATGCTTGTTAGCTAACTAATGAACTGAGTAAGGAAAGCCTTTAGTCTTCTGTGCTATTCAGAATGAAACAGTGTCAATAACAGATCTGATTGCTTTTCAGCAGAGGCACAGTTGAACTTTTTAACAGGCAGGCTGATGGAACTTGGGGAGGGGGGGACTCACTGGAGGCTTGATTTCCTATGCTGACTACACTTCATGGATCACAGTGCCCACCACTTAGATGTTGTACTACATTGTTTGGATTGCATAAACTCACTGATCCCTCTAAACTAGTTTGTGATTTTCTTCTATTTGAATCCAAAAACATTTTTCCTAGTTCTAGGCTTCTTTGGCCAGAACAGACTATGCTTGGCAGAGAACAAAATAAGGCCTGAGTGCATGTATGAGGAGAGAGAAGTGAGCAGTCGCCAAGTGACATATAGGGCCAGTGAGATTTAAAATCAGTTCTTCCTTCATCACTGGCTTGCCATAGGCCAGGCCTGCCAGGCTAGTTTAGTCAGGCAGATTGATATTGTTCTTAAATGTCAGGGAAGGATTTCTGTTTTTGTTTTGCTTTGTTTTATACTAAATGTTCCTAGTTCAAAATACCCAGGATTCCTTGCAAAGGTCAGCTAGCATAGCAGGACCAAGAGAATCTTAGAAGCTTTTGGCAGTCACTAAAGGTTACCACTAGTGTCTTGTCTATAGGCCAAGGGAGTAAACTCTGTGAGGGATTTCAAATGTCCTTGATGGACTTTTCCACCATGCTAATAAACTATCAGGAAAAATACTTCTTCAATTCACCTAGCGTCAAGTCACTGTTTTAAATCTTATTCATCAAAGAAGAAAGCATTAAGAATTTATTTAACACAGACTCTTTTAGACTTTGTTGGGGAGGGGGAGTGCATGCGTGCGTGCATGTGTGTACTTGAGTTTGTGAGAATGGCTTTGGTAATAATTAAGATGTATATAAAGAATCTGTTTATACCATATGCATAACAGGTACAGAAAAATAGGTGACGGGTATATTTATGTGAGATTACCTATGTTTGATAAAGGACAGCTGGAAGTTTAGCACCTGGTAGGGTTGATGTTCCTATGTGTGTAACTTCTGTAACTCCACTCGAGTCTCCTTTTGAATATGGGACTCAAGAGTCTTGATGATGAGGGCATATGTGAAGAAGGTATGTGTGTCTTCCTATGTAAGTATATGCATAAGCCTCCTGTGCGTGCATGCATGTGTGCATGTGGGGGAGGGGCGCACACTCTTGCACATGCCCAGTGAGGTTGTGTATGTCTGAACAAACCTCGTCTTCTGCTTTGAGGAGAACTATCTTGGCTCCTCTTCCTTTTTCTGTTACGCACCCCCAGGCCTCCTTTCTCTGCTTCTTACTTCTTAGGGAGATGTTTCCTACCATGGAGTCTCTCCATTCCACATTTCTGTTTTTACCCCTCTTGCAGGCTACTTCAGTCTTCTAACAAAGTGGGGGGGCGGGTGAGTCTACCAGTAAGAAAGACAGCATTCAGTGATTGAGAAACAACCTCCAAGCCAATGAAATGTCTGCCTAAAGATTGTTCTTGGATCAATTGAAATCCTTTGGGTCACCCTTGGACTGACTAACATTGTCAAGAAATGTAATATAGATATTCAATCCTTGAGTTTTGGTGAATTAATTAAAACCTTGTTTTTAGTTCTATTGAGAAGGAAAATCATTTATTATCTTTAGTCTGACCTGTGCCTTCAAGAGAACTCTCATTCCATGAAAATAAAGGCTGAGGTAGGCAATTCACACATACTTGTGAAATCTAAGCACATTATCTCACCAGTGGCTATAACTGTAATAAACTAGAGTGACCTCGGTTTAAGTAAACAAATGTTTGAGCTGGCAATTGAAGTGCAAACATGACCCTAATTAATGGTTTGGTTAATAGAGAATAGTTCTGTCTTTAGAGATAGTAAAAAAAAAAATCTCAGTCTTTAGTTATAACATGGGTCTTTAGACTTCTCTTAGATTCTTCCTGTTAGAAATTAAAAATGTCTATCCATTTAATCTATTTTACTCTCCTGCTTCTGAAGCAGGTGATAAGTAAAGCTCAGCTCTTTTCTGAAGCATGTTTTAGGAAAAGTATTCCTAAACACTCATCTTTCATATGTAGGGTCATCAAAACCAGTCCCGTATGTAAATTCAAAACTATATCTTATTAAGCATTATTATACCTAATTTCAAATGGTTTTCCTATCTGTAACTCACTCTGCAGCCAATATAGTCATATTGGTAGATTCAAAGGAACTACAAGTTCTAGAAAGCAACCAAAACCTTGTTGTCCAAGAGATAGATGCAACAGAGTAGATAGAGGATGCTAGGAAGTGGAATGTCTACCAGCTCATGGGCTTAATGGCTGCTTGGTGTGAGGTACTCTACCCTTGTCCCAATTGCTTATTTGTTATTTCATGAAGATGTGAAGGGGAGGGGCTGGTTAAGTCAACTGAAATGCTGGCTTGGGGTGTCAAGAATAGCTCTTTCTTTGCTGCAAGGGATACATCCAGCTGCGGATTTCTGTCATCACTGGACACACTTGCAGATGAATTCAGAAATTATACTGGCCTCCCCAGTTGTTGCTGAGTTGAACAATTACCATTGAGGCCATCCTCTAACCCATGCCACTGTACTGGGTGCCACAACAGGAGGGGGAGGGGAGAAAACTACAGAAGGCTTGCTTCCCACCCCTCGGGAGCTTTAGATTAGGCTGGGAAGATGAGATACACAGGCAAATCTCTCAGGAACAATAACAAGGATATATTGTCCATGGATACAAAATAGTGCAAACCAAAATGATGTCTGTGTCATCAGGTGCAATTAGGTGACAGTTACTATCTACAGTCTTGATGAAGAGCATCATGTTAGTGTAAGGTCAAAGAGGACTTTGTTCTGGTGCATGTGTGCCACTGAACCTACTATAGCGTATGTTCCACGATATGTGTTTAAGTGTTCAGAGTAGTAGGCATGATCATCCTGCTGAGTTCTTTATTTTAATGGAGCTTATAGGAGATATCCAAATTATCTTACCTCAGAACACAATGTGTACTGTTTTTCCACTGGTCACAATGAAGGACTGGCAGCTTAAAGAGTGGAAAGTTGGTCATACCACAGAGGATAGGGCAGGGAGTGACCTCTACTTCAGCTCCTGCTCATAGCTTGAACCACAGACCTGTTTGATTATAGTGTTGACCTAGGCACACTGGAGTCAACATTGTGAACCTTTCTATCTGCCTGTAATCTGACCCCAGAACTTGCTCAAAGTTTAGAAAATTCCCTGAAGCTAGAAAATCACCCTGAAGCTAGGAGGTGCCCCCACCTATCCACTTCTACTATGCTCCATTTCAGGCTACACACAGGCTTCAACTAGAGTATATGTAGGGTGGGAATGCACAAATTGGGTCTGAATCCCAAAAAACTGATAAGTGGTACATAACTGGGTTGGCTCCACATTGCCCCTTCCCAATTAATGAAAAGAACAGATCTGGCGAATTACCTCCTTCCAGAGCTTGAGCCCTGGATAGAAAGAATAGTCCAGAAGGAAGTTCTTTACCATTCAGGTTTGATTTTGACTCCCAAATATGCTTCTCATCTGACCCAACAGCGTTACCAAGCATGCCAATTGACAGACAAAGGGGTCTAGAGTATTCCAGCCCCACAATACCATTCTGGCTAGCTTCAGTTGACACTAGGTTGCCCTGTCCACTTAAGTGCTATAGATGGGTCTAATGCTTCTGGGTCCTGATATTCCTACTTGTTCTTGGGTTGGTATATCTTCTTCTAGCTTTTCTGATAACTAGCAGAAATCTCATTTCCACTGTGGGCCTTGTTGGACTACATTATCCCTGAGGTGGCCTTCTGGCTCTGACGTCTGTCCTGTTTGTTTACATGCCCTTTTTGTTTTCCTGGGGTAAACATTTCAAGGGGGGCAAGGGATGTTTGAGAACTTCCAGTTTGGAAGCTGGGGCAAAGTTCCAAGGCTGGGTTTGTTTTGTGTCATGTTTGCTTCTTCCTAACTGGTTTTTCCCACTTCTAAGGACCAAGGGCCACTCTGGCTTGGGCTGCAGGTGGGCGAGGTAGGGCAGCAGGTCCACCAGGTCAGTGGTTCAGGGCCACTCTGGGAGCATGGGCTGGTAAAAAAATACTGTCACCTCTGCTGAGATCAGCTGCCGGAGCAGAGCCCCTTATCTTAGGATCATTGCTACTGACCTGTGAGGTGACCTGAAGTTTCTGATGAGCAGGCAGACAGCATTGTGGGGTCAGCCACATTTGGAACAGGAGCTGTTTTCAGGGATCCTGAGAAGTGAAGATTTCTCTAGATGTGAAGATCCCATGCTGAGCTCAGAAATATCCCAGGATGGGATCAGATTCATGTCAAGAATCTGGGAAACTTGCATGGAGGCCCTGAGGGAACCAAACTATGGGCCTGGGGAAGGGTGTTGCCAGTAGACTATAAATGGGAGTGGGCAGGGGCTGTGCAACATTATACACTGTTTTCTCCAAGGGACTTTGAAACCAGGCCTTCCAGCCTGGGTTTTCAGTTTGGGGAGTTGAGGAAAGGGAGGAAGGGAGGCCTTCATAAAGCCAGACCGGGGGTTGAAGGGAGGGAACCTATGCTATCATGTGGTGACGCTAGGACTCCCCCTATTTCATAGTTCCTTTGAGGGAAGCATTAAGAAATTGGAAAGAAACTAGGCAGGGAGAACAGTGATAATGTGCCACACAGAAATCAGTGTCATCCACAACAAATAAGCACAGCCTCCCAAACAAATACACACAGTCTTATTTACAAGCACCTTCTTACTATATGTATACATGCACACACTTAAATACACATGCCAACAAATATATACAGAGGCCTCACTGCATACTCATCCCAGACCCTGAACATGGTTCCATCACACTAATTTTCTGTGAAGATGCCAGGGACCCAGGCAACGTTAACTACAGGTAGAATTCTCTTTAGACAGGTGTTAAGGAGGGACAAGCTCCTTGGGAGGGGAAGGACATTTTCCAATACTTAAAAAAAAAGTAAGGAAGAAAGAAAAGAAAACAAAGAAAGGCTGAAGTCCTCCCACAGGCAGGCTCGTGCTCCGGGTGTGCTTTCGCAGGCCAGAAACTACAGAACTGGGAGTACTGCCAAGTGCTTTATCAAAGGAAACAGCCTGCCCAACAGCTGGAGATGGGCTTCTGCCAGCTGTGTGTGCCTCTTGGTCTCCTTCTTTTCGTTCATCTCCTATCTCCATCTATCCATCTCCTACAGCCTTGCACTTTGCATTGGGAAAGGCCATATACAGACATCCTTGGACCAGAGAGAAATCTTCATGCTAAGTAACTTAAGCACATCGCAACCCCAGCTGGTCTAGAAGAGGCTGTCTTGAGAGGGAATGTGTTACCCAAAAGCTTGTCTCCAGAAATTGAGCAATGGGTGTGCACTATAGGAGCTCTTTGCTACACCTAGAGTTATGGGGAGATACAATCCAGTGCCTCCCTGTCAACTCACAGTGGGAGGTAGGTGCCTAGCCAGACTGTGTGCTGGCAGCAACAGGGTGTTTTCCAGCAACCTCAGCAACTTTACCATTCGTATTAATTAATTAGTTAATTACTTGGATTCACTTCTCTAGGCTTTAGGCTTCCCATCAAGAAAAGAGACAACAATGTTGGGCAGAGGGAGAGCTCAGAAGAAAGGTGTTTTCTTTCTGGGGGTGACAGAACTACTGCCAGACACTAAGAAGGGTCAGTGGGGACCTCCTGTGGCTTTGCTTCCTTTCCCAGCCTGCATCCACTTCAGATTTCTGGTTTTTCAGCTGAAGTGGCTAGCACCAAAAGTTATACATTGAGATGCATATGTGGAAATAACTTCATGAAGATGAAATCCACTGGGGCTGCTAATAAGTTCAAAGACAGCACTGATCTCTATGTGCTGAAGGCAACAGCCATATCTTCAGGGAGGCCTAGAGGATTTATTCTATTCTCTGATCACACAACCTGTACATCCTGCCCCAGCTGACCCTGGAAAAGCCTGATACCCACCCCAGAGGCCTAGAAACACCCCCAAGAGCAGGATCCCTGTTAGGTATCTCTTATATCCCCAGTGTTTGCCATATGCTGCCTGCTTAAGCAATTGATGACCTGAATGCTGGAGAAATTCACTTTAAAACTTGGATCTGACTTGGTGGGAATCAATAACTTGGTCTGTGTGTATTGCCCAAAGTTACCATATTGGACTTCTTTGTTCTACTAAGTGAGTACTAATGAACAAAAAAAAGTAGGTGATCTTAGCTTTTGCATCTCATAGGCATTCTGCTGCCCATCACCCCTGTCCTTCACTTAATGTTGTGGTTCTTCTACCCTGGCCAAGATCTTGACTCTTCCTTCCTCAGTCTTCACTCTCTCCTTCCATGAAGCTTCTTCTACAAATGAGAGCACTCTTATGCTTAATCACAAATGACTCTAAAGCATGAGCATACACTTTAGGGCTAGACCTAAATCCTTAGTCTCTTCCTGACTTTTGAGTTAGTTATTCGCTTCTCTGAACCTCAGCTTTTCTCTGTGTGAAAATGGTACCAATAATACTATCCCCATGACTTTGGGGAAGTCTGATTGTGTTTACATGTATATTGTATCTGAAGTGCTTTGGACATTATTTGGCACAAAGTAGGCACTCAATGATTGTTAGCTGCTAATTTTTATTACTATTCCTCAATATTTCTGTGAGAATGAAGAGTGTTTGTCCCACACAGATGGGCTCATAGAGCTAACTTTATGAAAAACCAGAGACCCTGGCTGGGACACTCTGAAGACCTTTCATCAATTCTGTTTGTCCAGCCCTGGCAACTACAATCTTGAATGGAGCAAGGTACAAAAGACAAGGGCCTAACGCTCAGTTCAACACCTGCCTGATTATGTCTGTCCCAAGTAATTTCCCCTTGGGCCACATAGACTACACTAGCTCCTGAGTTAGGTGCAAAATGTCTTTTGGGAAGTTCTGCCTCCCCACAACATCTCTAATCTGACTTCTTTTCTTCCCCCCATTTGGGATCGTATCTGTTTCATCTCTCCATCCTTGGCCTATGTGCTAATATACATCCCTTGCCACATATTTTTCAGCATGTGGTCAAGCTGAAGTACATTTAAAAGCGCCAGACTAAGACTCTAAAGGACTACTACTTCTATTACAGCCTGTTTATTACTATCTCCCCGAAGGTGTGTACACAACCTTAGAGTGCCAGTTCCTCTGCGTGGTAAACTTTGTGACAGCAAGATTTCTTGTCCTAACCCAAGTAATAATTGGTCAACCCGATATTAGCAGTGGCTTCTGTAGTGCTGGACAGTCAGAAGGAGGCTGGCATAGCACTGACATGGTTTGTCATCTAGGTCTTCACAAATGGAGGTTTGAGGGGCTTGACTCCTCCAGTTTCCTCAAAGAGTACTTGCAATGGTTGGCACCAGCAGTATATCAGCTGTGGGGAGCAAGTGGCAGGAGGGGAGGGAGTCTAGGTCTGTCTTGGCTACCACTGCTTCTTTAGTTCCTCTCCTTTCCTAGTTTGAGAGCATTTGTTGCTGTCTGAAGGGCTGGGCAGTGCCAGCACCACAATAAACAGCTTGTCCAGTACACACAAGCTCTTTGGACCCTGAAATGTCAGCTGGCCAACTGGCTCACAGCTAGACCCTGCTGCGTGCTGTTTGTATCCGGCCCCAACAATGCCACTCAGCACTTGTAGAGCCATGTGTCATAGCAACAAGGCTGGGAGTAGGGTATCCACAGGGACCTGGCCCTAGCTCTGGGAAGCCAAGCTCATGGACCACACTTAGGGCCCCAGATAAAAATAACTGCCTTAAAGATCCAGATCTGCTGGTCTTAGACTAGCAATGTGGCCGGTCCTTCTCCATCCTGTCCCAGGCTTGGCTCCAAGGGTAGCAGCCAGACAGACTCCCTATGCCCCATATGGCTGGACTGCTGACTGGTGTTGGACAGAAATATCTCACCCAGTGAAAGCTTGTGGGATGTGGAATATGTGCCTCCAGGGGGTGCAGATTGAGCATAAAGGGCAAGAGAGGAAAGAGAACAGCAATGGGGTCTGGTGGCAACAGCGCTAGGCCAGGATCCAGAAAGCCTGGGCTGTGCTCCCAGCCTCTGCCATCAACTCCCTTGGTGTCCTTGAGCAAGATCACCCAGAGGGCAGGGTTGGGGGAATAGGCACAGGGCCAAGGCCATGCATGCCCAGGAGAAGATGAGCTGCAAAATCTTGTTCATACATATGGGAGGTGGAGATTGGGTGTCTAATCAGGAAGATTTTTCTGGCTACTTCATTACCTTTAAGTAGCTTGGATTCATTTTGACCACTAACACAACCAATCTCAGGTGCCCGGAGGACATATCAGAAAAGATAGGGTAGCTTCATTCTAAATGCTTGTCCTTTGGTTTCCTTTGGAGTCAACAGGCAGATCCATGCTGCCAGAACTTAGGCCTGAGGGTATAGTTGTTCCTTAGCCATACAAATCTTTGATATTGTCCTAACTTCTGCACCTCACAACCATAGGACAGCTTCTCTGGGACAAGAGTTTGTATAAAAGGAGCATCTCCTACCTCACCACTTCAGGTGACTCTGTCCCAAAACTCAGGGATCCATCCATCGCATGACACATACTTAGTCCCAGGGCCCACTTTACATCTCATCTCTTGAGTTTCCTCTCAAGCAACAGATGCCATTTATCAAGTCCTGTGGGTGTTCAGTGGTGATAAACTCATGGGGGTGCTCTAGTATTCAAATGTACAAAACGCAGTTAACAGAAGCTACCAGTGTGTGACACTCAGTACGTGTTAAACACATATTTGTCAAGTAAATACGGTCTAGAATAAATGTGTAAAACTCATATAGAAAGGTTACATCTATTGATATACTTATCAGTCAGACAGGCTTCTTTCCATGGCAGGACCAGTTCAGGGGAGAGGGCAGAAAAAAGAATCCTGCCAGAAAATAGTATGGAGGCACCCACCCCACCGTGTGTGTGTGTGTGTGTGTGTGTGTGTGTGTGTGTGTGTGTGTGTGTGTATTATACCTATGGTACGGTGAGGATGTCTAGGCAAAGTTCTCACTGCAGTCTGAGAAACTGTGAAACTTTGTATTACAGGAAGGCCACCGTGGTGGTGTCTAACTGGGTTTTGGGCTCTCTTAGTGATTTGAAGTCCCAGTGTGACAAAGCTATGGCAAAGCTGAGATTTTAGCATCTCTTCTAGTGATTTGGTCAACTCATTATTACTATTCCCAACCAGATGCAGTGGCCAAGAAGTGCCTTGGAGGTAGGACCCACTTCTCGGGGGAATAAGAAAGGTTTAGATCAGGATCTTCAGCAGTTACTGATAGCTCAACATAGCCCTGGTCTTCACTTCTGCAAAAACTCTGAGAGCTGTGTTTTGGCATTTGCAGCTTCTTTTTTTATTTTTTTATTTTATATGCATTGGTGTTTTGCCGGCATGCATATCTGTGTGAGTGTGTCGGGTCCCCTGGAACTGGAGTTACAGACAGTTTTGAACTGCCATGTGAGTGCTGGGAATTGAACCCAGGTCCTCTGGAAGAGCAGTCAGTCCTCTTAACCTCTGAGCCATCTCTCCAGCCCCGGGTATTTGCAGCTTCTTATGTCAGATTTCTGTGCTGTCCATACCTCCACGTGTGATCTGTGAAAGAGTGACCCAAAAGGAAAAACAAACAGAAGAAAGGCCTCCAGGTCTTTTGACGTTATAAGTGCTATTGATTTTATAAGATTTTTCCATTGGGAGGACAGTGAACTGAACTCATTTTGTAGCCAACTTAGGCCTTGACACCACTGTCTAGGCCATCAACTGAGAATCATAGAGGCTGTGCCTTTATTTCAACACAGTTGATAGTCACCACTCTCTGCTGGGCCTCCCGTGGTGGGATATAGTATGTGTGTGATTCCAGGCATTCCCCACTCCTTCCTATTTCCCCAGAGATGTCATATGACCCTAGGCCCACATGCTCTAAGCTCTTATCAGTGAAAGGAGGCTTTTCTAGTGTGAAGGAACAGAAAAAATGATATTGAGGAGCAGAAGGATGTCTGAAAAGAGGGACTTGTGACCCTACTATGCCACAGAATTAACCATCTGAATTTAAGAAGACAGGTTCTCCTCTCCTTGTCTGTTTATTTGTTCATTTGTTTAACTTGTTGTTTTTTGATTTTTTTTTAAAAATCTATTAATAAATAGGTAAAGAGATTCTTTCTATCTCTAAAAACCTGTAGGCTTGTGAAAAGAAAAAAGCATCAAAAAGGAAAAAAAAAGTATAAAGAAGAGAAAAAGGGATTCAGATTGAAAAATTCTAGGATGGTACAAAAAGGGGGGAAATGGGGAAGAAAGAGAGGTGTTGTGGTATATCAGGAGTGGTCCTGAATGGAAACTCCATGGCTTAGATTCTGTTCTCAATTATATCACTAATGAGCTATATGACAATAGGCAGCTCACTTCCTCGTTTTGTATTTTGTATCTCCTGCCTGTGGTCCTCTACTACCCAGGCTATTTTGTTGTTAAGGAGAAAAAGAGATCTATACATAAAAACATTTAAGAAATAGAATCAGCCGGGCAGTGGTGGTGGTGCATGCCTTTAATCCCAGCACTCGGGAGGCAGAGGCAGGCGGATCTTTGTGAGTTCGAGGCCAGCCTGGTCTACAGAGCGAGATCCAGGAAAGGCGCAAAGCTACACAGAGAAACCCTGTCTTGGAAAAAAAAAAAAAAAGAAGAAGAAGAAAGAAATAGAATCAGTGTTCAGTGGTGTGCATTTAAAGATGGGAGGCACTGTTGATGATGGATGGCAGGAGAAAACAGAAAAAGAGCAGTGGCTCTAGAATTAGGCAGACCTGGATGTAGGCTTTTTTTCCTATCTGGCTTTGTGACCCTGAGCAAGTCATTTTCTCTACCCAAATTTAAATTTCTTCACCATAAATGGAGGAAATTAATCTAGTTGACCTTGAAGGCTCCTCTAATCTCCGAATATGTAAGAAAACAAAACATAATGAAGAGAAGCCAGAAGATGCCAAGTAAGCCAAAGGCCAGCATTGTGCGTTCAAGGAAGCAGCCAGCCACTGGATCATTTATGTCAGGAGTTTAAAAAATAAAAACATGGCATTTTCAAAGCAAAAGTTGGAGGAGGAGGAGGAAGACAAGGCAAGGTCGTGTCAAAGGAATTGTTGGAAAAGATATTACCACATGTTTAGTGAGAGAAGACTTCATTGGAAGACATTCTGGTGAGGAGCCACCACCTGGCATAGAGATCTGAAATGGGTTCCAGAAAAAGATGTTGAAGAGGGTGGTAAGTGCTACAGCAGACTCACCAAAAAATGAACCTCAAATGGAAAGTAGGGAAGATGGAACACTTTCAAATTGGCAGGCTTTCTTCCATGGCAGGGTGAGGGAGTGCAGAACTTGGTCAAGGGCCCTTCATCAAGTATTTGACACTCTTGGATTTTATTCTCCTTTTTATTCATCTATTTATTTGGTTGGTTGTTTGGTTTTGATATTTTGAGACAGGGTCTCATGAAGATGACCCTAAACTTCCTTTTTAATCCTCCTGCTTCCACATCTCATTTATGCAGGGTTGGGGGTTGAAGCCAGGGCTTCATGCATGGTAGGCAAGTATTATACAAGTAAGCTGCATCATCAGCCCACTCTTAGATTTTATCCCTGTAGAGACAAAGTGGCTGTGGATTCAACCTATCAAGGACCCTGTATTAATTTCATGGCAGAACCAGGTACAAAAAAAAGTTGTTGGAGTATTCTTGTTATTCCTTTTCCATTATCTGGGTTTTCTTAAACAAACTTCAAGCTGAAATGTTAGCCTATTAGAGAAAAAAAAAAACATAAAGGAAAACCAATTTCAGGTAACTGGTCTCTTAGGACCTTAAGAGGCCAATCTCCAAAGGCTGGAACTTGATGGGGTTTTTTTTGTTTGTTTGTTTGCGAAACCTGAGCCTGGCACAGGCGGTAAGGGCTAGGATGAGGGGGAAGAATATGAGTCTACAGTTAACTGGATCTTCAAACCTACGCTGTCTGTGTAATCTTAGGCTAGTTACAACCTCTCTGGATTTCTGCTTCCTTATCTATCATCTCTAATGTTTTTCATTGGGTTATTATAAACAAATGAAATAATGCATGAAAAGCATTTAGCATACATTACAAACTTTCAGTAGTGGTAGCTATAATCATCATCATCATCATCCTTTTTTATGATTACTACTACTACCACTACTGGCAGCAATTATGACAGTCTAGTATCGACCTCGCCAACATCCCACTAACCTCATCCCTTGCTTTCTTTAGAGTTCTGTTCTGCCATACAGGTCCAACAGTCAAGCCCTGTTTTCTCCATTATGACACCAGCATTCCCAGGCAGTTTCTCCAGACCTCTTCCCAACCTGCCTATCCATGTAAGCCCCAGAAGAAGAAGGTCAAAGTGGGAGACAGGTGGCAGGGGACAACCAAATGAGGCCATGCATTGCCATCCTGTCATCAGTTTTCTGGCAGGGCCTAGCAAGGTCACCTTTTGCTTCTAATTTCCTTCTAATTTTCTTGCTTTGGAGAGAGGAAGGTTGAAATGCAGCCCAGAGGGAGACTAGATAAAAGCAAGGGCTTTGTCCCCACAAGGAAGGAAAAGTGGCGGCAACTCTCTCCATTATTTTCCAGTCCAAGAGACAATCCAGACCAAGGCAATGCCATCCCCTTGGATAGGAGCAGAACTGTCATGTCTCTGTTCTGCTGTCATGATACTCATTCCCCTACCTACCCCTGGGTCAAAACCTAGGAACTCTTAATGCTAGGTGAGGGGTCCAGATTGCTTCAGATGAGAAAGATTTGTGAGTGTGATCATACAGAGGGAGCTGAGTGCTTGTGCTGAGGAAACTCAAAAGTGTGCTCCATGCTTCCTCAGTCTCTCAGATCCCTGGAGGAAAGGTGAGGTCACCAGAGAAACTCAGTGGCACTAGACCAGAGAGAACTGAAATCACATTGTAGCATGCAGCTCTTGGAAATTAAGTAAATTGTTCTATTCTCCGGGTTGAGAACTGAAGGGGAAGATAGGTGGGAAGAACAGACGGGCAGGAATGTAATGGTGGCGAATGCAGTTGTCTATGGCTGGCAAGATTTCAGTGGAACCAAAGCAGACTCCACCAAAATATCTTCCTCAGCCTATGTAACCAAACAATGATGTGTTTCTTGAGCACATGCTGGGTGTTCCCCATTGTGCTAGGCCTTTGTAGCTGAGTTTCCAGTCTAGTCTAGTCATTACCCCCTAGAGTCCCTTCCTCTTTAATGCTTTGATGGGGAGAACCTTAGGTCAGTGCTAGGAAAGCAGGGCCCCAGACGAAGTGGAGAGGTAGAGAGCATGGCAAGAGGCTCTTGTATGGTGAAGGAAGGTCTGAAGGGACATGATAGGTGGTAAGGTGGATGAGGGTTGGGCAGGAGATGCTCTTAAATAGAGTCCAGGCCTAAAAGAGAGAGAAAAGTTAGAGAGGGAAGGAAACGGGCCTAGGATATGTAGGTGGGTTTTCAGTGGTTTGTTTGTTTGTTTGTTTGTTTGTTTGTTTGTTTGTTTGTTTAAGATACTATCATGGACCATGGGCAAGGGGAAGCAGCTTAATATCTAATAATCATTTTAATTTTTAATTTTTAGAAAATCTCTTGTTCTTTGGCTCGTGTCTCTGTCTCTCTGTCTCTCTCTGTGTTTCTCTCTGTCTCCTCTCTCTCTCTCTCTCTCTCTCTCTCTCTCACACACACACACACACACACACACACACACACACACACACACACCTTAATTTTCATTACAGCCCTGCCAAAGTTGATAGAGCCAAGATAACTGTCTCCATTTCACAGATGAGGAAACTGAGACACAGATTAAAACACAGAGATTACACAGGCCGTTTTAATGGCAGAAATGGAACCATAACCAAAGCAAAAGTCAGAATTAGTCTAATGAATGGCCTTCTTTACAGTGTTGTTTCAGTAATTCTGGGAAGGGCATCTACCCAATCATAATCAATCAACTCTCTCCCTCCCTTCCTCCCTCTCTCTCCCTCTCTCTCTCTCCTCTCTCCCTCCTCTCTCCCTCTTTCTTTGAAGATAACTTAATTTCACTCTTCTAGTTGCTCCTTCTGTTTGGATTTAAACTGTAGCCCATTAGAAATAAAAGAGGCTACTGAAGGCAAGAGTAGGGAGGGCACCTCAGAATCTGGGGATGTTCCTAGTGGGCTTGAGCCATGGTTCCTGTGGAGTAGGGCAGGGGTATATTGGGAGAGAAGGAGCCCAGTAGTGGCTGGCAAGCCTTTTCCACCATTTGCATAAGCAGTGGAGAAGGAGCTGTGTCTGAGTAAATGCAGGCAATACTGGGAGGGAGCAAACGTGTCCAAAGGCAAGGCTGGTCTCAGACAGCCCTAAAGGGTGACTGCACCAACCAGCTAAGTCCTTGGAAAGAGCTTTGGGGAAGACATTCATGTAGCCTTTGTGTGGAGAAGGGGAAAAAACCCTGGCAGTAGCTAGAGAAGGAAGCAGATTGGCCTAAGAAGCTGGAATTGTGGAGGGGCAGAGTCGGGGAGCTATTCAGGGAGCTGGCCTGGAGCCACCGGCCAGTCCCAAGGGGGTGAGCAGAGGCTTGAGAGCTCCGGGACCAGGTCCAACTCCTGACCTTGAGTCACCGTGCGACTCGGCACTTTTCCTACCTCAGCCCAGACACCCATCAGGTCTCTGTTATTTTGGCTTCCTGTTTTACAGAAAACTATATAGAAGTTGCTCCTCTGGCTTCTCCTCCTGACTGACCCCAACTTTCCTACAGCCCTCATACCACCCCTTCCACCTAATCCAGCATCCTGCAAACTTCTTGGGCCTCTTTAAATTCATTTTGCTCCTTTGGTTCCCAGAAATTATCTCTGCACAGTACAGACTATTCGTGAACCAAATGGTACAGATATAACCTAGTCCTGTAAGCAAGGGCCTGACAGTCTCACCTGGTTTGGGGCCTCTTGACTCAAAAGTATACCTGAAAATTGTGGTGATATTGTGTTCCCCAGTATATTGTGCACCCTAATAAACTTATCTGGGGTCAGAGAACAGAACAGCCACTGGATTAGACATAGGGGCCAGAAAATGGTGGCACACACACCTTTAATCCTAGCATTCCAGAGGCAAAGATCCTGGATCTCTGTGAGTTCAAAGCCACACTGGAAACAGCCAGGCATGGTGACACATGCCTTTAATCCCAGGAAGTAATGGCAGAAAGCAGAAAGGTATGTAGGGCGTGAGGACCAGGAACTAGAGCCTTTTTAAGCTTTTAGCTTTTAGCAGCAGTTCAGTTGAGATCCATTCAGGTGAGGACTCAGGGGCTTCCAGTTTGAGGAAACAACATCAGCGAGGAATTGGCAAGGTGAGGTTGGATGTGGCTTGTTCTATTTCTCTGATCTTTCAGTGTTCACCCCAATACCTGGCTTCAGGTTTGTTTTTATTAATAAGACCTTTTAAAATTCATGCTACAGAAAAATCACTGCATCTGAGACCATGGCAGAAAGTGTTAGAGCTGGTGTCAGATATAAAAGTCACTTTTGCTATTTATTCAATCACTCTGTTTGTTGAGCATATACTATGTGTTAGATGCTGCTACTGTGGGTACTGAAGATATTCTGCTGGAGTTTATGGATCTCAGTCTACATAGGTGTGTCATTTATGAAAGAATCACCCATAAATTTGCAGCCCTGGCCCTCTCATCTTAGTTTAAGGGAATTTGGTCCCAAAATGTTTATAGGACTTTTCAAAGTTGAGACAACCAGACTCAAACTCAGCTTTCCTCACTACTATTCCAGCACTATTTGTTCTATGTTCTGAAAAGAATATAGTACAACTGTAAGAGAAGAGTGGTATTTATCCCTATACATATGCTCAAACTTACCTTCTGTGAGAGTATAGCGTGGTCTTCTTGGCAGTATTTAAAAATTGCTGATATACATTTTCTTCCACCTTTGCCACCCTCATCTGAAATTATACTATTGTCTTACCTCTTTGGAGTAAAGCACATCTGATCTGACCAGGGAAAACACAAACAAATTTCTGTAATTTGTCCTTTAGGGCTAGCCTAAATGCTAGCTACACTTGGTTTATTGAAGGTAGACCTGGAGTTTTCCTGAAAGCAGCATTGCAGTGGAGAGGCCAATGCCCAACCAACCCTGAAACTCCCAGGCAGTGGGAGGTCAAGGACACAGGTCACTTGAGGATAAAAGCAAGAGGAAGGTACCTGAAAAGGAAGCAGGAAAGTTCTAAACACAGGCTCCTACTTGAGTTTAGCCTGGGGGACCAACCCTGCAAAGACACTGTGATGGGTGACAGTTTGTTTCAAAGTACATGTTTATCTTTGCTCTTTCCTTATACTGCATTATATTCAATCTTTTGTCCCTTCTACCTGGCCTCCTGGGTAGTGTGCACCTGTTTGCCATTTCCAAGTGGCCAGTCACTGTATTAAAATGCAAAGCTATTGCATCCTAGAGGGGCTCATTTGTCCTGGGATTCCTTCCTGATCTTGATAAGGACCCCTTCCCAGTTCCCATGCAGCTGTGATGAAAGGAATTCCCCAAGAAGTGACATTGGGTGTAAGTTACAGTCACTGCCAAGAACACTCCTCAAAAAAAGATACAAGGGACTGGAGGTCGAATAAGTTAGTGCTATAGTGCTTTACTGCAAACAAGCCACCACCAAAACTCACAGTGCACAGTTAGAGACCAGCCAGTGCTTTGGAATAGAATACCAAAGATTCTTATCTGGCCTGTGCCACCAGTGCTCTGCAATTCCAGGAAAGTCATTCAGTGGTTTAACACCTGATTCTCATCCATACAATAGTCCTAAGATCATATAGTACCCAGCTACTAAGACTGTTGACAAGATTCAAAATGCTGAGGGGATAAACCAAAACCAAAAGTAGATGCTGCTCTTAGGATAGGTAATCAGGACTTGAGAGCTGTTGCTTTTATGATTTGGACCAGGTGAGGCTTTGGGGATCTCCCATTAGGTGAAGAAGGCCTTCAGATCTTTACTCCTGTGCTTTTCTTATATCCATTTTGCTTTAAACAAGGCCCACCTGCAGGACATCCCTTTGCTGGTGATTCAGGGGTGAGAAACATTCCACTCACCTATTTTAAGCTGTTCTACATTTTCTACCCCTGAGGTAGATGTGTTTATGCAGGGGAGGACAGTCCCAGTCAAAACAAGATGAAAATACACTGTTGGCTGGGAGCCCTAGGCTAACTGGTTTCAGGTCCTCTCCCAGCTGTCAACACCTCACAACAGGGCCCTAGGGGTGGGAGGACACCCAAACTACTCCCTTGCCTCCTTCTGGGGGTCCATCTGGGTCTGGTGTATTCTGAGTTATCTCCAAGTTGGCCTCAAAGACCATAAAGTCCATTGCCTTTACAGCTGCCCCTCACACGTAGTTTGGTTTCTTGACAGCTAGTCTTGAATACCTTGGCTCACTCTGCATGTCCTAGGCCACCAGATAAGCAGTATTCTTTCCAACTCAGACCAAGCTAAGATCATCACCTTCCTTCCTTGAGAAAAACTATAAGGGTTTTCTCTCTGAAAGGCCTTTCATTTTAACAGAATGCTTGAAGGTTTCAAAACCAAGGATGACATTGACAGAGAGAATTGCCTTTATCTTAGTGGATGTTAGGATATTTTTATCTAGATGGGTTTTCTCTCTCCCTCCCATTCCATCATTCAAGTTATACCACTGTCACTCGGGCCTGCTAGCCCTAAATCCCTCTTTGATATTGGTGCCAGTTGAGATTTGGCTGTCCTGCTCCTGGACTTTTATCACCCCTACTGCTCCCTGTGGATGACCTGTTCTCAACTGACTCAGCCCCTTTAGCTAAAGATGGAAACTGACTGAGAACCAAGAGAACATACTCAGGCGAACTGCCCCTTTCATTTAAGTAGTTGGGCCTTGCTTACAAGTTATTAGTGGCCACTTACTCAGTTCAACTGTATTTTTGTTTGCAAAGAATGTTTGACTTTCAAGGGTTTTTCATGTATTAACTGTAGAATTACTCTTAGACAATGATTATTACAAAGTTTAAGTGTTAATGAAAGGCTGATATGTTAATTTGCCTATAGTTCTTCCTCACTGAAGCTATTAGCAATATTCTAATTTTGAATCTCTATGCATTTAGAATAGGCATTTCTGAAGCTGTGGGGCTTCACATTAAATTTTACAATTTCAGTATTTATTTATTTTTTTATTTTATTTTACAATACAATTCAGTTCTACATATCAGCCACTGATTCCCTTGTTCTCCTCCCTCCCTCCTCCTCTTCCCCTCAGCCCACCCCCCATTCCCACCTCCTCCAGGGCAAATACACTTTCAGTATTAAGTATGTATATTTTATGCACTTATACACCAACAGAAACAAACAGATCCATGGCAGAATTAGAACTAGGAAAACAGCTTTATATCCTCTTTCATAACTTGGATATTACTCATCCTAATGTACATATTGATGCCATTTTCATATCAATTCCTCAAACTATCCTCTACATAATCAGTGTAAATAACTTCTGAAGCCATGAGAACAAAAATATAAACCAGAAAGAAAGTTTGAAACACTACCAAAAGACGTACATAATTAGCCATTTTTTTTTCTACCAATTCTTTAGGATCATGGAGTATATCACAGTCACATGTTCCCTTTTCAGTCTCCAACAAATTAAGGAATGTGACAACCTACAGGTTTTCAATAAAGTCTAGAAACATAATACATATACACATACATATATTATATATATGATCATCTAGAGCATCTTTGTTCTGTTAAAAATAAAGTGAAATTATCTGTTTCCAGACCTTAAGGTATCCATAACATGTACACCCTGTTAGGCATTATATGAGAGGAAGACCCTAGTTCCATTTTTATGGATGAGGATCTAACAACATAGGGTGTTTAGACGTCATCTGTGCTGTTTTCCAGCTGGCCAGTAGCCAATGTGGAAAAAAATACTTTGGTCTCCTGACATAATTTTCTTCTTGCTTGACAAAGTTTATTTAGGACAAATGTTAGAGTATCTCTCAAAAGAAAGTACATTAGGGGAACACCTCTCCACTCTTCTGTCATTACCATCCGTCTGAGGGACCGGTATCTGTATGTGGGCCAAACCCATTTTTGTAGCTGATTCCTTTAGAGGAATCCCTGGTAACATAACAGAGTCCTTTTGAAAATGTATCTCCTAACTGTACTCGGGCCCTTGTTTCCCAGGAAGTCAAAGGAGTATCTTTAAAAATCCCTTCTTCTCTGGATTCATAACTGGACTTTGACAAATAATAAACCTGTTATCTTTGTTAATACCTAAAAAAAAAAAAATCCCTTCTTAGCCATAGAGGTAATAACTGCCTATACTTGGCTATTCCTCAGTTTCCATATTTACTTTAGTTCTCTTGCAACTCTGTCAACAACCCCCACAGTATTATTAGTTTCAACAAATAACAGGATGTCAGGACTGTTGACCAGGATTCATTAGGTTGCTATTAGAGCTCTATCCTAGGATAGTGGGGCTAGTGTTCATCTTATTTTGAAGGTGTATGAACTTTGGCAAGAAGTTTTTCCTGGTTAGGCCCACAAACTCTGTTGTCTGTGGGTCTTAAAGGTTGCTTATGCTCACAAAACCTCCACCCACTATGACCCAGGCACTTCTGTCTTTGCTTATTGGCACAAAGATAACTATAAGTTGTTGTTGTTTTTTTTTTAAGTCTATGCTGGCACTTTGAATTTTTCACTTCTGTGCTTCATCCTTCACTTCTATGCTTTATCCTTACAGTCTTCTTGTGGCCTTTAAAAGAGGTCTGTACTTGAAAAGGTGACTTCACTACTTCGCATGCATTTTGTCAGAAAGGGCTGAGAGCTGTTTATAATAGTAATACTTTTCATCACTATAACAAAATACCATTGTCTTTGGTTTCATTGATTTTGGACCTATGGTTAGTCAGAACAAGATGGTGGCAGGAGCATGTGGCAGACAAAACAGTGAAAGAAAGGGATGGTAAATGGTTACACTCCTCCAAGGGCAGGCTAACAATTACCTCTTTCTTTCCAGCTAGACCCCAACTCCTGAAATAGTGCCACCAGTTGGGGACCAAGCATTCAGCACATGAGTCTGTTGGGGGTAATTTCATATTCAAACCACAATAACTAGTGTTTTAGGCTGGCACTAAGATTTTCCAGGTTTTTGACTCAAAGTATGTCTCTTTTAAAGCCTCATCTACTACACTGTCTCAAGGAACAACAAAAAAGAAAAAGTTAAAAAGATCATTCTGTTGCTGGCAAGCAACAAGGAACTCCAAGCCTTGGGGAAAAGCCTTTGCTTATTTGTAAGCCCCAGAATATAGCAGTATAAAATAAAGATAAAAATGAATATAATGCCCAATTACAGGTCACAGATCAGATGCATGTCACAGAGAGCAGTGAATTCCCCTCCTGTTACCCTCAAGGAGGGGGGAGTTGGTGAGCAGTGGAGGCAGCCTCCTGACCAAGGACAGACTTATAAATCATAACATAGGCTGATAGTTGATAGTAAAAGTAAGTAAGTCAGCCGTGGATAGGGGTAGGGATGGGCCTGTGTGCAGCAAATAGTCCCTAACTAGTCTTTTGTAGTCAGTTCTAGCAAGTTACTGATGGGGAATGAGTCACATCCCTCTGGCAAACGTAGGAAACAACCCAACCCACATTTGACTGGGTAAGATGGCAAGCATGGACCTTCAGTAGAGTTAGCATCTGTAAATGGAGTTAAGGTCTGTTCATTGACCAGAATGATACTCAGAAAAGTCAGACCCTTCCTAGTCTCTGGTCTGAATTCTCTGTTCCCCATTGTGATGTCCCATTTCCAAACCTTTTGAGCTTCACGGGCTGAGAAATCCCAAAACAGCTGTGAAGTGCCTTAGAAAGAATCTATTTCTCATAACAGAGGCAAAGTTTTCCAATATTTAGATATAAATTAAAGTACTTCAGAAAGGCTGGCCATGTGGCACACACCTGTAATCCCAGTACTCAGACGACTGAGGCAGGATGAACTCTGCAAATTCAAGGTCAACATGGGCTACAAAGCAGGATCCAGACCAGTCAAGACTCTATAGCAAGAAGCTGTCTCAATACCTGTCCTCCCTCAAAAAAAAAAAAGACATTAAAAAAAAGAGTAGGTTTGGGATTATCTCCTAATAATAACTCTCTTGTGGTCTGATCAAGTTTCTAAGAGTGAGAAACATGGAAAATTAGGTAGCTGGAATATGTTGAAGTGCATCATACAAAATAGATCTCATTATCTATCTATGGTACCACAGGAGCTATTTAGATAGGCCTTTTTTTTGGCTCTCACCTCTTTCTTTCTTTCTTTCTTTCTTTCTTTCTTTCTTTCTTTCTTTCTGTCTCTCTCTTTCTTTCTTTCTTTCTTTCTTTCTTTCTTTCTTTCTTTCTTTCTTTCTTTCTTTCTTTCTTCTTCTTTCTTTCTTTCTTTCTTTCTTTCTTTCTTTCTTTCTTTCTTTCTTTCTTTCTTTCTTTCTTTCTTTCTCGAGACAGGGTTTCTCTGTGTAGCTTTGTGCCTTTCCTGGAACTCACTTGGTAGCCCAGGCTGGCCTCGAACTCACAGAGATCCGCTTGGCTCTGCCTCCCGAGTGCTGGGATTAAAGGCTTGCGCCATTGCTCCCCGGCTTTGGCTCTCACCTTTAAGCCATGATTCGAGCACTGACTTGATTTAAAGTGCTCTGTCTTGCTATATTGCCACATGCTGTGGCCTTATTACCTTACTGAGAATCATAGGAAAGCTGGCAACCAAGGAGAAAGGGAGATGAGGCCCCTCTTGCCTGCCTATCTTTAGGAATCAGACTGTGTGAAAGGCTTGAGAAGGAGGTGTTTGCATAAATGTATGTGTGTGTGCTTTGTGCTTCTCTTTCTTTCTGGTAAGATGTGTGCATTCTTTGTCAGCAGCCCTTAAAAACAGTGGAGAAGAGTTTCATCCAGATCACCTAAAAATAACCTTTCCCTTCTCCTGACAAGCGCCAGAGAAGCTCACTGAAGTGGCCTATCACTTTCCCTCCACGGCCACTATCAAGATTTATTTTCTGTGAGTCTAAATTGTGTTCTAACTTAGATTGGCCACTGACTACAGAAAGTACTTTGAACTCTTAGTGGCTGCATGTGGCACCTCTTTAGGGTTGCTTTGCATCGGCAAGGAAACGTTTCTAGTTCCTCAAAGTATGACTGCAGAAGATATCACTGAAACCCAGAGTCATGTTGGTGATGGTGGTCTTTATAGGCACCACAGTTGAAGGTCTGGAAAACAACCAAGATGATTTTTTTTCCTCTGCCCTTCAAATCACATTCAAAGGTAGCCAATCACAGAAAGCACTTAAGCCAGGACTGGCTCTAATTAGAACTGTCCTCAGGAAGAACCTGTGGGAGTCATTCCTTAGGCATCCCATATGATTGATTGTGTACAAATGTCGCCTGTCTCTGTTTCTCCTTTATTTAAAAGACTCTCTCATAATGTATGATTGACAACTTTGAAAACTGTAATCCTGGCAGTACCAAGGATTTCCTGTTCCCAGCATGCAGTGCAATGCTTAAAGCTGGTTTCTCTAGTGACCATCTGAATGCCACTCCAAGTTGCTTCTAAGATCCTGTCACTTGTGACTTCTATACAACACATAGCTGGCTCTGAATGTCAGAATAGAGACCATGACTTTTGACGCTGATTTAAACTCTAGAGTTTATGTTGTCTTGTCATATCTTGTCATCTTGCTAGCCCTTTGAGAACATAAGGAAGCTGGAAACAGCCAAGGAAGAGCAGGGGGGTGGAGGGAGAGGTAGGCTGTGGAAGGAATGGCCTTCTTTCCCTGACTATCTCTGGGAATCGGACTGTGAGAAAGGTTGAGAAAGGTGTTTGCATGGGTTAGAATATGAGAATGTGTGTTTTTCCTCTTTATTCTTGAGAAGGTGTGTGTATTCCTTGTCAGCATTTCTTAAACCTGTTGAGAAGCCTTCCTTAACCACTCCCCTCACTCCTTTCAGTGTTCTCTGGCACTGTTCCCATGGTTAGGGGGCCCTGCCCAAGGAATAATTCAACCTATTTCTCTGCTTTCTATTTTAAGAGCAGTGTACCCCCTACTTCCCAACCAATTTCTGTATCCCCACCACAGCCTCCCACTCCATCTGGGCTGCCTTCTCACCATCCAGGAAGCCCCAGGGTGTAGGGTGTGGACAGACAAGACCCTTTGAAATCTGCAGAGCCTCTCTCCACAAGTTATAGAGTCCCACAAAAGAGGCCCAAGGATCCACCTCAAGTCACTGTGTGGTGAATAACTCTGCTGTGATGTAAAGGGGGCTTTACTGAGCACAATGTAAGACCCATTGTGGCTTTAGGAGCCGAAAGCCCTGAAGAGGCTGGCATTATTAACCATCCTTATATTCCTTAGAGAACTTGTATCACTTCAAAGGTCACCTGCTCTATTGTGGGGCACACAATGGAGCCAGGTGTTCCACCTTAGAGCCTATGCCTTTGCAAATCCCTGGCCTGCTAGCTCTGCCTCCCTGAGAAGGTCCTCTGCCTCATTAGCAAGCCCCTTGTCCACGGCTCCGCCACCCTAACATAGTCGTCTTGGTTTTTTGTCTCCTAAGCATTTTTAGTAGCCTCAAGTCATTGATGTACCAATCAAAGTAACCTTGGCAACTGCTAGAAAAAATGATTTGGAATTTTGGCTCTCGGGATGGCTTCACAGAGCAAAGTAGGTGAGAAGGCCCCGCTAGTGTCTCCTTGAGCTGTATAAGCTGGGGCAGACCAACAAACATGGTTATCTGCCATATTATACTCTTATTTTCCCCAGCCTCTGTAAGGCTACGGTGCACGGAGATTTTCAGAGAGCAGTTATTTGCCTTTGTGAATGTGTCTCTTGGCCTGGGGTTGGGGGTACAAACAACCCCAGTACCTGCTTCATAAAGGATATGGAATGAGACTCAAGACTGAGCTGGCCAAGGGAGAAAGGTCAACCATATGGCAGGGAGACGTGAACCCCATGTTGGCCTTGCATTACAACCTTTCTTGGCACTGTCAGTCTCCGTGTCAGAGAAAACATAGGTCCTACAAAAACTCGATATTTTGTGGCTGCTGTATTACCAGCTCCAGGGAGGCAATGGCAAAAGAGAGGAGAGGATGGAAATAAGAAAACTTCACTCTTCACTTGGAAATCGTGCTGCCCAGAGGTGGGAGTGGTATGGTTCTCGTGAACTCCAAGCTACCCTCCTGTGCCAAACCCTACTTCTTTGTTTTATTTTGTTTTGTTTTCTTTACATAAACCTTTCACCAAGGTCTAACAGTAGGGAGAACTTCTGACCATGCCACAAACTTAAGATACTCTAGAAGGAAGTCTAATTTATGCCTTGTATTGCTTTTTACCTGGGTTAGTTTTACAAGCCTCCTTTTCAGGAAATTTACAGATAAATATTGGTAGGGGTGAGAATGAGAAGAAGGTTTGGAAAAATTATGGAGGTTGATTGTGCCTCCCACAAGGCTTACAAGGAAAGGGGACAGGCATAAATAGTGACACAGGGTTCAAGAAATTCGAGATCTACGCGTTCCTGAAGAAGTCATCAATATTTTCAGTCCTGGTGAGACTCCAATACAAGACCTCCCCATAGTTAGCCATCAGAGTTGGGGTAATGAAGGTGATTTAACAAGAGCACTGTTCACTTCTGTGAATGAGGGCAGCGGGGGATGAGGGCAGAGTGCCTTGTTTAAATGGAGTTCAGTTCTGCCTCCTATCCCTAGTGTCACTCAGAGATTGTTTGTGAGGCTCACATGGGACCCTGTCCAGGAGGGAGCTGAAAGGCACAATTCATTGCTCTTGCCATCATCCAGTGCCAGGGTGTGCCCCAAATCATTTGCTAGAGCTGCTTCTCCAAGAGAGGATCCATCTTTCTACCAGGAGTCTCCTTGCCCCCCCCCCAACACCACTGCCTTCTGCATTTGCATCTACATCCTCCCCACTTTCCTGCCCAACAAAGTTAAGGCTCTGGGTTCTGGCCATGCAAGGCAATTCACATGATCTACAGAGAACAAGGCACTTTCACTGTCACCGTCTTTTCTTCTTGCTTCCCTCCTTCTGCACTTTGGGGATTTTCCATGAAGTCAAAATAACTATGTAAGTGGCAGTGGCCTTCCTGTCTATAGTCTCCCACACTGGAGTGGAACCAGAGGGGAAGAGAGAAGATAAGAAAGAAACAAGAACAGATTATACCATGGCATTTCAGCCTCCTTATTCCCCCAGCCTCTTCAGAAAATGGGACAAGTAAGTAACCAGAACTAGATAGAGCCTCAGATAGAAGGGGGCTCTGGTGAAAGATTAAGTGGGGAGGGATGTTTTTTGACCCATCCCATTAACACTGTACTAATGCTCAGGCGCTCAATATCCTTTTTGTATTTCCCTTTCTAGCTCCTAACCCAGTGTTTATTTTGTGGCTGGTCCCACACCTCTCGCATCATGTCCTTTTCCGCTTCTCCTGACATAGGACCCTGTGTTTTGCTAGCAATATTGCTGAATCCTTGGGTGGAACATTCCCTGTAGAAAATACGGAAGACTTGCCTATAAATAATTTCCTTCTGGCTGTGTGGTACACAATGCTTCAAGTGTGACAAAAAGGGAAGTAAGATGTTCCCCCTCACTGCCTCCTCCAACCTACCACACCCACCCGAGCCTGCTCCTCCACCCTTTGGCAGCATGCTGAGATCCCATGTGAGGCTTCTGCTGCTAGGATTTTTCCCAGTTACCTATCTACTGTCCTGTGGGAACCCCAAGTAGCAGGAGCACTTGTCCTGATGACTTTGGCTTTTAAAGTAAAACAGACCAATGGCAATGTGAACATATTCTTCCAGCTCAAACAATAAACTACCTTACAGGGCCTCCTGAAATGAGGAGAGTTGCCCTATCCTCATTGTAACACCCTTCTTTAGGAAGTCACCCCCGAAGGAGGTAGGGCCAGTTATAACTGCTTCATTGCAACATACTATGGCATTATGGCTAAAAGTAAACGCCCGTGAAGGCCCTAGCTCATTAGCAGGTACTGCTGGTGTGCTAGCTCCAAATCTAGGCGATATTTATAAGTTGCGGGATGTAAGAAGAGGCTTAGAAATATTTCTGAATGTTGATGTTGCTGGACTGTTGAAGCCTTGAGTTGCTAGTTCCTGTATGAAGTCCATTTGTGCAAGACAAAAGGATAAGGTCAGCACTTTCCTCAGAAGTATTAGACTAGATAATGGATATAATGTACTGTGCAATCTTTCACCCACTCCAAGAGTTGGTGCAACTGTTTTGAACAGAAGTTTTCTAGCGTGCTGAGGGTTAACCAGAAAACTAACCATTTAGTCTCAACCCCTCCCCCAAATCTCCTTTGTCCTTGTTATTAGAAAATCTTTGTATAGAGACATTTACATCAGTTTTTTTTCTTTATCTAACCCTGAGATCCAGTCATTTCTGGAAACTGAGATAAAGCCTACTTCTCACATAACAAAACTATGGGCATATAGCAGAAGAGAGATTGGTCTAAGTGCGGGCTGAATCCACAGGATAGTGGGTCAGTCAGAAAAAACAAAAACAAAAAAACAACCAAGTTCTTGGTATAAACTTGTCCTTCACTCCCTCCCTCCCTCCCTTCTTTCCTCCTTTCCTTTCCTTTTCTTTCCTTTCCTTTCTTTTCCTTTCCTTTCCTTTCCTCTTTCCTTTCCTTTCCTTTCCTCTTTCCTTTCCTTCTTTCTTTTCCTTTCCTTTCCTTTCCTTTCCTTTCCTTTCCTTTCCTTCTTTCTTTTCCTTTCCTTTCCTCTCCTTTTGACCTTTGACAAGGGTTCACTGTGTAGCCCTGGCTAACCTGGAACTCAATATGTACACCAGGCTGGCCTTGAACTCACAGAAATCTGTCTGTCTCTGCCTCTGCCTCTGCCTCTTGGGATTAAAAGCATGTGCCACAATGCCCAACTAATCCTATTTTCTAACTGACCTCATTCTAAAGACTGAGTACAGCAAGAATAAGAAAAAATGGGGAGGTTTAACTAAGGATGTCAGTAAGTGGGGGCCCAAAAAACTTGAGGTTTGACTAGATTGTGATTGTTGTTCTAAGACCACACACTTTATTTGGAATAGTGTGTGCTCTGGAACTATATGTTCATTCCTTTCTGGAACTACCAGTTTAGATTAGTAGCTCCCATTTCTTAGATTGACATGATTTTGAAGACTCCTCAACTGTATTTTGAACTGATCTAAATGAACATGGCCCTCTTCTAAAGCTCCTAGGGACAGTTTGAATATTTCTCCCATCTCCAAGTGTCAGAAAAGCTGACTATGCTTAAAACTCAGTTTGGGGCTGGAGAGAGAGCTCAGAGGTTAAGAGCACTGGCTGTTCTTCCAGAGGTCCTGAGTTCAATTCCCAGCAACTACATGGTGGCTCACAACCATATATAATGAGATCTGGTGCCTGCTTCTGGCCTGCAAGGATACGTGCAGGCAGAACACTGTCTGCATAATAAATAAATAAATAAATAAATAAATAAATAAATAAATAAATACCTCAAAGTTGGCCTTAGAACCCCTTGTTTACCACCAATGTTGCAGAACTAGGACTCTAGTGCAAATCTACTGACCCAGAAACAAAGTTTGTTTTGTTTTTTTTACTATACCAGCTAATGGATAATTGTGGGTCAGGAAGTAGGTTTACTGAAAGAGCAGAGATTACTGAAGTTGGAGGAATGAATTGAAGGTGTCAGAGAAGGGTAAGGAGGAAAGAAAAGGTGAAGGGAAAATGCCTGTAGGATGCCAGCAACATTGGGCAAGGTAGCCAGACCTTCCGTTTCTTCATTTGTAAATGATAGTGATAGCGCCCAAAATGCAAGGTTTGGGTACAGCCAGCACAGTGTCAGCCGATAACTGGTGCTCCATTAATGGTAGCTATTACAGTCAGTGAATCTCAAAGTCAGCTTGTTTTTATGTGAAGTATAATTAGTGAGCAATTCAGTTCAAGCTTGTGAGCAGCCCCCATTTCCTCTTTTCTCTTCTCCCCTCAAAGTACCTGGACATCTCTGTTACTGTTTCCAAATGAGGAAATATGCACCCAAATGGTTGTTTTACTTCTCTTGTACCCATTTTCCTGGTGATATTTTGCCCCTGCCAACCTGTCTTATCTCTACCCCCCACTGCCTTCTCACCATCTCCTTAGGAATCTTGGGGTAAGTAGCAGTAGTTTAGGAAAAATTAACAAAACAATTAAAAAAATCAACTCAGAAGTTCTTTCAGACTAAGAAAGCCCTAGGTAGCAGAGGGAAGATTCATAAATCAGGGAACTCCAAGAGCAGCTAAGCTGCTAATGTAAAAGGTTTTTTTCCTCTTTAGATAACATTCTTGATGACCTATAAATACTATCTATACTTTGTTCTGTCTGCTGCACACCACTTAGTGCAAACACCACATTCAGAGAGCCTGAAGTTAACAATGTCCTGAGGTTGGCATTATCTCCTACCTAAAATGGTATAAAATGGGCTATGCAAAAGATTTGCTTGCATTTACTGGTCAGCTCTTTGCAACTGCACTGGGCATTGAATTTGTTAGCATTGAAATCTACCAGTGCAGCCCTGTTCTATACCTGCAAACAGTGACTGTTTGGTGGCATAAATGCACTGAAAGCCAGGAGGAAGTCAAGGTCTTCAGATTGGACTTGGCTGGGGCCTTAGCCAGGGTGTCAGTACCAGGTACCTGTCTAAGAAATATCCTGAAGCAAATAATTACCTCCTTTGCTGATAAGAGGTCCCAGTACTTTTCCAATAGAATGATTGCACTAGGTTATTCCATTGGACCATAGCTTGTGGAGCACTGATTTATGTGGACTTGCCTTAACACCATGCAAACTATTGTATATGTTGGTGGAACCTAATGTTCCTCTAGTCCTGGGTTGGTGTAAACAGTATTGGTGATTGCATCACTTACTCCTTTCTCTGCCCACGTTGTTTCTTATGTTTGCAGTTCTAATTTTGTCCACCAGGTGGCCTCTCATAGGAGGAGCAAAAAGAAAGAACCTCAAGGCTTGGGTGCCACCTCCTTTTTCATTCTTTTTCTTTCCTTCCTTTCTTTCTTTTCAATACCCAAAAGAATGAAAATATATTTTGATGCAAACATGTGTAATTAGACAACAGAAACCTCATTTTCTTATGGCATCATTAAGTACACTTCAATGGTATATGTATACCATTGCTACTGAACACTTAGGTCTACAATGTACCAGCTTAGTTTCCTGTAGTCTAAAGCAAGCAGAAGTGGGTAAATAAAGGTGCATTTATTTATAGTTTGTCCAAACCCCCCCCCCCAGGATGGAGTTTCTCTTTGGATTTCCTGTATCCTTCATTATTTCATATTTTACAGGAATGGTAAAACAAAAGTTGAAAAAACAGAACTATGCACATGTGGATGGAACTGTTATCAGCACTTTGAGATTCCCAGGATGGGGTTGGGGATTTAGCTTAGTGGTAGAGCACTTGCCTAGCAAGAGCAAGGCCCTGGGTTTGGTCCTCAGCTGAGAGAGAGAGAGAGAGAGAGAGAGAGAGAGAGAGAGAGAGAGAGAGAGAGAGAGAGATTGATTGATTGATTGATTCCCGGGAGGCAAGTTCCTCTTGGTGTCAGTGCTTCAGGGTTCTCAGCTTGGGAGCACCTGGAGAAATCCTAAATCTTCCTTTCCTCAGGGCTCCTGTTTATACTGTTATGTCATCACGGGGAGCTATTTTCCTGAGGCAGTTTATATGTAACTTTGATTTGTAGTTTTCTTCTTCAGCTTGCTGTTTATAAGAAAGTTTAAGAAATTTTTGTTTGTTTGTTTGTTTGGTTTTTTTGTTTTTTGGTTTTTCGAGACAGGGTTCTCTGTGTAGCTTTGCGCCTTTCCTGGAACTCACTTGGTAGCCCAGGCTGGCCTCGAACTCACAGAGATCTGCCTGCCTCTGCCTCCCGAGTGTTGGGATTAAAGGTGTGCGCCGCCGCCGCCCGGCTAAGAAATGTTTTTTAAAACTAGTTATCCAAGTCATGTTGGTGCAGCCTATAATCTCAGCATTTAGGAGAATTGTGATTGGATGCCAGCTTGAGCTACATATATAAACCCTGCCTGTAAGTAAGTAAGTAAGTAAGTAAGTAAGTAAGTAAGTAAGTAAGTAAAAACAGGGCTGGAGAGATGGCTCAACAGTAAGAGAACTGGCTACTCTTCCAGGGGATCCAGTCAATTGCCAGCACCCACATGGTTGCTCAAATCTTCTGTAACTCCAGTCCCAGAAGATCCCATGCCCTTTTCTGGCCTCAGACACCAGGTACTCCAGTGGTACACAGACATACATACCAGCAAACAAACAAACAAACAAAAAAACCCAATACACATCAATTAAAAATAAATAGGGACATGAGCTCTCAGGTAATGGTGCTGAATGTATTTTCTTTGCAGAGTAGGGTGTAGAGACCAAAGAGAAAAGGATTGACATCTGTGGTCAGTCCATTGCCAACTCCACTATGTTGTCGTCTTTCCACATCGTCTGTCACCCACCTGCTTCTCCCTAGTGTGTGTCCATCCCATCAGTTCTTGGGCACCCTTTCCCACATACACATACACTCACAGATTAGTGCAGACCTGTGAGTGTATCACATGCAGACCACCCATTATTCCCATACGTGTACTTCTCAAGGAAGAGATGAGGTGAGCAGGTTCTGGAGTTTGGACCAGGCTGGTAAGCATCTGGCTGATGCTTTGCTGGACAGCTGCATTGCTGAGTGAGTGAACATACAGATGGAAAGTCTGTGTCCAAGGAAAGAGACTGACTGTGGGGCAGTAAGCTGGAGAAAGTGAGACGCCCAATGGTGGGGGTGGGCATTCAGAGAGTGACCGGAGAGCACTGCAAAGCCAGCTAGAGCACATTGGCACCCGGAAAGCTTTTAAATGCAGTACCGCCCTCTACTGAATGCTTTCTACCTCCTGCTAGAGCATTTCTTCTTTCTCTAGAAATGAGCCTCAGTTTGGTTTTTACCAGCCTCCAAAGTCCTCTTTGGAGATGCCAATTGGCACAAGAAAGTGCTGAACTGTTTACACTCCCTGACTAAGGTTCACGGAGGGGGATGTGGTTTAACCGGGCCACAAAGCCCAGTACAGGACTCATTTGCATGGCCCCTGACGCCATGTGACGCAGCCGGCTCCTCCTATATAAAGAAGTAGGAGCCGAAATTATCTCGGAGTCTGGGTTGGACTGGCGGCTGTGGAGTTTGTGACACACTTGGTGACACCCCTTGAGCCACTTCCCTTCAACTTCAGCTTGGAAGTGCCTGACTTGCTCAGGTTCTGCACTGCAGCCTTCCTCCTCCTCCTAGCGCCAGGGCCGGACTGCGGCTCCAGAGCCTAGCCCATAGCAGCGCGCCAGCAGCCGCCCAAACCAGCCACAGCTCCCAGGCAAATTGAATCATGAACACCGAAATGTATCAGACCCCCATGGAGGTGGCGGTCTATCAGCTGCACAATTTCTCCATCTCCTTCTTCTCTTCTCTGCTTGGAGGGGATGTGGTTTCCGTTAAACTGGATAACAGGTAACCACTAGCCTGAGCTCGCATGCTGAATTGAGCCGACAGGGGCTGGGCTCCAAGGTGGATCTCAGAGCTCGCTAGCCTTGCACTGGTCCCTGTTCCCCGCGGTGTAGCATCCTGGGAAGGGGCGGGAGTAGGGGACGCAGGGGGGGGGGGTCACCACCGTGCTGGGATCCGCCGGCGGAGCGTCCCTGCGGCTGCTGCGCGGTGAGAGCCAGCAGCTGCCGCGGTGAAGGCAAAAGGGAGGCGAGCTAGGCAGGGCTGGGGGCTGGCTGTGCACCGTCTGGGAGAAGGCCGCAAGCTTCTGAATCGAGAAGGAATTCTTAGCTAGGTTCGGAGACCGGTAGGTTTGCCTGGGACCTTTGGGGCCCGCAGCGGGGGCTTCCCTCGGGCGCGCGCTCTATTGTTTGCAAATCGCCCTAAAGCAGGCCGCTCAGGCCTGGGCGCCTCCGAAACCGCGCGGGGCTCCAATCCGTTGGAACACAGGGCGGTGCCCGAGCAAGGCTAGCGGGGTTAGAGAAGTGCCGCTTCCTGCAGGGGCTGGAGAGGGACCTAAAGACTAAAGTGCCTGGAACTCAGGCCAGGGAGGCTGGAGAGAGGAAGACCTAGGCAGATGGAGGACTTGGGCCACAGCTGCCTTGGACTTGAGTGAGTAATGGGTGGCTTTGCTTTTTGTCTTGACAGTGCCTCCGGAGCCAGCGTGGTGGCCCTAGACAACAAGATTGAGCAGGCCATGGTGAGTGGCATCACTGCGTCATTACCGTCCCCTGACTTAGCTGCAGCTTATGTAACTCTGGACAGGTCTGAAGGGGTGGATGCAAAAGCGTTTAGCCAGGACCCTGAGGAAAATAACTGCCAGCTTCCCATCCTCACTGGAGACCTTAGAGTACAATTAGCAGGATGCCTTTTAGGACATTCCCAGACTGCCCTTGCTACACCACCTCCCTTTTAACTCCTCCTCCATCCCAGGACTTTGCAGCAGCCTCTGGCTCCCTCCTGAGTGGTGCAAGGTGAGAGCTGCGACTCTTGGATTTGTCTGTCTCCTGCAGTTGGCAGGGGCCGGAGCTCATTGGATGCAGTTGCACTGCAGTGCCTCTGCAGATCCTGGGCTGGGGTCAGGAGTGGGGAGGAAACAGACTGCCAAGCACCCCACCCTTTTGCTGGCCTGCTTCTTACTAGGTAGAGATCACACTCCACCAAACAGCCAAATGCTGCAGAGGCTTGGGACTTCTTGCAGTGAAAAGCTACTCAACTGTGCTGTGGAGCTTAATGTCACAGTTCCCTGTCCCTCCGTAAATTCAAAGGGTGTGGAAAGTTCTGCCCCTTCCCCAGAGCAAGGTTCATGTATCCTATTTGAGGCTGCGAGACAACTGGGACTTGATGTACTGGGTTATGTGCAGGGGAGAAAATGCCAAAAGAGATGGCATTTTTAGACGATAACAACTTCATATTGTTGGTGAATGTTTATAAAGCAGATCAACAATATGGGGTGCACTGTAGGCTTCCCCCAGATTTGTGCCAGCAGCAGGACAAACTAAGAAAGGTCTTGAAAGTCATTAGTAATTTGGCAGGTCTGGAACAAAGTTAAGACTCCCAACCCTGGCATGGCCCAAATCTTGCAACTCTCCTAAACAAGAGTCTTAAGTGTGTCAGAGAAGAGAGTATGAAGACCTGAGCTTCAGGCACAGTGTGCTGTGTAAGGGTCGCATGGTAGTGGCATAAAGGTCAGTGCAGCAGATTGATAGCAGGGCGATAGTGCTGCGGAGGGGGCCATAATGGCTAACAAGTAGCTTTGTTCCATGGCAGGATCTGGTGAAGAATCATCTGATGTATGCCGTGAGAGAGGAGGTGGAGATCCTAAAGGAGCAGATCCGTGAGCTGGTGGAGAAGAACTCCCAGCTGGAGCGTGAGAACACCCTCCTGAAGACCCTGGCGAGCCCGGAGCAGCTGGAAAAGTTCCAGTCCCGCCTGAGCCCTGAAGAGCCAGCCCCCGAAGCCCCAGAAAGCGCAGAAGCCCCCGGTGGTTCTGCGGTGTAAGTGGCTCTGTCCTCAGGGTGGGCAGAGCCACATCTTGTTCTACCTAGTTCTTTCCAGTTTGTTTTTGGCTCCCCAAGCGTCATCTCATGTGGAGAACTTTACACCTAACATAGCTGGTGCCAAGAGATGTCCCAAGGACATGGCCATCTGGGTCCACTTCAGTGACAGACCCCTGACAAAGAGCAGGTCTCTGGAGACTGAGTTGCATGGGGCCTAGTAACCCCAAGCCAGTGAGCCTCTCATGCTACCGGGCCCCAGGGGCTTCCAGGGCCTGGGCAACTTAGTTACAGCTGGCAAAGGAGAAAGTAGTTTGAGATGTAATGCCAGTGTGCTCCAGAAAGTCTAAGGGGTCTGTTTCTCATTTCCATGGACATCTTCCACAGCTTCATCTGACAACGACTGTTCCTATGAAGAAGCCACTTGTGTTTTAAGCAGAGGCAACCTCTCTCTTCTCCTCTGTCTTGCCCAGGCAGGGGCAGAGATGGGAGAGATTGAGCCAAGTCAGCCTTCTGTTGGTTAATATGGTATAATGCATGGCTTTGTGCACAGCCCAGTGTGGGATTACAGCTTTGGGATGACCGCTTACAAAGTTCTGTTTGGTTAGTATTGGCATAGTTTTTCTATATAGCCATAATGCATATATATACCCATAGGGCTAGATATATCTTAGTGTAGTGATGTATACATAAACACATACACCTACATGTTGAAGGGCCTAATCAGCTTTGGGAGTACTGACTGGTCCCTTATCTCTTAAAGCTAAATTTTTGACTGTGCTAATTTACCAAATTGATCCACTTTGTCCTTTAGATTAACTAAGTCTCAAGATACAAAGAAGGGAGAGGGGGACCAGCCTCACAATGCAGCCACAGATGCCTTGCTGCGGCAACCCTCCCCATCTGTCCACTGAAGACACGTGAAGTCCTCTTTTGAATGCCAAACCCACCATTCATTGGTGCTGACTACATAGAATGGGGTTGAGAGAAGATCAGTGTGGACTTCACATTTTTTGTTTGAGAAGGTTTTTTTTTTTAATTGTTTTTGTTGTTGTTTATTTTTGTTGTTGTTTTGGGTTTTTTTTTTTGTTTTCAGGGGGTGTTTTTGTTTTTGTTTTGTTCTTGTGGGAAACTTTGGGATTAATCAAAGGATGGAGTCCTGTGGTGGATAAGAGGAGGATAGTTTTGATCCCTTGGGGGGCTGGGAGATGTACCCAGGAAGTTTGTGTAAGAAGGTTCTGTGACAGTGAACACTTTTCCACTTTCTGACACCTTATCCTGCTGTATGTCTTCAGGATTTGGATTTGGATTTTTCAGATGTAGCTTGAAATTTCAATAAACTTTGCTCTTTTTTCTAAAAATAAACTCGGTGTCTGACTGTATACTTAGACTGGGTGGGCACTTGATAGAGGCAAAGTGTTTTGCTAGTCTGTCCAATGTTTATTGAACACCCGGGAAGGGTCAGACCTGTGCTGCATCCATGATGGTGTGTCATCCACATAGTCTCTACATAAAGAACCTGCGTGTGCTCTTAGACCTCTCCGTCCACATAAGGAAGCTGAGACTCAGCAAGTTTAAGTAACTTGTCCAAAGTCACACAGCTCTTAGGAAAATGTGGACTCAACATAGCCTTCCTAATCCGCCCTGCTCTTTTATATGAAAGCTACAGAATGAGTGACTATTAATACCCAACTTTAGCTTGAGGAGAAATTTGGAAGAATACCCCCAAGAGTGCCCCAAAGAAACAGGTATGGTATACTTCTGAAGGAACAAGAGAGGAGCCCAGTTAACATAGCTGGGCCTCCTCCTGCTTCTGAAACTCACCACATAGTGCATTCTAATAATCCACTTGGAACCCTTGAACTTGACAAAGTAAGAGTGTTTGGGTGAGAAAAAGGAGACTGTGTGAGGTGGCAAAGCTGTATTCTTTTCGTCTGCTTTCCCACCCCACCTAGGGAAAGATGCCTTCAATCCCTGCCTCTCCACTGGTCCTGAGAGTTCTCTCTCCACAACATCCTCCAGCGGTGTGGGCAGAGTCTATTGCACCTTCCCTCTGCACCTCATAAGGGCTACTACTGCCCTTCCCTAGCCACATTTCTCTGCAGTTTGTCTGACTAACTGTTGAAGAACATTGTGTCTCTTCTGCCGCACCTTTGATTGGACTTAATTCTGGCCCAATTCTGAGCCTACTGTGTTCCCAAGGGAGTCACCCCGATGTCAGTTATTTAATCTGGGCTTCCTGTAGAACACACAGCTATTATTTAGACAAAGGTAGCTGAACAGAATTTCATTTTTCTTAAGTCATAAGCCTCAAGGTGACCAAGATGACTTAGCCCAATTCTGACCCAAATTAAATCAAAATAACATGCTTCCTTCTCCGTCACATTCACATATATTGGCCTGTTCTTTTCCAATTGCCAGAACTTTTCCCTAGCATTACACATCTCTGCTTGCTGGCCTCCTGAGCCCTAACTTCCCTACCTAATTTCAGCTTGCTACTCAGGATACCAAATTCACTGTGTACACCTGTCAATTTGGTCATGGTGTGCAGAATGCACAGCTGTTGGCATGGATACAAACTGAGGCCAATTGCCATGTCCGCTCTCAAGCAGCCCTCTCATCTGATCGGGCTTTCTCAATCCTCATTCCCAAAGCCCTTTCCCTGTAAAACAAGCTGCGGGACTTTTAGACTATTCAGTTCACCTATAGACTTCACACCTCTGCTTTCTAGCTGAAAAATAACAGATGAATAAAGAAGGCTTGATCCATGTGTTACAGATTGGGGCTGGGGGCAGGTGGGTGAAGTGAGTGTGGTACATGTCTGTTATAATCTCAGCACCTGAGAGGTGGAGGCAGGCAGATAAGTTCCAAGACAGCCAGGGCTGCATGAGACATTGTCTCAAAAAAGGGAGGGGGGCAGGAGAAGAGGATGAGGTCTGAGGGGGAGGGGGAATGAGGAGGGGCAGAAAGTAGCCCATCAAACTCTCTGGTCAACAAGTACTTTCTGTACAAGAAAGGGGAAAAAAACGTGCCCCACAGTCACTTAGTGGTAAAGAGAACAACTTTGTTCCCTAGGCAACCCCGCCTAAACAGAGACAAACAACTGCAGCCTTGGAGGCCACAGCGGTTACTAGACCAGATAAGAGGAACTTCAGGGGTTTGTTATTCACACACAGGAGCAACTCTGTTATTGTTGCTCCACAGAAAACTAACCAGGGTGGAGAAGGGCAGAAAAACATTGCTCCTGGCCTTTCACGGCGTCTGAAGTTCTAGGCTCAGCTGGTCCCATCAGACCCAGAACAAGGAAAAACAAAAACAAAACACGAGAGCTGAAGCCATAATCCTTCGGTTCTGGGCATGCCAACTTGCTGGGTGACCTCTGATCTACTGTCTCATCGATCCTCCTGGCATGATCACAAGAGCTCTGCTCTGTAACCTTCCTGCAGACAAAGCTGTGTTTACTGCCGGCTAACAACACCGCTATGGGTTAGCTCTATTAAACAGACCAGAAAACTGAGAAGCAGAGGACTCTGTATAGCTCCCAGAGTTCCCACAGGCCTCAGGAGACAGCAGTTTCCCCTTGAAATGTCAAAAATACTCTCGGACCTCCTTCAAATCCATAGTAGTTGAACTTTGAATCTTTATTGAGAAGAAGAGGGAAAAGGAGATGATGAGGGAGAAAGCAAAGAACAGAATGGTTGAATTCAATGTGGCCTTTTAAAGAATTGCTTGTATTTATCCATGAAAGCAAGAGACATCCATTTGAATACTAGAACAGTAATGCATATGTTAGCTAGCTAGGTTTAGACACACACACACACACACACACACACACACACACAGTGGGACTAGATGATTTACACAAGGGGCTGCCTTGGGTACAAGGAGCAAGGCCCCCAGGCTCGGGACAAGCACAGAAGAAGCTACTTGGGAGGGAAGTCTGGAGAGCCAGTGGGGACTGAGTGGAGGGAGAGGAGGCAGGGCCACTTGCACCTGGGGTATAGAAAGAAAGCTAGGAGGAAGCAGGCCAGAAAGAAAGTGCGGGCCCACTGGCTCCTGGGCTCTTTTCAAGTTGTACTAACATAATCGTCCTCATTCGGGGAAACTCTTGCCTTCAAATCTTACCTTTTCTCCTCCTAGCAGGCCAATAACAGCTTGAGAAAAAAGCCCAGTCCCTGGGAGAGGGATGCAGAGAAACCCACTCAGATACAAACACTGAGCATTTAAATCCCCCCACTCCTGGATCAGTCAAGGCCTTCCCAGGGACTCTGTCAGGTCAATATTCCAAGAAGAAACAGTTTCTAGAAAGGAGCTGGCTGGAAGAGGCAAAGATCGAAATCATATCATCACTTACATGACAATTTATGTCACATTCCATTTTAATCCATTTTATTGACTTTTAAAATCATCTCCAAGAGCCTATGAGGTATGTCCTATTAAGATCCCTGTGTAAGCCGAGCGGTGGTGGCGCACGCCTTTAATCCCAGCACTCGGGAGGCAGAGCCAGGTGGATCTCTGTGAGTTCGAGGCCATCCTGGGCTACCAAGTGAGTTCCAGGAAAGGCACAAAGCTACACAGAGAAACCCTGTCTCGAAAAACCAAAAAAAAAAAAAAAGATCCCTGTTAAGACACAGTGTAGCTCAGTGATTGAGAGTGAGAGCACACCCAGTACAAATAAGGCCCCGTGTTTAATCTCTAGCCAAAAGCCACCAATAATAAAAATAAACATTCCATGAGAAAATGAGAACACCAAGTCAGGTACAGAGAAGCTAGGTCCCTTGGCCAAAGTCATACAGCTAGCGCAAGACAAATCGTGCATCTGAAGGAGGCAAGATGGACGCCCGAAGAAATGGGCTAAACAGCCTCAATAGTCTTCTTGATTTCTCCCCTGTAGTATAATGTTTCCCTGTTTCAATGATGGGTACAACATGGAGAGTTGGAAAGGAAAGGCGATCAGCCCAAACTAGCAGAGGCTACCATATTTAAAAAAAAGGACCAGTGGGATGGGGAAGAATGGGAGTGCACGAAGAAGAAGGAGAGGGGAGGGCGGGAAGCTGGCTCGGCTGGCCGCAAGCCAAATGCCTTTAGATAGGATCTAAGAGGTCTCAGGAAAGCTTCTGACTAGGGAAGTGATGTGAGGCAAGAATTATTTGTAGACGATGAATGCTGGCAGCTGCGGAGCCTGGAACAGGCAAGGGCTAATGGTGGGCCAGCTGCTGTTCTCATCCAGGTGTGGGGTGATGAGGGCCAGCCCAGGGAAGGATGAGAACACAGGTCACGGGAAGGAAAGGACAAAGCCAATACGAGGCAGTTATTTCTCAAGTGTGGTCTGTAATCACCCCATCAGGATTCCCCGGAAGTTCAAAACGCAGATTGCAGCTCCACGCAGGCTGTAGAGCCTGCGCATTTCACAAGTCCATGTTGCTGGTGATGTTAGACTATGGGAAACTTGGAGGATCTTCTACCGGGTGAAAAGTCAGTATGACTTGGTAGCAAAATGAGTCAGGCAGAGAGGAGGTAGTAAAGTAGTTCAGCTCAAAGATGGCATGGATATTGATTTGGGGTGGTTTTTATATACAAGGTTTTTCTGCCTAACAGCTTTGGCTGTCCTGGAACTTGCTCTGTAGACCTGGCTGGCCACAGACTCACAGAGATCCACCTGCCTCTGCCTCCACAGTGCTGGGATCAAAGGTGTCAGCCACCACGGCTGCAGGACTTCAACCAACTTTTTTAACTATGTAACTCGAGAGCACCAAGAAATCAAGATGTGCTGCCTCCACTTTCTGAATGCTTAAATCACAGATATGCAACACCAAATCCAAATTTAACCAATTAAAAAGTATTTCTTCCTTTTATGTGTATGGATATTTCGCCTGCATGTAAGTCTGTGTGCTACAGGCATTCTTTGTCCCCAAGGAGGCAAGAAGGGTGCATTGGGGTCTGTGGAACTGGAGTTACAGACACCTGTGAGCTGCAATGTGAATACTATGAATTGAACCTGGGTCCTCTGGAAGAGCAGCCACTATTCTTGCTCCTGTGCCATCTCTTCAGCTTTGTAACCAACACTTTTCCTAGACGAGGAATTTCCTTATAGTCCTGGACTCAACTAATTCTCCTGCCTCACTCTAAAGCAGCTGAGACTACAGGTTTGAGCCACCAGGTTTTCCTCATTTTAACCAGTTTGGAGGCTACTGATCATTGGTGCTAAGAACATTCAGATTGGCATGCAGTCACCCCCAGAATGTAGTCAATATCCTAAGTTGGTACTGTGTCCCCAGGAAACACCTTCTCCACCTTACTCCCACCCCTACCGTGAAAATATTGTCTGGTAGATTGGAAGGGCTTTTCAGAAAGAAGGTGAATTCTACTTTGCATTTCCAGCTGAGCTAAGACTATTTGCATATGGAAAGATCCTCTGTGAACTGTGTAGACAGAGAACTGTGAAGGCCAGGGCTGGAGTACGTGATGTGTCCATGTCTGCATGTCATCAGAGCTGAAATGCTCAAGTCATGTGAATAGACATGAACCACCACCCCAGGGAGAAATGGCCACAGAGAAGGATAAACAGAAGGCACAAAGACCAGGAGGGAACTAGGCTGGCTGTGACGCAAGACCTGGGGAACACAGTTTGTGGACCATCTCTCAAGTTTCCCATTTGGTCCATTCTTTCGGACCTTCCTCCCTCCCTCCCTCCCTTCCTTCCTTTCTTTTTCTTGCTGTCTTTCTTCCTGTTTGTTTGTTTAACCTCAGGTTATGTAACAGAGGACAACCCTGAAATTCTGATCCTCCTGTCTCTACCTTGAGAATGCTGGAATTCAAGGTGTGATTCACCATGCCTCCTTTATGTTGTGCTAGGGATCAAACCCAAGGTTTCATGCATCCTTGGACTACTTCTCTAGCTCCGCACTGTATTTTCTAATAGCAGACATGACAATTCTCTGAGCAATTGCTAATGCCTAGAGATGCCTCAACATGGTGGGTAGATTAACTTTGTACTTGAATCAACTAGGTTCTAGACGACAAGGATCAGTGAAGACTATTTTGAGAAGAGTTCAGGATTAAATATACTTTAAAAGACCTACACATTAGCCAGCAGAGTGGTGCACATCTGTAATCCTAAGACTTGGCGGGGGCGGGGGGGGGGGGGGCGCTGAGATAAAAGGGCAGTCTATGAAAGGCAAGTGTAGGTTACAAAGTAGGCTTTAAACTAGCCTGGGTTATACAACCAGACTCTGTCTCAAAATTGAACAAACAATGACAAAAAGACTCTTACATGGCTCAGCCTCGGCCTCCTGAGCGCTAGGGTTAAAGGCATGTGCCACCACGCCCAGCTGCTATTCTCCGGGTCATTAGTGCTATTACCCTGTCTGTGCCTCCAAAATCTCTCTGTCTAGTTTCAAGAATTCCCATGAGCTTTTGGACACGGGTCTCCAAAGCTTTCCTTCTTGGTCCCTTTTATAAGGACATTGATAGCTATAAGACCAGAATCAAAGTCTCGACTCTCACCGGCACAGTTGTGGCTCCCTGACTGTTCAAGCTCCGTCCTAGCCCCAGTGCTCACGGGACTGCATAAATGGAGTGGGGGGAGAGGCACCATAGCCTAAGCTACCCTCACACACATCCTCACACACTGGGGCTCCCTGCTTCCATGCTGGACCCTGGCCATCCCACGTAGCAGCCACAGCGAGCGGCCTTATCAATGCCAAATCAAATCACAGCGTTCCCTTGCCTTAAGCCTATCGGTGGCTTATCATCACATTTAGACTAAAGTCCAAATTCCTCCCCAGGGCACACAGGCGCTGCATGATCTAGCCTCCACTGACCTCTCTAGCCTCTCCACATGCCACTTTGCTGCTCTAGCCTGGGATATGAGCGTCTCTGTGAAGATCCATCCAGCAGCCTGTCAGCCCGCTCTGCTTGCCACAAATTTACTTGGTCCTGTCTCTCTCTCTCTCTCTCTCTCTCTCTCTCTCTCTCTCTCTCTCTCTCTCTCTGATCTTTGCTCACTACTGTCTCCAAAGAAACGTTCCCCATTGTCATTTCCTTCATGGCACTTATCCCAATTGCATGATTTACTGCTTTGTTTGTGCCCCGTGATTCTGGAAGCTTCCCTAGATCAGGGCACCTCATCTTCAGAGCTTAGCACAGTATCTGACACATGCTGATCAATAAAGAAATTGCTCCGTGTTTTGGATGCTGTAGCCAGCGATGGAAGGTTGGGCAAGAAGCTTTTTGATGAAGGTGGGATGGGGGAATATGTCCCAAAGCCTTTCAACTAGCACGAGGAAACTGGTCTTTTGATCACATCAGTTATGAAAACAATGAACTGTTTGTTCTGTCAACAACTTTTAATTGAGCTGGTTCTGTGTGTCTCTCAGGCAGCAGGCTCAGCACCGGGAATATGCTGTCATAAACCTAAGAGATATGATGCAGGCTTCTAAATGGGTTGCTGCAAAGGGGGACGATAGATGTCCCCACTGTTATCTTTTAAGATACTCTAAATGTCTGCTTTTCCCCATCTCCAGGTTTTAACCTGGAAGACTTCTGCTAACTGTGTGTTGCTCAGGCCATGCCTCTCTTGAAGAAATGGCCATAGTTATCAGGGTTGGCTCTGCCTGTTATAACAAAAACACCAGCAGCAATTGCCTTTAAATGATAGTTTACTTATCCCTCTCAGAAGTCTGAAGATAGGCGGTCTAGGTGGGTGGATACAACATTTCTATAAAGTCACCAGTGACTCAAAGTCCTCCCAAGTTGCTACTCACCATAGTTAGCTAATTGTTTAATTGTCCCAAAGGGCTGTGTTCGTGTGGGGGCAAATCTATCCACATCAAAGGCAGCAGAAAGGGTAAGGAAAATCGCTTCTGGCTTCTGAGAACTCTTCCTAGAAATAATGTACCACACTTTTGCTTCCATCTCACTGGCCAGAACGTGATCTGTCCACCCCTAGTTCTAAGAAAGGCTTTCTTTAACTGATTACGCTATGACCACAGAACAAATTCACATTTGCACCAGAGAACACAGACACGGCAGAGGCATTTCGACCCTCAGGAGTTTAGATAGACCAAGACATGATGAAGGAAGGGAGAAGGAAAAGGAAGAGAACATAGAAAAGAGCTTCCCAGAAAGGTCTGGAAACACTTACTCCCACAGTGCCTACATTAGTGAGCCACGGGGCTGGCTGTGAGGCATGGCTGAATGCCTGAGCAACAGTAAGCAGCGCGGACTCCTGGGAGGAGTGGAGTCTCTCCTGCTGTGGAATAGTTTTCCAAGAACGGCTTGAGTAAGGGGGCTCCAGAAGGTGATCAGAGGAACTCTAGAGACAGGGAGCCCAGACTATCCTATTCAATGTTTCTGTCGCCATCTTTAAAATAGTCAGCTCTTAGCCGGGCGTTGGTGGCGCACGCCTTTAATCCCAGCACTCGGGAGGCAGAGCCAGGCGGATCTCTGTGAGTTCAAGGCCAGCCTGGGCTACCAAGTGAGCTCCAGGAAAGGCGCAAAGCTACACAGAGAAACCCTGTCTCGAAAAACCAAAAAAAAAAAAAAAAATAGTCAGCTCTTGCGTGCCTTTAATCCCAGCACTCGGGAGGCAGAGGCAGGCGGATCTCTGTGAGTCTGAGGCCAGCAGCCTGCCCTAGAGAGCGAATTCTAGGAGAGCCAGAGATACACAGAGAAACCCTGTCTCCAAAACAAAAAAATAATCAGCTCTCAGCCCAACGCTGATTATTCTAAGTGAGGGTTCCAGAAAAAAAAAAAAAGCCTCTTCATTTTAAGGCTGAGAAAGTCCTGGAGAGTCGTAGTCATACCCTACCTACCTTTCCATTGCATGGGGTATGCGGACATGTTTTTTCCCCTGGGCAGTGTTTTCCCTGGGAATGTAGCCCGTGTATGTTTGTGCACTGACTTTTGAGATGGGATGTTACTATGGAGCCCAGACTGTCTTTGAACTTAACATTCTCTTTCTCCACTCTGTCAAGTGTTGGGAGTACAGGCAAAGGCCACCACCACCACCCCACCCCACCCCCCAGCACATGCCCTGAAGGAATGTAGCTTTCTTTCAGGTCTCACGGATTTCCTCTGTGTGTGGATGAACTTATTATGCAATCACACCCAGTTCCCCAAACCTAGGAGTACAGATTCAACAGTCTTCACCCTTGCTGAAGAGCAGTCACTGCCATACTGAGGAGGATAGAGAAAACGGCGTGTCATGGAAGGCCTGATTGTCTCCTACAATTCCCTTGGGTCGCTCCCTGCCTCAGAAGCTTCAAGCCTGCAAGAGAAGTAGAGACATGCTTCTTTCGCCTTTAGAAAAAGGCAAGGGCCGGGCGGTGGTGGCGCACGCCTTTAATCCCAGCACTCGGGAGGCATGAGTTCGAGGCCAGCCTGGGCTACCAAGTGAGTCCCAGGAAAGGTGCAAAGCTACACAGAGAAACCCTGCCTCGAAAAAAAAAATAAGAAAAAGAAAAAGGCAAGGGGCTGCGTGCGGTGGTGCACAACTGTCTTCCCAGTCCTTGGAAAGCTGACGCAGGAGAGCCCTGGTAGCCCTGAGCTGGGCCTACAGGCTGAGTTTTAGGCCCGCTTGGGCTATGTAGTGAGACCTTGTCCCAGAAAAAAAAAAAAGAAGAAGGAAGAAAGGGCAAAGGTCAGGCACAGTGCTGAAAGCCTGGAATATTGATCGGCACTCTAGAAGGTGAAGCAGGTTGATGGTGGATTGCAGGCCAACGTGTGTGTGTGTGTGTGTGTGTGTGTGTGTGTGTGTGTGTGTGTGTGTGCGCGCGCGCGTGTCGCGAGCTAGCAGGTGAGAGGCTCTTTAGTGTTTAGTCTCAAGGGCTCCTTATCTACCTCTTCTACCTCCAATTTCCCCTGCAGGGCCTACAGCTTAGACCTGTCTAACATTCTGGTACAGCCTAGGAAATGGGATACCAGGGCAATGTTACAAAGGGCTGGAGAAACTAGGATTTCAAGAAGGCATTTGCCCTGCCTCTGGGCAGGGCCCTTTCTGCTGCCAGGCCTAGCTATGGAAGTTTGTCACCTGACCCCGTCTTTCCAGTGAGCAAGAATTACTCAGGCAGAACCCAACTCCCGCCCCTCCCTTGAATGCTGAACATTCTGTTTTTTGCCCTTAGGAAGAAACTGGTAAATAACTACATTCTCTTCTCCCAGTCGTCCCCCCTCCCCCGCCTTCTTTACAAAATCAAGGAACTGGGTCACGTTACATAAGTCTGTGTGGTTTTGACGGGCTGAACATCAAGCTTCAAATTGTTGTCCCACACACATGTTGGAGCAGAGCCCCTGTTCTCCCGGATAACATGAAGGGAAGCTGCTGAGTTCCAAAGTTTGGGGAGTTGTTTCTCCATACACTTCAGGCCAGGTTAACCCATGTGACCTATTCGCGCTCTTCTCCTAGAAGGGCATTAAGCCCTTCAAAGTAGTTACACTCGCCCAGACAGGCACCCTGTGGTGGGATGGACAGGGGAACTTTCCAGAACCTGCCATCAAAGCATCAAGGTCCAAACCCTCCTCCTGTAGCCAGCCATTCCATCATGCATTTGTTCAGTGGACAAATCCTTAGAGAGAACCTCTTACACACATGGCTGACGGACAGATAAGACTCCTGAACTCATGGGGCTTGATCCTAGTGGAGGGAGGGAGGCACACAAAAGCAGAAACAAGACCAGCATCAGGTGTGAAGGAAAGCAAGGCTGTGAGGGAGAAAGAGGTCTCCCCTAGATCATAGGTCCTTGTGATGGCCAATATCTTTTTTTTTTCTGCACTGAACATATACTGTGTATTGAGCATTTAGCACCAGGCCCTGAAGACAGAAAGTGAGTAATAAAGAATCAGGTATAGTGGTACACAGCTGTAATTACGACACAGAAATGGCTGAGGCCGGAAGATTGGAATGCCCAGGCTACAGAGTGAGACCCTGTTTTTCAAAAAGATAAATATTTCTGTTCTTGCAAAACTAGTCAAGGAGGCAAACTGAATAAACACACACACACACACACACACACACACACACACACACACACACACAGAAGGTTCCGGTCTGGCATGGGAGGAGGTCAGATGGCTCAGTGGGTAAGTGCACTTGCTACACAAGTGTGAGAACATGAGTTTGGGTCCCCAGAACTCATATAAAAAAGCAGGACATGGCCATATGCCTTCCTGTAAGCCCAGACCTGTGGGGTGCAGAGACAGGACAATCATTGGTACTTGCTGGCTAGCCAGTCTCATGAAAACAAAACAAAACAAAACAAAACAAAACAAAACAGCAAGATCCAGGTTCAATGAGAGACTCTGTCTCCAGGGAGTCAGTCAGCGGGTGCTAGAGCAAGACATCTGAGTTTCTCTTCTGGTTTCTGTAGGTGCATGCACGTGTGCGCACACCCCACCGTGCCCCTCCCCCGCAATATGAACGCACAGTCTCCATATAGTCCTAACAAGTGAAAGGCTAAGAAAACTAAAACTTTAATACACACCCCCCTCCTCCTCCTCTTCTCCTTCCTCTTCCTCTTCTTCCTTTGTGTTTGGAGACAGGGTCCTGCACACCTCAGGCCAGACACAAACTCTGTTTGTAGCTGAAGACAACCTTAAACTCCTGATCTCTCTGTGACTAGTAGTATTCCAGACATGTGTCAGCAACCTAGTTACTCAACAATACTTTAAAAATTCACAGGAAGACGACCTGCAAAGTTATAAACAATGCCAACTTCCCAGGACAACAACAACAAAACCCTTTGCAGAGGCCAGGGCCAGGTCAGAAAACCCTGGGCTGTAATTGACAAATTGCTGGAGGCTGTGGACAAGCTTGCGAGTTACAAATTCCCCCGTGCAGCTCTGCTCCGAGTAGCAGCAGGCATTTGTTTTACCTCCCGGAGCTCCACCAGCTCACAGCCAATATCAGAACGGCCCCACCCTGGCTTCTGGAAGGGGGGAGGAGAAAAGAAAACAGTCTGAAATATGCCAGATCATTCTGTTCTTCTTTTAAAGGCCTCAGGAAAAACCATTTTTACTAGAACTTAACCTGCTGACGTGACATCGGAGCCTAACCAAGCTCGGGGAATGACATGCTCAACTCTGCGACCTCCCACGTCGCTCTGGGAAGGAGGTGGGTGGGTAGGAAGAATGGAGGTGGGAGACTTAGCCGGCTCCAGCCTCCTCCAGCCACTCCGCTCTGCCGAAAGGGCACAGGGATTGAGAGACACTGGGGAAGTCATAGCTGTGGAGCCCAGTCCGGCTGACACACCCACAGCACAACACCTGCCCCTAAGATCAAGGAATATTGCAAAAGAGAGAGAGAGCAAAAAGATTGTAAGAGCCAGAGGAACAGGGAGTTTGCCGCAAGGTTGTATTTCTTGCTAATGTCGGGAGTTGCATTCGTGAAGTCTCGTTCAATATGGCTGCCTAAACATGAGCTGTACAAGGGTGACACCAATAGAAATGCCCAAGTCGGGGGGCGGGGGGGGGGGGAGGACTCCCAAGGCCTCATTCCTACACAAAGTACAGGCAACTAAGGAATGCTGAGAGCAGGCCAAACAGTCCTCCCCAGGGAAGAGGGCAGCAACTGGTTATCCAATACCACAGGGTCAGTCAGCCCTGAAGTGTTCACATTATACAGACGGAGTAGGTTATGTTGAGGAAGGGACGTGTGTGTACATATACATATATGTAGGCAACAACGATTAATGAAAAAAGAGGCCATGAGTTGGAGTGAGAGAAAGGGGGCTACATGGGAGGGACTGGAGGGGGGAAAGGGAGTGAGGAGCAAGTCGATGACCCCCGAGTTTAACGAACTAGAAATGAGACTCTTCATTCCGCTAATAAATTCACACTGTCTGAGAGAGTTGTTATCATGAAAAAAATGAATCTGGACATACACCTTACAACCATCACGAAAATAGCTCAAATACAAACTACAAAAACCTGTAGGGTAACATGAGAACACTTTCCTGGTGTATCCAGTCTCTTGACACTGTGACAACATGTTATCCACGGAGTTCACGGTCAAGGACTGTACAATAGGGTTACATAACTAGTGACAAAATAAATCTCATTCTGTTTTAAGTAATATTATGACTGTTGGGTTGGGCTGTATCTGGAGCCATCACTACAGGCACAGAATTGGGTGTGGTGGTGCCTTTTCAAGTGTAACACCAAACACATGATCTGGGAAAGAAATCATTGATAAACTAAACTTCATTCAAATGAAAAACTTCCAGGCATGATGATGCATGTCTGTCTCCCCAGAACTGGAAAGAGTCAGGCAGAAGGATCTCAAATTCAAAGCCAGGCTAGGATACAGAGTGAGTTCCAGGTCAATTTCATTTGCACAGTGAAAACTTGTCTCTGTAGGGTGAGGGGAGGAAGGAAAAGGAGGGGGAGGTGGGGAGGGATACTGAAAGAGAGAAGAGAGAGAGAGAGAGAGAGAGAGAGAGAGAGAGAGAGAGAGAGAGAGAGAGAGAAATAGAGAATATGAGCACAAGGAAAGATAGAGAACACCAAAAAAATACAGAACACCATGCATTCTTAGGGAATTGCAAATTAAAAAAAAAAAGAATGAGATAACTAGTATTACGGCCCTAATCTAGAACATTCACAAACATTGGAAGCTGGTAAACATGGAGCTACAGGAACTTGATTCTTCATTGGCTGGGAATGCAAAATGGTACAATGACATTGGAAGAGCTGTGAAATGAAATTTATCACATGACCCAACAATAATACTCTTTAGTATTTGCCTAGATGACCTGAAAACTTAGACCCATACAAAAAGACCTTGTACATGCTTGTAACAGCTTTATTAATCAGTTCCCAAGTCTGGAAGCAATCAAAAGGTCCTCGAGTAGATGAATGGACGAAGAAGTGGTGGAGAGTTGTTAGTGGATTTTTTTCAGGTCTAAAAAGAAGCTGTTGAAACCACGAGAAGACAGCAGCAGTTCTCAACCTGTGGGTCATGACCCCTTTGGGAATGAAATGACTTTTGCACAGGGGTCACATATCAGATGTCCTGTATATCAAATATTTACATTGTGATCCATAACAGTCGCAAAATTACAGCTATGAAGCAGCAATGAAAATAATTTTATTATGGTTGGGGGTCAGCACACCATGAGGAACTGTACTAAAGGGTCGCAGCATTAGGAAGGTTGAGAAGCACTGGCCTAGAGGAACTTTAAGTGCACTATGTAGAAGAAGCCAAAGTAAAAAGGCCACAGACTGTACGATCCGAATTATGGGACACAATGGCTACCTCAGAACTTCAGAGCTGGTGAAAAGGTCTAGGATAGCTAGGAGTTGGTAGAAAGGAGAGAGAATAGGTATGATACAGAGGGTTTGAGGGACAATGAAACTATTCAGTGTGATACTGTCATGGAATACTCATAGCTCAACATTTGCTGATACCCATAGGATATGCACACACCAAGTTTGAACCCTAAGGCAAGCTGTGGCCTTTGGGTAATGAGAGTGCATCGGTTCAGGCTCATCAATTTTAATGCATTCCACTCTGGTAGGGAATGTCAACAGTCAGTCATGGAGAGAGGAGGCTACGAAAGCATGAGCATAAGCTATACGACGACGACTTCCCTCCCGTACTCTCTAATCAACTTTGCGTGAACCTGCTGCTGCTGCTGCTGGAAAATGAAATAGAAGTTCATTAACTTTTCGGAAATGTGGAAAGTTGGCATTTTCAGGCACCTACAGATCATATGCCTACTGCACTTATTTGGCAGCTAGAGTGTTGAGGCTCGGCAAATAGAAGGAGCTTGCTCAGAACAAATATAGCAAGTTCAATGCAGAGCCAGGGTTAAAATCACACCATACTGCCTCTCTGTTCTATATGCGTCAGACTGCCACAAATCAAGAAGCAGCCCATTGTTTTCTGTTAGATAGTGATTAGTATACGCTCTTATGAAGTAAAAAGCCAGAACAATCAATGCCAAGCTTGGTGGCACACACCTGGAATCCTAGCACTTGAAAGATTGAGGCACGATGATCTAGGCTTCAAGGTTAGCCTGGGCTACAGAACGGAACTATCTCAAAAACAAACCAAAGCAAACCCACAAGCAAGCCACAACAACCTGCAAAATCCAAGTTGTTGGGAATGTCAGGCCTAATTTACATCTCAAGTTCTTCTAACCCTTCAGGGCCAGAGATGGCCTCCAAAGCAAGACTCAGGAAACAGGCCTAAGGCCTTTCTTTCCCTGAGGCCTGTTCTAGGCCCTTTTGCTCCCAACTGAAGGCCAGAGCAGGACACACATTAAGAAAACTTTTCATGTGATTGTAGTTATTCACTGTAAGTTTCAGGGTTTTTGTTTTTGTTTTTGTTTTTTTTTGGGAGGGGGGTTGTTGCTGCTTCTGTTGTTATTTGTTTGTTTCCAAAAGGTTCTTGGCATCGAGACAAGCCTGGCCCTTCGACTCCTGTTTCCACCTTCCAAAAGCTGTGGTTACAGATATAAGCCAATACACTCTCTCAGTTCCTAAAACCACTTTAATTAACATATAATAATTGTACACATGTGGGGAGGGCAGTGTGGCATCACAATAAATGTTAGTATGTGTAATAAATTGTCAGACCATGTACTTATCATTTCACTTTGATGGGAATGTGCAAATCCTTCTCCAGGGCCAGACCTGATAACACAAGAAAGGATCAACAGTTTAAGACCGGTTGGACTACAGAGTAAATTTAAAGCCAGTCCAGGCAATTTATTGAGACCCTTTCTCAACTTTTTTTAAACATTAAAATCTTCTCTTCTACTTATTCTGAAATCTACAATGACCCAGAACGTCTTTACTTATGTTCAAGGTGCAAGTCACCAGCCTCTCCTGCCTGACGGCAGTGGTCACAGTAGCCCCCTAGTGAACCTCTCTGCTGTTCCCTCACCCTGTGCAAGCCACACCACACACGTCGAGCCCGGGGACATGCTGCAACATGAACTGACTTGGATCTCCCCTATGGCTTCGCATCGCCAATGAAATTCACACTCTGGATCATTGCCTTACAGAACGTCCAGGCCTCAGTCATGAAATGTCCCCTCCGGTGACTCCTCTCACAAAAACCCCCTCCCACGCAATGCCCGGGTCACCTTACATGCCAAGCTGTTCCACTTCTGGGCCTTTGCTTATTACCGTTCCACCTGCCAGTAATAATCTCTCCATTAAGGTCAGCCAACCTGGTGAGAGCATACTCATCTTTCAAGACAGCAACAGGAAACTTTCCCGAAACTCCTCAGCTGAATCCACGATTCCCGCTAGTATACCGTATAAATCAACACCAGAAATGTCTCTTTAATGCCTACTATGTATTGTTTTTCCCTCTTAGTGCAGGTAACCAATTCTATTAGTTTCTGGTTTATTCTTCTGTTTCTTTCTGCACAAATGAACATACACGCACACGCACATGCACACACACACACACACACACACACACACACACACTTAGCCACACTTTCTGCACTTGTCTTTGCTTTGTGATGTTAGCTCTCGAACCCTGGGCCTCACGAACATGCTAAGCAAGTACTTTACCACTGAGCAACACCCCAGTCCCATACTTGTTATTTTATTAACGATGTATCCTAGCTGGATGTGGTAGTTCACAAGCACTTGAGGGGCTGAGACAGGAGGGTTGCATGTTCCAGGTTTGGACTACCTAGAAAGAACCTATCTCAACATAAGGAGTATCTGTACTCTTTTCACAGAGGTACAGTACTCCACTGTGGGCAAGCTGGAGTCTGTGCAGTAATAACTGTTTTATCTGTAGACAATAAGTTATTTCTTATATTGTTGGGAATGGAACCCAGGGCCTTAGGAATTCAAGGCAAGCACTCTACCAACTGAAACTACATCCCCAGCCCCTGTTTCTAATATTTTGCAATCATAAGCAACACTGCAATGCATTCCTTTGCCCATATGCATTTACAGACTATTCCTAGAAATGGAATTGGTGAGTCAAAAGACACACGCACAGATGATTTTGTGAGATCTTGTCAACTTCCCCTCCAAAGGGCTGAATCAATTTTCTTTGCTCCCAGCACCATAGAAGAATCACCTCAGATCTTTTGAGAAGAGGTTTTCTTAGAATATCAACCAGCTCCATATCCCAGGCTGCCCTGTCTTTACAGCTGGCCTATAGGAATGACCCAGAAAGCCTCTGTGTGTACTCCTCAAGTATTTCACAAGAGCCATGGACAAAATCAAATTCCTAAATTTCTAGGAATACGTTTGCATATTTTGTCTTTTACATTCTTTTTTGGGAAAAAAAAAAACAAAGAAAAAGCAAATGATATTTGCTCACTCGAAGTGAGCTTGGGAAACATGGAAAAGAAGTACAAGGGAAATTTATTGCTTTTCCACACTCAACAAGTACCAATTTGGTTTGTTCAAAGAGCCCTCGTAAGATTGAGCATCCATCTTATAAATAAATAAGCCATTCTATTGAGAAATATAATAAAGCCATTTACTGTGCTTCAAGAATTACACAGTGCTTTCACACACATATCGTCTCATTTGATCCCCGCAGTGGAAACATCTACATAGGAACAATTGCATTGCTGGCCAATCTTTGATGTATATGAAATGGTTTGTGGGTTTTAAGTATCATATGTCTCCCCAGACTTCAAAGGGTTAACTAACGCTGAACTGGAAACAACCTGGGCTTATTAAAGGCACACTGTTGGAGGAGCTTGGGAGCAGGAAGTGGTCAGGAAGCCAAGTGGGCCCCAGGCTCAAATTTCCCTGAGCAGGAGCCTCAGCTGAATGATGGTGGAAAACCCCCAAGTGCACTGGATCCTCTCCCATTAATTTAGGCATTTCATAAACAGATTGCATCGTTCTCCAGAAATGAGGAAAGTTAATCATTTCCTTGGATTGAGAGTTCCAAGAGGCCCTTGTGGCTTTGTGTGGACCTTCAAAAGAACTTTATGTAGACAGAGTCTGTGAAACTTTTTATGCTTGTCTATTAAATATTCACTAGGCTCCCCTGCCCTCGTTAATATCTTTAGAGAAGAGAACCGAAAACCCATCCAAGATGTGTCAGACATTGAAGAACCCAAGGAGGCATCGCAGGCCACCTTTCTGCCAACTTCCCAGCTGTCCTTGCTTCTCTTTAGATGCCTACCGCCCTGCCCCCCCCCCCCCGCCCCCCCCCCTCCAGCCTGGCAGCAGATCACCACCACCAGGGGAGCTCTGAAAGAAGCCCTCTTATGACAATTCAGCCGATGGTGTTGATGTGTCCACCTGTTTCCACTAATATGCAACTCCAGCACTCCCAAGTTTGAGACAGGCAGACAGGGGTCATTTTCTCTGGTAGGCCCGGCTTGTCAAGACGTCAAGAATAATGTAGACAACATAAAATCTCTAAGGCTACTGCTGAGGGAAGATATCGTAACTGTAGGGGGTGCTGGATTAGACAGAACTGAGTCCAGATCCTGCTTGTGTCTTTTATAAGCTATGTGTCCACAGGTAAATCACTCCTCACAGTTGCCTCACCTTTACAGTATACATGAGGTATTGCTTCGGGCTCTCACCTCTGTAATTCCAGCACTTGGGAGGCAGAGATGCATGGATTGTAATGAGTGCATTGTAGGCCTGGCCTGAGCTACATAGTTATAGGCCAGTCTGGTCTACAAAGTGAGACCCTGTCTCAAAAAATAACTTCTTGTCAGTGAATCATCAACAGTAGGTAACTCAAAAAGCTGTTGTGGAGAATAAATAGGCCCTTTAAAGTTTTTTTTTTTTTTTAAGTAAAATGTGGAATGAGGATGTAGGTCGGTGGTGGAGAAGTGATCTAGATGTCCAAGGCTCTGAGTTTGATTCCCTACTACCACAAAAACAAAAAACTGTACAAATTTTTAGCCTGATATTGGTATATTGACTATTAGTATGTCACTCCTAAAAGTGGCTTCAGAAAGCCTGGCGGTGGTGGTGCACGCCTTTAATCCCAGTACTTGCGAGGCAGAGGCAGGCAGATCTTTGTGAGTTCGAAGCCAGCCTGGGCTACAGAAAGCATTTACTCTGATCTTCACAGTTTTTAGATAGAGAATAGTAAAAAGATTTCCCCACTGTCTGCATACAATCCAGCACGTTTCTCCCTCATACCAAAGAACTGCTCTCCGAAAAGCAGACAGGTGAGGCGAGGCCTGAAGTGCTGGCCCCTAGGTTGGGGACATGGCAATAGTCTGTTTGGCTGGCGCAGTATAGGTGGGTAGTAATGCCCACTTGAAGGTGAAGCTTCAAGCCTCATGGGAGAAATGTTCCTAAGGTCATTTGGAGGGTTATGCATAACCAAGATGATTTCAGCTAAACCTTGGTTGAAAACCCATTTGGTGTTGTTTTTGTTTTTGTTTGCTTTTTTTCTCCCTAATTGCTCCTCAGCCCGGCCTTCCCCGCTAAACAACACTCCTTCCAAGTGTCCAGAGAGGCACAGTGGTCATCCCCCTTGGGCTGCTAGCAGCGTTTCAGTGGCATCAGTCACATCTCTACAAAGGTTTTTGGATTGGGTGCCGCTGATGAAGGGAAGAAACTTCTCTTCGGAACTCACGTAGTGGAGGGAACTTCTGAGGCGATCCCCCCTCCACCCCCACCCCGCCCCCCCCCCACCTCCCAGCCAAGACAAGTGAGGGAGGGACCGGGAAGAAGCCACGATGGTGCTGCGCCTCCCGTGGTGGGCGGGCTCCTGAAGTGGTGTGTCAAACAGCAGCCAATCCTATGGCAGCTCGGGCTCCCGGGCCCCGCCCCACTTGACCTCACGTGGCCCTGCATGAGGTTTCTGTTTGCTTGCTTTGGGACCCAGGGAGCACTGGGAGTTCTGCCCAGCTCAGCACTTCGTTAGACTCCCCAGGCAGGAAGGAACTGGCCCGCCCTGAAGAACGCAGCTCCTGTCTGAGCAACTGCCAGACTAAACAGGGTTGGGATGTAACTGAGGGCTGATGCTGGCTGCCTTCACTGCGCCCATAAGCTGTGGAAAGCCAAAGTACTCTGAAGAATGTATACCAGGGTCTCTTTTCCTTCCCTGTCTGAACGTATCTGCTTCCAGAACTCCACATTTCCCACAGTACACTAGTGAATTCATCCTACCACAATCCACTTGGCTTTTTTTTTTGTTTAGTTCTCTGTTAACTTCTCGCCTAACAAGAGACTAGAACCAGAAGAGAGATGACCTTGGGCAAGTCACTCCCTATTTCTGGGCTTCACTTTTCTTGCCTGCAAAACGTGTGGGCTGAACCCTCAGTTGACCCCGCAACACCGGCCACCAACATAACATCCTCACATATCTGTCTGCTTCCATTCTTGGCTCCCGTCAGTCCAGTACCAACCAACAGCCGCGAGCTCTATTGCGCCATCCTACTCCCAATTGAAAACTCTCCCATTCTACAGTTTGAAAAGCCCAAGTCCCAGGCCTGGTCCACAAATTCTGGCCCCTAGCTGACTGCCTACTCTCCCCTCCTACCTCCCATTCCCTTGCAGTCAGGAAAGCTTAGGAGGGCACATCAGGCCTTGAAAGCCACTTGGAACACAAGTCATTCTCAACCCACATGTAAAAGATTTTGGCCTCCTATTTTCTTGCAGAGCGATTCAGTTCATGCTGTCCAGGCACACCTTGTCTCTTCAACAAAGGTCAAGCTTGCAACTGCCTCGAGTCCTGAGGGTTCTTCTTCTCTGCCTGAGATGTTCACTGGCCCATTTAACGCCCGGTCCTGCCTGTGATCTCGGCTCTAGGTCACTTCCTTAGATCCTTGGATTAACCCTTCTTGCAGCCCCCTCTACTGCCCCAGGCAAAGCCCTCCCGTTAATTTACACTTTCGCTGGACATTGCTCTTCTTTCAGAGCACCAGTCACAACGGTAATTATTTAACATCTCTCTCCTGCTAAACTGTAAGCTCTGTTAGTGTGAGTACATGAGTCACATGTGTCTTGGTCATGTGTTTTGTCAAGGCATGGGGGGTGGGGGCGGATCTGGCCCTGAACAGGTCTCATGGAATCCAGGCTGGCCTCAAATCCATTCTATAGCCAAAACTGGCCTTAGATACTTGATCCCTCTGCCTCCACCTTCCACAAGCTGGTAGTACAGGCATGTGTCACTGAGCTTAGCTCATTTTTCATGTATTTATCTTTTTTACCTCATGTAGTGCCTACAATGAATGGAATGGCGTAGTGAATAAATTAATGAATGGTGCACCTTGCCAACTGAGGGAGCTTACTGAGGGAGCCCCACAGTTGCTGCTTTGGTTGTAGCGGGTCATTGTGCTCCCACATCTCTGGGCCTATAGAGCTGTGCTGTCAGGCAGGCTCGGAGGACATACCTGGCCTTGCAAGAGACTCTAAAAGCCAACTGCAAAGGTCCATGGTTTATGGTAGTCTCATGTTATACTGATTTTGTGAATGATTGAATTCATTCAATATCTGCTGGCTACCCATGGTGGGCCTGGCTCCATCCTACATGCTATTAGTCGGACAGCTGTAGTCTTCCCAGACTTTTGAGCATCTCGAGCATTCACACATAAACAAGCAATTCCTAAACGAGACGGACTGTGAAACGTGCCCAGGAGGCCAGAGGAAAGAGCAGTGGAGAACTGATTGTCCTGTGGAAATTTCACGGGGGAAAGAGGAGGGGCCGAAAGTTGTGCAAGAGGGTAATCTGATTAGTGGCTGGGCAGGGGTGCACTTCCTGACCGAAAGATGAGCGAGAGGAGAAGAGGCCTGTGTTGGGGGAGCATTTCAGGACAAGCTTTCTGTCCACCAGCAGCCAGCGGGACCTGTGTGCCAGCGTGTCAGAACCACAAGCACCCTTAGTGCACCAGAACAGATCCTGCAGTGCTGGACACCAGAATCACCCAGAGAGCCTCTGGAACATGTACACTCCATGCCTTCCCCTTCCCCAGATTCGTATTCAAAAGTTCAGGTGCGGGGCTCACTGTCTGCATGTGTTATCTGTCTCCATCCCGCATGGTTCAGAGACAAATGGCCGAAAGAGAACACATAGAGCCCACTGGTGGTGTGGGTTGGCAGGTGCCTGATCTATGTGGGAACCAGGGAACGCCTAGGACTCCAGTGGGTTCAGAGAATTTCCATTGCATCGCTGATTGATGCCATGTGTGGCTGAGTCTTAGGAAGGGGTGGGATTGGGGTGAGTGCAGAGTCTGTGAGAGGGTGAAGGTTAAAATGGGGTGAGAGAGGAATGCTGAGCCCAAGGCTGGAGTCTTTTAGATTCTGGTGACGATTCATTCTCAGGTGGCCTCCTCCATGCCTAAGCATGTATGGGATGCCAGCAACTGCACCATCAATTCACTTACCTGCTCTCGAATTTGACCTTCTACCTACCCCTGGACTCCGCCTCTTCCCTCCAACCCTTTGCTTTAGTATTAGCTGACTAACTCTTATCCAGACTGCTGCAGAAATTTCGTGAACACTCTCTCCGCATCCAGGCTAGCCACTCGGATCTACTTCCCAAACAGCAGCCACAAACTTGTTATCCATCCAACCTCTCTCTCTCTCTCCCTCATCCCTGTCCTTCTTATTTTTTGAGGCATGGCTCACTGTGTATCCTAACTGACCTTGAACTCACAATCCTCCTCCCGCTTCTGCATCTCAAGAGCTGCAATGACTGGCTTTCCTTGAAAAATTTACTAGATTTATTATTTTAGTTTGCATGTGTGAGTGTTTTGCTTGCCTATATGTTCCACATTCATGCTTGGTGCACGCAGAGGTTATAAGAGGACATTAGATCCTCCTGGAACTGGAATTGTAGACGGTTGTGAAACACCATGTGGGTTCTGGGAACAGAATCTAGGTCCTATGTAAGAGCAGAAAGTGAGCTAGACTACTGAGCCACACCTGCTTTCTTACATGCAAAGAGTTTTTATTGGGGTACAGTTTACATATCATATGTAACTGATCCATTTAGGTGTAGAGTTCAATCATTTTTAGTATCTTCCCAAAATTGTGTGAGTATCACTTTGATTCAATTTATTTTAATGTTTAGTGTGTGTATGTGTTACGTGAGTGTATACGTGTATTATGTGAGTGTATACGTGTCTGCATGCCTCTGTACATGTGCACACTTGTCACTTTGGAAGACAGAGAAGGGGATCTGGTGGCTTCTGTCACACTCTGCTTTATCCCTTTAAGCCAGGGTCTCCTTGAACTTGGAATTCCAGCTAGGCTGGAAGTCAGCAAGCCCCAGTGATCCTCATCCCCAGGCCTCTGTCCCCAGTTCTGGGGTTGCCGGTGAGTGTAAGGCCCTGAGCTGTCTGTTACTTGGGTTCTGGGATCGGAACTCAGACGTTATGGTCGTGCAGCAAGCACTGTTAACCACTGAGCGATCCCTTTAGCCCTTAATTCAATTTTAAAACAATGTCAAGCTCTGTGGTAGCGTCCTTGCCTGGGATGCTTGATGCCCTAGATTTAATCTTCAGCGCCACAAAATGAAACAAAACAAAACAAAAACCCATCACTCCACAGAAGCTTTTTGTTCCTACTAGAAGTCAATCTTGAGCCACCCGAAACCACTAAGCCATGTTTTCACTCCCTGGAGTTGCCTTTTCTGGAAATTTCATATAAATGGGATTCTAAAATATGTGTTCTTTTGGATTTGACTTTCTTATTCCTTTTAAAATTCAATAATTAAATAATTAATTTTTATGTGTGTGTACATGTTTTGTCTGTGCATATGTCTGTGTATCCTGAGCATGCCTGGTGCCCACAGAGGCCAGAAGAGGGTGTCAGATCCCCTAGGACTAGAGTTATAGACAGTTGTGAGCCTCTATGTGGGTACTGGGAATTGAACCCCAAGTCTTCTGGAAAGGCGGCCAGCACTCTTAAACACTGAGCCATCTCTCCAGCCCCTTGCTTTCCCACTCTTACGGCAGAAGTTGCTCAGTTAAAACCCTTGAACAGCTTAGTTCACCATCCAAACCCCTGTTCAAGGCCCTTCCCGCTCAAGTGTGCTCTTGAACTTTCCCTAACTCCTTAACATACTTCATGTGCTCCGTCTTGCCTCCATGCCTATGCCCCCCTGACTAGAATGTCTGTCTCCTCTCCGCAGACAGACATTAGCCCTGCTATATATTCTTGACATCCAATTCCTCAACATCCAATTCTGCCCACCACTTCCCTGCTTCCTGGACGTGCTCTACTCCACACCCACTTCACACTACATTGTAAGTGTCCATACACTTTGGTGTCCTAACTAGCCTCAAACTCAGAAGCCTCAGTCCAGGAACTTCCCTAACGGAAGTCCACAGTCTTATGAGAGGGGAAACAAACTATCGAGCAAGCTACATTTACTGAAGTTCTGTTATGTAATGCCAGGAGTGGAGAATAAAAGGAGGAAGCATGGCTCTTAATCTCTTTGAACTTGCAATCTGGTCAAGAAGACACATAGACCCACAGGCTGGAATGCAAAACATTGCATGATCAAATAATGTCAGGCGTCAACATTCCAGGAAAGGAAGAGAGGGAGTAACTGTCATTCAGATGGCTATGGAAAGCATCATGCAGGAGTAACTGGGAGGGAGGGTGGAGAGAGGCAGGAGAATTTGCTCAAGACTGGGAATTATACCATCCAAGACTGGCTTAAGTAGCGCCTCGGGATAGAGGGAAAGATGATGTGTACGGGATAGTTAATCTTCATTGTCAATTTGACTAGATTTAGAATCACTATGAAAACACACTCTGGGTATGCTTGTGAGTATCTCCAAGAAGGTTTAGTTGAGAAGGAAGACCTGCCTTGTGTGTGGAGTCCTGGGAGAAGGAAAAAGCAATCATCTTTCTTTGTTTCCTGACTCCTGAGGATGCAATGTGACTAGTCATCTCATGTTACCACTGCCAAGCCTTCCCTGCCATGATGGCCTATCTTCTCCTAAACCATGTTCCAAGCTAACACCTCCCTTCATTAACTTGCTTCTGGTCAGGCATGCATTTGGCCACAGCAGTGACAAAAGTGACTGATACAAATTGTTTCAAAGAAAGAGAGCTTGGGGGCTCTGGAGCCACTTTGGATGCCAATGATGTCATCCAATAAAGGGATTGAATGCTAAGGCTTCATTCACCAAGGTGAGGGGCAGCATGGCATATAATGCAAGGGACACATTTACACTACAGAAACATTTCTTTTTTATCTGGTATCTTCATGGTGGTAGAAAGCAAGATCTGAATGAACTGTGAAAATTCCGAGCATTGCACCCCAATGTCTACCCTGTGTCCTGGAGTGATGAGAAGTCACTGAAAGGTTTTCACTGTGGAACTGACAGGATCAAAGACAGCTTTCAAACAGACGCCTTAGGTAGTATTGAGGGCACATAAAGTTTTGGGGAGGAAAGCTGGAGGCTGTGAGAATGAGGAAGAGGGTGGGAGACGGAATTATGGTAGAGGCAATGGACATAGACAGGATGGCGGGATGCAGAGGCAATGCATTTCAAACCAGCTGAGGCTACCTTTAAAGGGGATTTCATGTTAGGAGCCAGAGGAATAGAGGGGCTACCTGCTGGAAAACAGCCCCCAAGAACAGCTGGGACCCAGGGACAGTCCCCATGGCCTCCTGACGCCCAAAGGAAGAAGGTCAGGCTTAGGTGGAAGCGTTCGTGCAGCTGCCATAGCAGAACCCTCCCAGACTTTCTCTTGGCCTGTTGGTCCTGCACACTTCCCTTTTCCCTTGGGCTCCGGCACCAGTCCAGAGCACACAGTGTTCTCCTGAGCAGATGTGAATGTTCTGGGTTGGGTGAATCACTGTCCCTGGCTAGAAGGGCTAGGCCAGATACAAGGCAATCTCAAAGAACACTCCGAAGGCCGCCTGTGGGAATCTGGAGAGAAAGGTTTGCACAGAAGAAAACAACGGGTGTCAAAACAGTGCTGGCCTTTCATAGAGAGCATTCCAGCACAGTCCGTGAACCGATGCCATGTCTCAGGCCTGGCTGTCATGAGTCCCTAGCACACCCTTCTAGCTCGAGCTTCTTTCATCGTCTTAGGGGCTATGAAAGTCAAGAAGACAGAGACGTCTTCTGTGCATTGATTTACTGAGCTCTAGCAGAGCCGTTCCAACTAGCCTCAAAACCCGTCACTAGCCCATGATCCTCTGTGCTGCATAGGGCTGGATCTACACATGGATTTGGCCAAGAGAGGAGGAGGCAGAGAACAGGCAAGGTTCCTCCTCATAGGTGGCACTGGTGAGGCACAACCCTTCCCAAAACTGTTTCTGCATTTCTCTAGGATCTGTTGCATGCAGTGATCTTTCTCAAGACCTGTATCTTTTTTGGTGTCCCTGAAGCTTTGCAGGGAAGAGGCTGCCTGAGATTATGTTGTAAAGTAGTAGTTCTGAACACAAGCGGTTCACTAGGCCTCACTCTCCCTTTACCGGCTGTAGACCTTAGACAAGCTACCCAACCTCTCTGAGCCAGAATTTCCACTACCCAAGAATAACGCGGTGATAATAATAAAGATATTTAAGAGAATTAAATGAGATCATTCGTGTTAAGCATCTGGCCTTGCATCTGACACTTAGTAAGCCTTTAATAAGTGTTAGCTATTAAAATTATCTCCCCTTTAATCCTTCATTGAATTCTTTTTTCCCAAGGTCCCAACTCAGACCAACCCTTTTTGGCCACTGTTGCCAGGCTACAACCTTCCTCAAAAATCCCTCTGTGAGGCTCCCAGTTCTTGCTAGACAGATGGTGGCTGTCCTGGGGCCTTCATCCTAACTCCGAGCCACTTGCCCTGTACACCTCTGCATTTCGCCTTTTCTCTGGTGCCATTGTCTCAGAAGGAGCCTGAGCCAGAAGGCAAAGGGCAGGGGCCAAGAGCAAGCTGGCAAGGCTGGGTGGGGCAGCAGAGGTGCTGACTTTGTCCCGTCAGCGATTTTTTTTTCCTGGTGGGAAGGCAGCTGCTGAAGGACTAGAACTTTCTGAGAATGTTCAACTCTGACCCTCCCTGCTCAAAGTTGGTCTGCTCTGGGGTCACAGTTCCTCTCCGGCAGGCTCTTTGGCCACTTGTGTGAAAGGAACAAGAAACTTAAAGATCACCACCTGCATAGACCTCCACATAGACTGCCACCCTGCAAAGCTTCCTGCAGGCACACATGCGCCCCAGTTTGCAGCAAACCCTGAAAACGCAAGGGACAAAGCTAGTCTTGAAAAGAGAAAGGGTCTTGGGTGGAGGCATTTGTTTGCTCTCCAAACTTTCCACTAGCTTCTGGCACTTGCCACTGAACTTGAGAGGAATTATCAAAAGCAAGTGTGAAAATATCCCTGGTGTTAAATCACTTAGGACACCTTCAGCCACCAAGTCCTCCATTGAACTGGAGTTTCCTTCCTCAGCTGTTACTGCACCTTCTAGGTAGACTCTCATTAACTGCTTTCGAAGCTCGAGGAAAAGGGACAGCCCAAAAGAGTAAAGGGAAAGACACAAATAGCTGAAGACACAAGGCGTCTTCACAGAGAAAACAAAGAGTTGACAGAGAAAAGAAGAAATGCCTTGTTTTACAAAAACATCTAGGCAATGGCAGAAGCACTTTCAAAGCAAGGCTGGCTGGGGGCCTTTCCATTGGCCCTGCCCAGCTGTCTCAGTACGAAATGTTCTTTCTTTTTGTGGTTATAACCTCTTTTCCTTTGGAATGACTTGCCCACGTCTGGACCTCAGTCAGGGCTGCTTTCTCCGAGACACTCTCACGCAATAATAAATTACCCAGACATCCTTGCTGCGAGCTCTCCTCCCCTGTCCTGCCCACTTTCTTCCCCTCCCTCGGGCCTCTGAAAAGTCACTGCGGTTGGTTCTTGGTGGCTTCCAAAACGGCGCTCTCGAGTCGGGCTGCCCCTCCCGGGTGACCGGCAGCACATGGCTCCCCACGAGGTTCAGTGGCTAGCCGGGAGGCGGAAGGCATGTGGCTTTCCATGCAGTCGCCAGACAGGGCGGGCCTGGCAAGCTCTGGGTGGCCCGCCCAGCCTGCGGCTCCTGGATTGTTCTGGATGACTGGATTGGGGAAGAGAGGCTGCAGGGAGGACTGAAGTGCCTAAGATTTTTCCAAATGTGTTTAACAGGCCCGCATTCAGAGATGCCCAAGGAAATAAAACAAGCTCCATTAGTAAGGGACTTGGGGGACAGGGGAGTAAGGGCCTAAACTAAGAATGTTAGAAAAAGGATGGGTAGAGGCATTGAGCTGGGAGCCTCGCAGAGGCAGCCAGGGTTGTGGAAGCCAAGCTGAGAGATTTGGAGCCTTGTTGGATCAAATGCCTTGCCGCCCAGGCTGGGGCTGGGGTGGGGGTGGGGTAACAGAAAGTGGATGGTTCCCAAACTTTGCTGCAAAGCGAGCTCATCTCGGTAGCTCTTCAGGCATCAGGGTGCAGAACCTCCAGCATGCCACCGAGTGTTTTTAAGGTCAGAGCCCGGGCCCTCACCTCGCAGACAAGTTGGACTCACCACTCCCACCCCCAATATGTCAATTAAAAAGACAAGCAACAGCGAGAATCAGACAATGAAGATTTATTCACTGTGGCCACACTGGGAAAAGGAATCAATAAAGACGACCTCTCAAACTTTTGGAGTTCTGACATGAGATTTAGGTTTAAGCAGAATGCAATAGAGATGCATAGCTAAGTAGTCAGCCAAGGTGTGCGGCAAGGCTATTATTACTGACCCGTTATTGTCTAGGCTCCAGTTTCTCCCAAAAGGTAGTCCCACAAGCTGTCAGAACTGTGTGCAATCTCTTCCTAGGAGGCGACTTCCTCCTCCTGCTGCCATCAGGGCTTCAGTACTTCTCCTTCCCTAGCTGGACTTCCTGGGGAAACTGTAATTCTTTGGGGTTCAGTGTTTCAATAGCCTGGTAGCCAGAGAGAGGCACCGTGTCTGTTTTTCAACTATCTTCTCTCCTGCCATAAAGCAAGTGCTTTGAGAGAAAACAGACATGCTGGGTGATGGACAGGGAAGTTAGGCAAAAGGATTCTTTTTTAAAAAACTGCCCAGGTGGTTTGAATGTGCAGCAAAAGTAGAAACCAGCCCTGCATACCAGCAACCCGCACCACACCTGAGAGCTCATCAGAAATGCAGGGTCTTGCCTGCAACCCCCGTGTACCTGAGGCACTGGATTTCTTTCATTCCCTAGCATGGGGGAAAGGCAAGGCTCACGCTCCAGCTTGGATCTGCTGAATCAGCACCTGCATTTAAAACACAAACAAACACTAGTTTTATTAAGATATAATTCACATACCTTAAATTTTATCTTTGAAAATTACATTTCCACAGTGATTAGCATATCTACAGCTTGTGCAACCATTACTTCATGTTCCATTTGTATCCTTTTCAGAAAAAAGCCTCATTAGCAGCTGCTCTCCATTTCCCTCTACTCCTCAGCCAGGCACTCATTATCATACTTCCTGTTCCAAAGGGTTTGTCTCCTTGGCATATTTGCATCTACATGCACGACACTTTGGCAACATCAGCACCACCTTATTCCCTTCCCATAACCAATGTTCAGTGGACATGAAGGTCCAGCATTACTAGATTTTCTGATTTCTCAAGAGAGGTTTTATAAATGGATTTTTGTGCACAATCTTATAGATGGATAGATAGATCAAAGGTCTCGATGGTATACATGAGGCTGGTCTCAAATTGACAAACCTCCCATTTCAGCCTTCCAAATGCTCAGATTACAGGCATGCACCACTACACCTGGGTGGAATTTTTACCAGAGTTTTAGGGTGAAAGCTCAAACCCTGGCAGGCCCAACAAACTAGGCGCCGCCATCATTCTCCTGAAATGCACACTGAAGAGACAAGTAATAGTGAAAACCAGGGACAGGAGGTGTATTTAATGTAGCCACAACAGGAAGAGGAACAAATAAAGGGGTCTGTCTGGTAACTCCACCAGTCTGTCTTCAGAGTCCTTGCAAGATGTTTAGGTTTTCAGTAGAGGGCAAAAGGTACGGATTTCCAAGCAATCCCCAGCAAGGCGTGGTCCTGCCCACTGTTGACCGGTAGCTGTCTGGGCTCTGGTGTCTCCTTCGAGGTGGTCTGACAAGCTGTGGCCTCTCTATGAACTCTCTTCTTTCCTTCTCTGGCTGCCACCAGGCCCCAACCTTCCCCGTCTCTAGAATGTCTCTTCTTCTGCCAGGGCAGTTACAAAATCTTCCACTTTTTAAAAGGTGGCCAACTAGTTCAGATTTTGGGGACACACTGTTCAAGCAGAACAAAACCTGCCTGAGGGCTATTTCAGCCTCTTCAGTGGCAGTTGGCAAGTTCCGATGGCCACTGGGTTCCCTCCAGCGCCCACTGTAACTACAACCATAGTCTGTGTCCTTGTTCTGGTTGCTAGAGATGTGGGGAAAGGACTGCTTAGTAACCGCCTCCTAAAACCTTCTCACCTTATTTCTCTCTCCTCACAAAAGACATACATTGGTTGAGGACCTACTATGCACTTGGTGCTTTATGTTTTGGGAATCATGTAAATATTAATAATAATCATTATGGGTCTAGGCATGATGGCACACACCTTTAGAAATCCCAGCACTCAGGAGGCTGGGGATGGTGATCTTTGTGAGTTCAAGGCCAGCCTGATCTACATAGTGAGTTTCAGACTAGCCAGAATTACATAGTGAGACTCTGTCTTAAGAAAACCAACATTTAGCTGGGCAGAGGTGGTGGTGCACACCTTTAATCCCAGCATTCAGGAGGCAGAGGTAGGCAGATCTGTGAGTTCGAGGCTAGCCTGATTTGAACAGTGAGTTCCAGGGCAGCCAGGGCTACACAGAGAAACCCTGTCTCGAAAAAACCAAACCAACATCATCATAGTAATATTCATTATGGTTTTGTTTTGCTTTTTGGTTTTTTGAGACAGGATTTCTCTGTGTAGTCCTGGAACTAACTCTGTAGACCAGGCTGGCCTCGAACTTATAGAGATCTGCCTCCTGAATGCTGGGATTAAAGACGTGCACCAGCACTATCCAAGCCTCATCCTGGTTTTAAAGACGAAGAACCTAAAGCTGAAAGGAGTCATCATTTCTGATCACTAAGTGACAGAGGCCTGGCTCTTTTTGCCTCGCCACATTGCCTGCCTCCTCCAATCTTTCTTCCTAATCTTAACCTTGTCCTTTTCCCCCGGATTCCGGACACAGCTCTCTCATGAAGACTAAACTGTCACCAAGCACGAGCTCATCAAATCTACGACTGATGATGGCTGGGGCAGGTTTCAGACCCCAGGCTTGTTTCTGCACAAGTATACTCAAGCTTGTCAAATACGTGGCCTGATACTTGGTGTGGACAGTGTGTTCCACATCAGTGAACTGTGCTCTATTTTGAAGCTGATTCGTAGTCAGTTGCGGCCAGCGTTCTCCTTATGTGGTGTTTTCCTTATTTGTGTTGAACCAGATTATGTTGTTGGGTTTTGTCCCTACTGACTCTGTTGCATTATTAGTCCCCACTGAATTTCATCCTGGTTTCACAGGACCTCCCTCTGACCTGTCCTACTGGAAGTTTCTCCTAGCTCTTGTGGGTTTGGCCCCTCCCAGCCTTCTTTCATTTCCAAGTCACATTGGGATTAGAGAAGCTGTTTCTACCCTCCCCAAAGGTCCCAGCAGGGACCTTATGCCTCCTGGGAGATGATGGGGGCAAGTGAAGAGAGGCAGACTCTGTTCCCCTACTTTGGGGTTATTGGTAAGCCTGGCTGTTCTTTGGGGTGTCCCCTCACAACGGCTTAGGCTGGAAGCTCTCCTAGGCTAGTCCCAGAGCCAATGTGGTTCCAGGAGAGTGTCAGAGGACCATGGACCTCTTCTCCAATCAGAGGCATCTTTGGTCCTGGCCGACCCTTTGGCAGACTGTCCTTTGACTAAGTCCTAACCCTTTGGGATATCCCATTGTTTGAGTACTAAGGAATCCCAAGCCGGTTGCTAGGCACAGGCTCTCAAACAATGTAGTGTGACAGTTCCCCAGTCGGCCTCGGGGCCTCCCCAAGCCACAAGGGTGTGGTTTGTAGTCTGGGTACATTCTGTACCCTAGTCCGGGGGCGGGTTTGTGGTTGCTGGTGCCGTGCAGCGGAGCCCCGCCCATGCTTTTCCTCGCCAGCCACAAAAACAAGCTTAGACACTGAGCTGGGAGGAATTGAAACAGAATGTGTTACTGTACAGCTGGCACCTGAGGCTCCAAGGTGGAGCCACACCACCACCACCACCACCACCACCTCCTCCTCCCGCCCCTGAGGTGTACCATGAGTCAAAGGTCAAGTGTGCCAAAAGCTCCTGCTCCTGGCTCTTTCCCTCCCTTCCCCGGCCTTCTTGCAGGGCTACCTGAGCCACAGGATGTGGCTCAAGGGCGAGGGCGCCTGACTGCCATTCCCCCCACAAGTTCCCATATATGGCTTCCCTTTCTGTGCCAGCATTCAGTGTCTCCACATTCCTCTGCCAAGTTTCTTGCCTTGGTGCCTCCATAGTTATTGCTTCATTATGACCAGCTCGCCCCTAACTGAGGGCCCAGAGGGTACTGGGTACTTGGAGCTTTTAATCATCATGACGACTTTGCCACTTTATGGGGCATTCCTAGCTGACACATTTCACATCCTACATGCAGGCACTAAGGTTGGCACTTCATATATCTTTTTAAAACCACACAATTCTTAGATTAAAAAGATTGATTCGTTTTGTGCGTATGAGTGTTTTGCCTGCATGAATGTATGTGTGCCGTGTGTGTGTGCCTGGTACCCACGGAGAACAGAAGAAGGTCCTAAGGATCCATGGGTCCTTGGATCCCCTGGAACTGGAGCTATGGTTGGTTGGTTGTAAGCTGCCATGTGGGTGCTGGGAATTGGACCAGGATCCTCTGAAAGAGCAGCAAGTGCTCTTAACTGCTGAGCTGTCTGCCCAACCCTTAGCTATTTTTGGAAACAGGGTCTTCTGTAGCCTGAGCTAGCCTCAAGCTCCCTATGTAGTTAAGAATAACCTTGACCTAATTCTCCTCCCGAGTCCTGGGACTGCAGTCATGGATCCCCATACCCAATTTATGTGGTGCTATGAATTGAATGCAGAACTTGTATGCTAGGCAAACACTGTACCAACTGAGCTGCATTCGAAATTTCCAGTGTTTGTTTTGGTTTTCTTGAGATGGGGTCTCATGTATTCCAGGCTGGCCTTGAACTCATTATACAGCTCAAGATGACTTTGAAATTTGATCCTCCTGCCTCTGCCTACCAAGTGCTGGGATTACTTCTATGCACCACCATGTCCAGTTAGGCTGTATAGGGACTGAACCCAGCCCTTCATGCATGCTAAGGAAACTACCAACTGAGTTACACCTACACCCCTTCTTTTAGATTTGTGGTGCAGAATTTTGCTGTGTAGCCTAGGCTAGCCTCGAACTCCTGGCAACTCTCATATCTCATCTCCTGAGCATTGTGATTATGAGCTGGGGCTACTACTATTGGGCAGCTATTAGAACAATTTTGAGATTGTCTTCCCTCCTGCTGGAAACTGTTATTAACCCCATTTTGCAGACAAGGAAACAGAGAGATAGAAAAAAAAAAGTAAATACTGTGTACAAGGCCATTCACTACCATATGGGAGAATCAGGATTTGAACGCGTCCCCTGCTCAAGAACATGACCTTTCCTTCAGTTCTGAACTGCCTCTTTCTTTACCCCTCGAGAGGCCACCAGTGAGGGCAGACTAGCACCTATTTGCAGTGTTCACTGGGGAATAGTGTTTTGAGCCTCAGAGAGGAGGGGCGCACTCACTGGAGAAGCTAGGAGTAAATTTGCTCTTTTGCAGGGATTCCCCAGGGTTCCCTGGGAGCTCTGCCATACCCAACAGCTTAAGCTAAACTGGCTGGCTGTGCTTTGAGTCAGGCTAGGTTGTGGGCTCACACAGGCACCGGGCTCACAGAGCCTGCCTGGGAAGACGTGGACGGAGGGAAGGGGAGGAAACTCACTGTCCCAGAGCTCTCTTGCACCCTCTTCAGCAATTTCTGATTACTGCCGTTCTTGTCCAAGTCACGGTTTGCTGTCGTCTAAGGCTGAGTCTCTGGACTTCAAAGCACACCTGTTCTGTGAACCGGGCTGCTGTTGAGTGATTTAGTTTGTTTTTGTCAGTTGTTGGGCCATGTTAAGTGCATACCTCAGGGGCATTGAGTACTGTACCATCTGCATGCACGCATTCAACCAATATCTGAAAATACCCAGAAAAACTACATCTGTCCTGAACATATGCAGACTTTCTTTCTGTATTATTCCCTAAAAAAATACAATAGAATGCCTATTTAGATGTCAGTGACCTCGGAATAGGTATTATAAATAATCTAGGGATGGTTTTTAAAGCACACAAAAGAATGTGCATAGGTTTGTTTGTTTGCTTGCTTGATGGTTTTTGAGATAGGGTCTCTCTATGTAGCCCTGGTTGTCCTAGAACTTGATATATAAACCAGGCTGGCCTTGAACTCACAGACTCACAGAGATCCTCCTGCTTCTGCCTTCTGAGAGCTAGGATTAAAGACATGCACCAGCACAGCTAGATGGATGTGCATAGGTTTATTATATGCAAATACCATGCCAATTTTATAAGATTGAGCATCCTCAGGTTCTGGGAATTCTGGAAAAATTTCAAGTAGATCCTGAGTGATTAAGGTACATTCTCATAGTCATGCCACTATTACAACCATCCATCATTAGAACTCATCTTGCAAAACTAAAACTACGTATACTAACTAGTATTTTCCCATAGCCCTCCCCAATCCCTTGTAATTATGACTTTATTTTCTATCCCTATGGATTTGATAACTCTAGGTATTATTGGAATCATACAGTATTTTCCCTTGGTGTCTGGTTTGTTATGCAGCATAGTCTTCATGGTCCATCCATGTTGTTCATATGTCAAAGGCTGAGTAATATGCCACTGCATGGTTATACTACATGCTATCTGTCCTTCCATCTATTGGTGAACTTTTGGTGTCCCCCCGCCCCCCCCCGCCCCCCTCTTTGGGGATATTGTGAAAAGTACTGGTGTACAAGCCTATGACCAAATGTCTGATTTCAATTATTTCTCATATAGCCTTATAAATGCATGGTGGAGAGTCACTTACCTATTCCCTGAAGCAGCCTAGTGGCTTGGCTCTCACAGTTTTCTACTTAGCCCTGGCCCTGTTTTCATTCATATGGCACCATTGCTACATAGATGGTGTATGTATGTAGCTTTGCTGTATCCTTTCACTTCCCATTGTCAATGATCCCCAGAATCAACTGAATGGTGAGCATCTCTGGGCTTCATTATTTCTGCCGTGTTTCTGCCTTGTGCATTCTGGTCATGCCCTCTCCCCTTGAAGATCATCTCATACCTAGTCGCTGTCATTGTTGGCTCTCCAATGGACCAGGGTAAATGGGAGACAGTGTGATGCCATGATGGTAGACATGGACTCTGCAGCTAGAATATCGGAACCTAGAGCGTGGCTCTCTCCTTGTGTAAGACCAGGCAAGTCCACTTGACTTGGTTAGGTCTGAGGTTCTCTATTGGTGAGATGAGAATGGTAATCATGATGCCTACCCTAAGTAGTTATGAGGACTAAATGATAAGCACAGGGGCATCAGTGAAGGATCTGGTACAGAGTTAACGGTAAAGAAATGGGAATGGGCGCCTAAAGTTCTCCTGCTCACAAAACCCATGGGGGTGATTCTAGGTGCTATTTCCGAAGAGTTCCAGGGAGGACTGGCGTTGAATTATATGGGATCATTTCTCTACTGCCTACCCCAGTACTGATGGCCTTCCTAGGACAACACCTCTCCCACTGGGGAGTGAAATGCTTTGCTTAAGCGAGTGTAAACAGTACAAAGAACATAGAGAATGTCCTCATCCTTCACACAGCCACCCCTCACTACAGTACAGTGGATTTAATAACCTGGGGGTCCTGTTGGGCTCCCGTTAAGGGCCAGGACTGACTCCAGAAAGTTGCCAACAGCAGCTGCCTCTAAGAAACCTCCCTTTCCGCTCAGGAACCTGTCACAGAGGGGATACATTGTTTATGCTAGGAAACAAGAAACCAGGCACAGTGCAGTTCTGCTTATCTTTGCAGATAGCCATATCTAGTGCGTGTGTCCTGTTGGTTAAAATACCATATTAATAGGGTCTATTAATAGTGTCAAGACCATCTCGCTTCAGTCTTCCTGGGCTATTCTCCAAGCATTGATTGGGCACCTGTTACAAACCAGGCTTCGTGGTACACAGAGATAAGAAAAATAAGATGGTTGCCCTTGAGGCATCTGGACCAAGATAATGAGATATCCTGCAGACTCCACCCCCACTCCTCCATGCCCACAAATCCTCCTGGAGGATTCAAGGAAGACTTTCAAGGCTGTTTTGACTTTTATGGTCATGATCTGGGACTAAGGCTTGACAGGGAGGGAACAGGAAGTTTATGGACTAAAGGCTAAAACTGGTGTTTGGGGGGTTGTCGAGGGAGACGCCAGAGGGCGGCTGCAGCCGAAGCTTAAGGAGTTGACAGACACCATGCAGCCAAGAAGGGAGGCCCGGAGCATGAGAAAGCCCCTGCTTATGGTTGCTGCTTTCTTTGTTTTGTAAGAGTCTGAAATCTGTCTTGCCGTGTTTCAGCTGCCTTTCCCCCTGAAGCACTCGAGTTCAACAGAGCTGCCTCCGGGGGACTCCGGTCGTAGCTGCTGCTAGTCCTCAGAGGGAAAGAGGGGACAAACAGGGGACAAGAGGCTGAGCAGACAAGGCTGCAGGAGCTGTACCTCTCTCCAAGGTTAAAAGCTTCAGCTTTTGTCTGTGTCTATAAATTAGGTTTGGTGTTTTCAAAACCTAAAAATTCAGCCAGGTGGTGGTGGTGCACGCCTTTAATCCCAGCACTCAGAAGGCAGAGAGAGGCAGGACTATCTCTGTGAGTTTGAGTCCAGGTTGCTCTACAGAGCAAGTTCTAGGACAGCCAGGGCCACACAGAGAAATTGTGGCTTAAAAACAAAAAGCAACAACAACAACAACTCACACACACAACAAAAACAAATAAACAAACAAAACTACCTAAACATTCTATTGTTTAAAACACCCTACCCTCAGATAGGTTTGAAAATGGATATTCTGTTGGGGATGTAGCTAAACAGTAGAGCACATGCCCTGCATTCCTGAGGCCCTGGGTTTAATCTGCAGTACTGCAAAATAAAATAAACATAGAAAATGATGGCAGTAGACTATATGTGCACATTAAAGGATTCTGAGTAGGGAGAAGTTGACATTATTTGTGGTATATGACAGATAGATGAAGATTGCAGAGGAGCTGAATAGTTGTTTCTGCATTTAAGAATACCTATTTTTCTTACAGAGGTCCTGGGTTTGATTCCCAGGACCCACACGGCAGCTCACAATGGTCTGGAACTCTCCAGTTCCAGGCCTCTGACACATTCTTCTGACCACTGCCAGCACCAGGCACACATATGGTATCCATGTATGCATGCAGGCAAAACACTCCTATGTGTAAAATAATAAAATAAATCTAAATTTCAAAATTCAGAACCTACTTTTAAAAAAGGAGGAGGCGGAGAAGCCAATTAGGAATCCAGGAAAGAGAGCATGGTGGCTTAGGAGGAAAACCTGCTGCCATGCTGAGAAACGGCAGGAATGGGGCTGTGCTTATTCCATTTGATTTCTGAGACAGAGTCCTACTATGTATCCCAGGCCGGCCTTGAGCTCACTATGTAGCAGAGGCTAGCTCTGATTTTGTGGCAACCCCTTTGCCTTGGCTCCCTGAGTGCATCTGGGATTACTAGCTTTAGCCAACATACTTGGCTAGAACTAAGTTCAGGGAGCAGAATCGGAAGGACTTAGAGATGGACTGAGTACTCAAAGTGGGAGATGTCAAGTGGATTTCTAGATTTCTGATTAGGGGCATTTGGTGAGTGCCTTTTCCTGGGGTAGGAAGTCTCATTTGGGTGAAAACTTAAGTTTGGTTTTGATCTCATGTGATGACCATACCACAGTGCAAATAAATGGCATGTAAACAGTTGACTCTGTGAGTCTGGGCTTGGGAAAGCAGGTGTGGAGTGGATTCAGCAGGGAGCAGCCTGGCTGAGTTCACCTAAGGTTAAGTGCAGGGAGGCACACACTAATGTTTAGACATCAGAACATTAAGAATTCCTAATGAAGGAGACAGAGCAGGAACAGACAATGAGGCAGGAAAACTAGGATGCTGAGTTTGGTGCTCATGTCCGTAATCCCAGAAGAACCACAAGTTCAAGACCAGCCTGGACTACAAAGTAAGACCCTGTTTTACAATTTTAAGGGGAGAACAAAACAAAAAGAGGGGGCTAGAGAGATGGCTCAGCCATTACGAGCACTTGCTGTTTTTGCAGAGGACCTTGATGTGGGTCTCAGTACCCACACAGTGGCTCAGAGCTATCCCTAACTCCAGTTTCCGGGAGATTTGACATCCTCTCTCTTCTGGCTTTGAAGGGCACAAGGCACACACATAGTGCACATACATACAGGCAGACAAAACACTCATACACACACACACACACACACACACACACACACACACACACACACACACACACTGTTTTGTTTTGTTTTGTTTTTTTGAGACAGAATTTCTCTGCAAAACAGTCCTGGCTGTCCTGGAACTCACTCTGTAGACCAGGCTGGTCTCGAACTCACTGAGATCTGCCTCTACCTCCCAAGTGCTGGGATTAAAGGCATGCGCCACCATCACTTGGCTATAAAATAAAAAAAAAAAATTTAAAAATCTCAAAAAAAAAAAAAACCAACCCTAAAACGAGGCCCATATAACTCAGTGGTAGAGTGCTTTCTTACATAGCATGTGTGAGGCTCTGTCCAACCTCCACCACTACAAACAATGATTTAGAAGATGGGAAGGCATCTTTGAAGCTGAGGGAAGCAGGTGTCAAGGAGTGGGTAACTAGTGAGGCCCAGAAACCTAGGAGGTTGAGGGCAAATAATTGACCATTGAGGTTGTTTGACTGGAGGGACTTTGCCAAGAATAGTATTGATGAAGTGGTGGGGGGCGGAATCTAAATGAAATACACTAAAAATGAACTTCTTTTTAGAGTGAATGGGAAGGAAGTTATGGAAACCGTGTGCATGGAGATTCTCTTGTTTTCTTCTTTTTTAAGATTTATTTATTTATTATGGATACAGCATGTATGGCTGCAGGCCAGAAGAGGGCATCAGGTTTCATTGCAGATGGTTGTGAGCCACCATGTGGTTGCTGGGAATTGAACTCAGGACCTCTGGAAGAGTAGTCAGTGCTCTTAATCTCTGAGCTATCTCTCCAGCCCCATTTGAGACAGGGTTTCTCTATGTAGCTTTGCATCTTTCCTGGAACTCACTTGGTAGCCTAGGCTGGCCTCGAACTCACAGAGATCTGCCTGGCTCTGCCTCCCGAGTGCTGGGATTAAAGGCGTGCGCCACCACCGCTGCCACCACCACCGGGCCTCTTGTTTTCGATAGGAAGGTAATTTTGAAGACATCCAGATGGATTGTCCGGTCAGGGACACAGATGGACAGGCCTGGAAGTCCAGAGGAAAATCTAGGCTGTATGTTCACATCTGTGAGTCAATTGTTAAACAGGCAAAACATTAAAGGTCTGAGGAATGATGTGTGAGTTGTAAAAAAAATAAAAAAAAAAAAAGGATGGCTGAGGAGGGAATAAAGATGCAGGTATTTTGGTGTGTGGTTCAGAAATTGAGGAAGTTGGAGCTGGAGCCAAAGATCAACAGTTAAGAGCACTGGGTACTCTTTTAGAGCACCTGGGTTCGATTCCCAGCACCCACATGGTGGCTCGCAACTGTCTGTAACTCTAGTGTCAGGAAATCTGACACCATCTTCTGGCCTTCTTGGGCACCAGATATAAAAGTGTTACACAGACATACATGCAGGTCAAATATCCCTACATATAAAAATAATAAAATAAAAATAAAAAAATTGAAGAAGTTTCTGGCTGATGGCCCAAAAGAAACTAGTTAGCTTGGTTCTGTTCCAATGTATATAGATCCAGTCCTTGAAAGAAAAGTGAGAAGATACCCAAAACCCTAGACTGTGAGAAAATTTGCAGCTTTCCAGTGAGTCTGGGTGGACCTAATTGTTGACGTCCTATCTGAAAACTGACTGTGTTTTCAGATAGGACAGTCTTGTTGTGTTACAATAAGACACAAGTGTAATCAATCACGAATGGGTCTTTCATATTGTTGAGAAAATAATCACTTAATCTTAAAAGGAGGATGGACATTATGACAACACGTGTAAAACTTCTATTTATTTGTCTATTTTGACTTTTGAAATTCAGCAACACTCATGTAATTTCACACCTGCTACTCAGGAGCAGAACACTCATGAATTTCAGGTTAGCCTGGCATCTGTAGCATATATGACACTAGTTTAAAAAAACAAAGTTGCCAGGTGGGCAATGGTGGCACACGCCTTTAATGCCAGCACGCGGGAGTCAGAGCCAGGCAGAACTCAGTGAGTTTAAGGTCAGCCTGGTCTATAGAGTGAATACACTCCAAAACTACACAGAGAAACCCTGTCTCAAAAAACAAGCTTGAAATGCTTGTTACTTGCGTGTTAATTGTATAAAACAGTAGGTTTGTTTCTTTTTGTTTTTTGAACAGGGTTTCTCTGTGTAGTCCTGGCTGTTTTGGATTCACTCTGTAGACCAGGCTGGCTTTGAACACAGAGATCCACCTGTCTCTGCCTCCCAAGTGCTGGGATTGAAGGTGTTCGCTATCACCACCCAGCTTGGTTTTTTAAACTTAGGTTTTGGGAATTGAACTCAGGTCCTTATGTTTGCTTGAGCTATCTTTTCAGTCTGTTTTCCTGGTGATAGTCATTCTGATCACAGGAAGGCAGGACTTTCTGGTTTACATTTCCCTCATGAATAAGGATGCTGAATATTTTCAGGTTTCACGTATATACTAGGATTTTGCATGTTCAAAAGGTGTTTGTATTCCAAAATACATATTTTTTTTAACTAGATAGGGTCAGTCTCCTATGTAGCCCAGGTTAGGCTTGAACTTGTTATTTAGCCCAGGGTTATCTTGAACTCCTGAGCCTCCTTCCTCCACCTCTTCTTTTTTCATTTTTCTTTATTAAGAAATTTTCTACTCACTCCACATACCACACACAGATCCTCCCTCCTCCCTCCTCCCACCCCCAGCCCTCTCTTCCAAGCCACCCCGCATCCTCACATCTCCCAAATCAAGGTATCCCATGGGGAGTCAGCAGAGCCCATCACACTGAGCCTAGGCAGGTCCAAGCCCCTTCCCACTGCACCAAGGATGAGCAAGGCGTCCCACTGCAGGCACCGGATTCCCAGAAGCCTGCCCATAGACCAGGGACAGATCCCGATCCCCCTGCCTGGGTGACCCCCAAAGAGTTCAAGTCAAACAACCGTCTTCCATATCCAGAGGGCCTAGTCCAGTCCCATGGGGGCTCCACAGCCACCAGTCCACAGTTCATAGGCTTCCACTAGTGTGGCCGGTCATCTCTGCACGTCCTCCCATCATGATCTTGACGTCCCCCGCCTGCAGAATCCCTCCTCTCTCTCATCGATTGGATTCCCGGAGCTCAGCCTGGTGCCCGGCTGTGGATCTCTGTATCTGCCTCCATCAGTCACTGGACAAAGGCTCTATGATGACAGCTAGGTTATTCGCTAGACCGGTCACCAGAGTAGACCAGTCCAGGCATCCTCTGGACCACTGCCAGCAGACCAAGGTGGAGTTAACCTTGTGGATTCCTGAGAGCCTCCCTAGTATCCTGCCTCTTCCTATTCCCATGATGTTCTCTTCTATCATGGTATCTTCCTCCCTGCCCTCCCACTCTGTCCCTGTTCCAGCTCAATCCTCCCATTTCCCTATGTTCTCATCCCCCACTCCTCGCCCTCTGCCACACCCCGACACCTAGTCCACTCCTGTAGATCTCATCCACTTCTCCTTCGCTGGGTCATCCATGTGTCCCTCCTAGGGTCTTTCCCTGTTAGCTAGCCTCTCTGGAACAGTGGGTTGCAGTCAAGCCATCCCTTCCCTCCCATTTAGTATCCACTAATGAGTGAGCACACACTATATTTGTCCTTCTGAGTCTGGGTTACCTCACTCAAGATGATATTTTCTAGATCCATCCATTTGCCTGCAAATTTCATGATATCATTGTTTTTTTACTGCTGAGTTGTACTTCATTGTGTATATGTGCCACATTTTCTTTATCCATTCCTCAGTTGAGGGGCATCTAGGTTGTTTCCAGGTTTTGGCTATTACAAACAATGCTGCTATGAACATAGTTGAGCAAGTGCTCTTGTGGTATGATCAGCATTCCTTGGATATATGCCCAAGAGTGGTATAGCTGGGTCTTAAGGAAGACTTATTCCCAATTTTCTGAGAAACCACCATACTGATTTCCAGAGTGGCTGTACAAGTTTGCATTCCCACCAGCAGTGGCTCCCTCCACCTCTCAAGTGATGGGATTACAAGTGCATGCCACCAAACCCAGCAAAACATATCAATTTCAAGTCAACATTGCAGGCTTGTGAGATGGCACTTGTGCCTGATGATATGAGTTTGATCCCTGGGAAGGAGAGAACCAACTCTTTCAAATTCTCTTCTGAACTCCAAATGCTTGGCTTGGTGTACACATACACACACACACACACACACACACACACACACACACACACACACACACACAATTCCTGCCATCTCAGCACTAGGGAGACTGAGGCAGGAGGATTGTGGGGAGTTTGAGGGCAGCCTCAGCTATACAGCAGGTACAAAGCCAACCAGAGCTGCATAGCAATATCCCGTCTCCAAAAAAAAAAAAAAAAAAAGCCACTCTGGCTGGAGAGATGGCTCAGAGGTCAAGAGCACTGGCTAGTGTTCCAGAGGTCCCAGCAACCACATGGTGGCTCACAACCATCTATAATGAGATCTGGTGCCCTCTTTTGGCATAAAGGTTTATGTGCAGGCAGAACATTGTATATAATAAATAAATATTGTTTTAAAGCCACTCTGAGGAAGAGGCTGCTGCTATTGTCTTACTGCGGAGTACTGTCGTCTCTAATGAGGCTGGAGCTATTAACAGAGAAACGGCTTCTTCTTGAGCCATTCTGCCTGCTGTTGGCACCTCAGAAGGACAAAGCAATCAGCTAAGTAGTGGGCCTGTCCGAGCCTCTGCCTGGCCTCCCCTTAAACTTCCTACAAGGGTCAACTTGAATTTCCATAGGAGCATTGTTGCCAGCTTGGAAAAATTAATAACTGCAAGGCTCCCTTCTGTGGTCAAGAAGCAGAATCATCCAACTGTTTGGAGCCTGGTCTTGTAGGCAGATGAGGCCAGGGGGTTCACTCTCCCCACAGCAGGGCCCAGGCAGGAATGGATAGAGGCCAGCCATAAAGGTGAGGACTACTGAACTTGGGGTGGCATGCTGCAGCCAGTCCCAGCACATGGGAGGCAGAGCCACGAGGATCAGAAGGCCGTCTTTGATTACACAGAGAACTCAAGAGCAGCCTGGCGGGTATTTGTTCATAAACTGTCAAAGGCAGAGGGCCCTTGACATCCTCTCACTGTGTTTGATTTTCATTGTTGTTTGTTTGTTTGTTTGTTTTTTCGAGACAGGGTTTCTCTGAGTAGCCCTGGCTGTCCTGGAACTAGCTCTGTAGACCAGGCTGGTGTTTGTTTGTTTATTATGAATTATGAATCCCAAGGCTGAGGAACAGAAAGGAGTTAGTGGATATTGCTTTGCTGCTCATGACAAAGCTGGGATACATAGAAATCCTAATTTTTCTGTAGGATTTTCATGCTCTTTTCTGCAGAGTATTTGCCTTTTTGGTCTTTCTAACTTTAAGGGATGGTTTCCATGGTATACAACTCCTTTGAAACATTCATCATCATTTGGTTGCTGTTTTGAACAGATTCTTGTTGTGAAATTCAGGTTGACCTGGAACTTGTGATCCTCCTGCCTCAACCTTCGGAGAGCTGGCATACCACCCTGCATATTCAATGCATATGGCTTAGGAATTTAATAAAGAACTCATTTCAGCATGGTCCAGCTTGACATACACTGCTTGCCTAGCTGCAAGCTGCAGTCTTTAATCTTGGGTGGATGGTAAATGATCCTAATGTGATGGGGGCTGGAGAGATGGCTCAGCAGTTAGGAGCACTTGCTGTTCTTCCAGCAGACCTTGGTTCAATTCCCAGCACCCACATGGTAACTCCCAACCATCCATAACTCCAGTTCCAGATCTGGCATCCTCTTCTGACTTCTATAGGCACCAGGCTCACATGTGGTGCATAGACATGCATGCAAGCGAAACACCTCATATACATAAAATAAATCTTTAAACAAAATTTTAAAAGATGATCCTAATATAGATCCAAGTCCCAAAATTTCTGTTCTAGAATGATGAAAACAAGCACAACTGTGCACAATGAATGTGAAAGTGAGTATAGGGGTGGGGAGGGGACAGTGACAAACATGTCGCTTCCATCAAAGCCTCAAAGCAGTGAAGGACAAGGAGATAAAGTTTGGAGGGGGGATAGCACTGCTAAGCAAGCCAGAGGGGAGTATGGAGAGTGCTAGAAAGATCCAGGGGGGGTTAAGGCAGAGGAGCATATAGGCTGGAGGCAGTGAGTCAACAGTCGGGCAGTCAACTCATTATCCCAAGCACATGGCCTTTCCTAAAGGATTTCAGATACCTTATAAAGACACACGAGACAGGTTAAGATGGCATAGATTAAAGGTCGGAAAACAGGAGGTGGACTCAAAGCACACCCAAGCACAAGGCTCCAAACGCATGCCATGCTGCCACAAGGGGGGGGGGGCAAAAGTTGGCTTTAAGCTTTCTAGCAGCCAACAGGAAGGGGAAACCTTGCTGTTACACAATTCACAATGTCCAGGAGATAAAAAAAAAATACTAATTGCTCAGAAGGGCAACTGGTCTCAGTACTAAGATCAGACAGGAATTCCTCCCAGGGGCCTCTGAGAGGATGCTGTGGGATACAATGAACAACATCCTGACAACATCCTTCCAATAGCGGTAGCAACAAGTTTCAAAGGGCTATTTTTCCTAAGTACCCTCAGGATCAACCACTGGTCAGTACCCTAGTAAAGCCAGGCCGCTCGAAGCTAAAAATAGCATGTGAAGGTATGGAACAGGGAATCCATTGCTCACATGAGGGGAGGGAAGGGGGGGAAGGTTATATATAGGCATATGCATGCATAGAATGTCTCTGGAAGAATAAATTGGTAACAGCACTTGACTGGAGGGAAGTAGATAACTGCAGCCTGGGACAGGAGAGAGAGAGAGAGACTTCCTTTTTACCCCTTGCCAGTTCATACTGCCTGGATTTGCATTAACATGGTTTATTTTTTTTAATGGAAGCATTGATTGTTAAACTAATAATGGCATTCAAGGTTCGTAGGGTCAGAGGCGTTTTCATCCCTGGGCCAAAGGCAGGGCGAGGATGTCCAAACATTAGTTTTAATGTTCAAGTAAGGGAAGGGGAGTGAGATGGCCATCATGCATGCCTCTATTTTCAGCACTTAGGACACTGAAGCAGAATGATCGTGGATTCAAAACCAGTCTGGACTGCTTGGTGAGATTTTTTTTGTTGAGGAAGGGGAGGGGAAGCGAGCAGGAGAGGGCAGAAGAGAGATGAGAGAGAGACTCGGTGTCCCAGTGCTGTGGTGCATGCACATCTGTGCTATCTGTGATCTCACGCTCAGAGAGCTAGGCAGGGTGATCAAAAGTTCCAAGTGAAGATCTGGGCAGAGATGCGGGAGAGGACATGGTGATTAGGATGTACTGTATGAATTTTTAATGAAAACAGCGTTCCAGGTAAGCCTGGGCTACAATAAGAAAGAAGAAAAAGAACATTTATTGAACAACTCCTGGGTATTGAGGGCCTTTTTTTCCCCATTTGCTTTATCTCATTTACTCCACATAACAATCCTGCCAGAGACATTTACCACAGCAATCTTCCTTGGAGAAGACACATGAGTTTGAACTCCTTTTTTTTCTTTTTTTTGTTCCCATAATTGACTTTTAGGATAGATGAGCAAGAGGGAGCAAGACATGCATCTGCTGAGAATTTTAAAAAGCGGCCATCAAGCCAGGGCTACACAGTGAAACCCTGTCTCCAAAAACAAAAACAAAAACAAAAACAAAAACAAAAGCAGCCATCCAGGTGGGGGGAGGGGCGCCCAGGACCTACCCACTTGATGCTGCCTCCAGAGAACTTCTTACCATTTCCTTGCCCACGCTTGGGATGGTGACAATTTGCTAGACTTCAGTCTCAGGATCAAGATTCACTTAAAATTAGGATAACCCAGTGAAAACCAGGATATCCGGTTAAACGCATCTCAGGAACACAAACAACAAACAGAAAACGACAAAGAAAACGTTAGTATGAGTGTTGCCTGGCCTTGTTTCTTTTTCATTCATTCATTCATTCATTCATTTTTTTTTTCTTTTTTGGTTTTTCAAAACAGGGTTTCTCTGGGTAGTTCTGGCTGTCCTGGAACTCACGTTGTAGACGGCTGGCCTCAAACTCACAGAGATTCCCCTGCCTCTGGCCTCCCCAGTGGTGGGATTAAAGGCCTGCGCCACCATGCCCAGCCGTGTTGGCCTTGCTATTTAAAAGGCCCCTCCGTACAAGGCACTTTTCTGAAACTTGGCGCAGGTGAGAGAACTTACCTCATATCCTGACCAGAGTGGGAATTTCGGTTTGTCACTCGGTCCGAACTGGCCTGGGTGAGTTGGGGCCATTTCTCTTTATGGTATTTGGCTGCTGCAGCAGAGCAGTCGTGTTGAAAAGTGTCCTGTCTTGCCAGGCTGCCTCTTTCCTGGTGCCTTGCCTAGAGAAGCTGGATTCTGTTGGACGCTCCTCTGTGCCCATTGGCGTATCTGGCAACCTGTCTGGCACCCAGGCCAGGATATATGAGGCAAAAAAGAAAAGCTGGGGTGCCTATGTACTGAAGTTCCCAGTCAGTCTCCCTTTCCCCCTGTCTTTAAGACAATTACATTTAAAATAATACAGTGTTCAGTGTCTTTATCTGTAAGTCTTGTTTTTTATGTTTTCTCCCAAAACCTTTCCTTTGCAAGCCTAGCGACCCTAACGAGGATCCCTCCTGATTACTAGCTGAGGTAGTGAAAACAACGCAGGGATTTTAGAAGACTTTTCAACCACAAAGAGGGGAACAATAAGAACGCTCTGTCCAACCCCCATTGTCCTTTTTTTCCTCCCTAAACAGAATTAAGCTGAGCAGTCAATTTTCTTGCCCAGTTCTGTTAAAGTTTTACCGTGCTTCTGGAACCTTGGCTAACTTCCCTTTTCATGTGTTTGCCAGGGACATTGAGTTTGTGCTAATGAGGCCCTCTGCTGTCTGCAGAGGGTAGGGCAACTCCATAAATCCCAGGGCGGCAGCGTTTTTCTCTCCAGTGGAACAAGTTCATGAATTTATGTCCAATTATTAGAGTAGAAGATTCCCAAAGTCAGGAGATTTCTGATTAACTATTGAAAATTCATACAATTTGTTCTTATCACCATTTTCCCTCCGGCATCTCTGCCCAGATCTTTCCTTGGAACTTTTGAACCCACACTGCCCTCAGGCATGATGAGATATGTCTGTAATCACAACACTCAGCAGGTGGAGGCAGGAGAATCAGGAATGCAAGGTCACACCTCCCCACCCCCCTCCACCCCCGCTACGCTACGTGACAAGTTAAAGCCATCCTGGGCTTCAAGAGACCTTGTCTCCGAAAACAAAACAAAAACAAACAACCTAAATTACAGCCAGGTGGTGGTGGTGCACGCTTTTAATTCCAGCGCCTGGGAGGCAGAGGCAGTCCGATCTCTGTGAGTTTGAGGCCAGCCTGGGCTACAGAGTGAGTTCCAGGAAAGGCTCCAAAGCCACACAGAGAAACCCTGTCTCGAATTACAATGAAATATCACTATACCATTATCAGAATAACTGCAACAAATACAATTAGTGACCACACCAAATAGGAAGAAATTGGAGCATGTTTTTTTTTTTTTTTTTTTTTTTTTTTTTTCTGAGACAGGGTTTCTCTGTAGTTTTGGTGCCTGTCCTCGAACTCACTCTATAGACCAGGCTGGTCTGGAACTCACAAAGATTCCTGCCCCTGCCTCCCAGGTACTGGAATTAAAGGAGTGAGCCATCACTGCCGGCAGTGGAGCATTTCTTAATAGCTGGTGGGAATGCACAATGGTATTTCTACTCTCCTAAAGTTTACAGGCTCTGAAAACCTGCAAGTACCACATGACTTGGCAGTGTCATTGCTGAGCTCTATTCTCATGCAACAGCTTGGCAATGACTGCTCTCAGCAAGCTTAGTTTGTTGAAACAAGGTCTGTCCTCCAGCTCTCAGCAATCCTACTGCCTCAGTCTCCCATGGAGTTCTGGGATTATAGGCATGCCCGTCCATGTGCGGCTTCAGTGTGTGTGTGTGTGTGTGTGTGTGTGTGTGTGTGTGTACCTTTCTTGATCCTTCTGTCTTCGTTTCCCATGTTTTTGGTTTGCAAGGTGCATCACCCTTGTTGGTTTTTATATAGTATTGGGGTCGAGGGTCTCCTCCATAAGTACTCCACCAAGTGACCTGCATCCCCAGCTATTGTGTTTTTTTGTTTGTTTGTTTGTTTTTCGAGACAGGGTTTCTCTGTGTCGTTTTGGTGCCTGTCCTGGATCTCCCTCTGTAGACCAGGCTGGCCTCGAACTCACAGAGATCCGCCTGGCTCTGCCTCCCGAGTGCTGGGATTAAAGGGTGCGCCACCACCGCCAGGCTATTGTGGTTTAAATGTCTGACAGTTTTATGGTGTGTGTCGTGGTGTGTGTACATGTGTGAACACATATCAATTCGGAAGCCAGAGGAAGCCAGGGTATCCTGTCTTATCCCAGTCTACCTTGTTCTCCTGAGACAGGGTCTCTCACTGCACCTGCAGAACTCATTGTTCTGGCTACTGGGGTGGGGGAACTCCAGGATCCCCCTGGTTCTACCCTTCAGTGCTGGGGATAGCAGTATGCACAGACATTCCCAGCTTTTGTGTGAGGATCTGAACTCAGGTTTTCATGCTTACACAGAAAGCTCTTATCACTGAGCAATCTCTCCAAGCCCCTTTAAAAATTGCATACATTTTTGTATTCAGTGATGGGTCTTATAGACCCTCTGAAAAAAACAAACAAATGAACAAAAAAGAAAAAAAACTAAAAATGGGCCGGGCAGTGGTGGTGCACACTTTTCATCCCAGCACTCTGGAGGCAAAGGCAGGAGGATCTCTTAGATAGAGGTCAGCCTGGTCTACACTGCTAGTTCGAAGACAGATTAGGTTATATAGAGAAATCCTGTCTCGAAAAACAAAACAAAAGAAAACAAAACTATAAAAAATGTAACCACCATATGACCCCCTCTACAATCCCTGCATACATATAATCAGCTCACTAAGGAGATAGATACCGGTACACCCATCTTTATTGCTGCACTATTCACAATAGCCAAATCATGGAGTCAGTCTGGCTATCCTTCTATAGACTGAATAAAGAAACTATGATATGGGGACTGGAAGGATGGATAAGTGTTTGACAGAGCACTTCCTGTTCTTCAGTGGACCAGAGTTCAGTTCCCAGATCTCACACTGGGAACTGCAGCTCCAGGGGATCTGACACCCTCTACTAGTCTTATAAACACCTGCACCCACATCATATATATATATATATATAATTTAAAAAATTAAAATAAAAATTTTTGTTGTTTTTGTGACAGGGTTTCTCTGTGTAGCCTTGGCAGTCCTGGATCTTGCTCTGTAGACCAGGCTGGCCTCGAACTCAGAGATCCACCTGGCTCTGTCTTCTGAGTGCTGGAATTAAAGGTGTGTGCCACTGCCACCCGGCTAAAATAAAAATTAAAAAGAAAATGTGGTATGTTCAACCATACTGTTCAACCATAAAGAATGAATTGCATTGTTTTGGGGAGAATGGACTTGAGATCAGCTGTCATATTTGGTTTTTGCCAACGTCACACAAATGCAGACATACTTGGGAAGAGGGGATCTCAATTGAGTAATTGCCTCCATTAGCTTGGTCTGTGGGACACATTTTTGATTATTGATTGATATGGGAGGGCCCAGCCCATTGTGGGTGGTGCCAACCCTGGGCAAACAGTCCTGGGTTGTATAACCAAGTAAAACAAAGTAAACCTTGGGGAGCAAGGCAGGAAACAGCATGCCTCCATTGTCTCTGCTTCAGTGCCTGCCTCCAGGTTTCATCCCTCAATGATGGACTGAAACCTGTAAACCGATAAGCCCCCTTCCCCATAAGTTGCTCTTGGTTAGTGTTTTACCACAGCAATGGAAAACAAAACCAGAAATGAGCTAAATATGCCAGACTCAGAGAAATGTTTTCTCTTATTTGTGGGTCATAGATTTTATAGGTACATAAAATCATGCACGTTTATAGACCATGGAAGTTTTATTCTCAATCACCACAAACTGGAAGCATACATGTTCATCAGCAGGTGAATGAATGCTTCAGCAGAGTGTGGTATGCACACAGTACCCTGATCAGTACAATAAAAGAACAAACCACTGATACATACAACTTCACTGTAGCTCCAGACAATCAGGCTGAGGAAAAAGGCCATCCTGAGTTGGGGATGGAGCATGGTGGCAGAGCACTTGCCTTGCATGAGCAAGGCCCTGGATTTAGTCCCTATCATTAATAAAAGAATAATAAAGCCACCCCCAACGGCTTTGTGCTGCATAGCATAATTCAATTCCAGTGACAATATTTAGAAATCCAGACTTGCTATTGCCAGGAGTTAAGGAAGGGGCAAGGGTGGCCAAGAGCAAGTCCTTTTTCTGTATACTTTTGTTGTTGTTTTGTTATTTGTTTTTCCAGACAGATTTTCTGTCACAGCCCTGGCTGTCCTGGATCTCACTCTGTAGACCAGGCTGGCCTTGAACTCAGAGATTCGCCTGCCTCTGCTTCCCTAGTGCTGGGATCAAAGGCGTGTGCCACCATGCCTTGCTCTGCATCTGTCTTTTTTAAAATTATTATTTTATGTCTGTTTTCCTGCATGCTGGAAGAGGGTGCTGGATCCCCTGGAACTGGAGGTAGAAATGGTTGTGAGGCCGCATGTGAGTGCTAGAAATCAGACCCGGGTCCTCTGAAGGAGCAGCCAGTGCTCTTAACCGCTGAGCCTCCTTCCGGCTCACGTACATGGCTTATTTTGCTTGTGTCAGTTGCATGGTGTACAATAATTCATCAGATGCTACCATCTAGCCCCTACACTCAACCAATGAGACGACATGAAATCAAAGTTTCAGCTGCCAGGCATGGTAGCACACATTTTTAAGCCCTCCTCTTGGGAGGCACAGGTAGGAGGATCTCCATGAGGAAGGCAAAGGAAAATCTACTCCAACACATTTTGTTCAAAAAACGCCATGATATATAACCTTGAATGCTAGTTTAAAAAATAAGTTAAAATGTGAAAAGAAACACTAGAAATAATGTTTTTCCAGGATTCAGCAATCTCACTATGGGTTGGATGTCTAAAGCATTGACTTTTCCTTGGGAGACGTGAATAAACACCTCCTTACCCCTTTTAGAGAGAACAACAGACCAAAGCAAAGTCTATTGTAGTTGTCTAGCACAATGAGCCAATGTGCTTAGTTAATGTTGCTTATGGGAACTTGGGTTACCTACAGGCAGGCATATGACCAACTTAAGATGTTCAACTACCATAGAAACCCGCCCCCCCCCCAAGATCATTAACTGCTTATCTAATGTGGGGGATGGGTGGGGCTTCCTTAAGCTAGTGTAGTGCTTCGTGAAGGTCTCCTTCTCCCCTTCACTTACTTCAGGAGCCCTCCCCACCCTCTATGAGGGAATATTAGTGAGGCCACTCTTGTAAGGGTGTTTTGTGGCTAATCCCAGCTCTTTAAGTTCAGGACAGCAAGAGCTAAGTCATTCCTGGGGTATAGAGTTCCACGATGTTAGAGATACCTACACGCCCACGTCTGTTGCTTCACTGTTCACAATAGCCAACATACGGACTCAACCGAGATGCTTATTAGCTGATGAATTGCACACACACACACAAAAAAGAAGTAGGGTTCGTGAATGAAATGAGGACATGATTGCTCCAAGGTATGGTTGAGGAGGATTTTATTGTAGATTGAGAGAGAGTACAGCCAGAGGCATCTGGAAGGATCCAGACTGAACTGGGGCATGAGAGGAGGGCTTGGTGGAGCAAAAGTGGGAGAGAGAGAGAGAGAGAGAGAGAGAGAGAGAGAGAGAGAGAGAGAGAGAGAGAGAGAGAGAGAAGCCAAGGACCAAGAGAGTAAAGAAAACCAAGACTAAGAAGAGAGCGCAGGCCAAAAGAGCAGGTTTTCTTAGGAAAGAGAGAAGCTGGGGGAGGGAAGCGAAGCCCCAGGCCTGGAGAGGTTAGGGTGGAGGGTGGAGGGTGGAGGGTGCCGGGTGTGTGTGTGTGTGTGTGTGTGTGTGTGTGTGTGTGTGTGTGTGTGTATGTGGTGGGGAAATAGCAGAGAGAAGCCACAGGTAAGCCTGGCAGCCAGAGTGCACTTTGGTACGCTAACAGACACCAGTTAGCCATTTGTCTTGAGTTTCTTTGGGACCTGACAACATGTATATATATAATAAAATGTGATTCAACTATAAAAATAATGAAATTGCTATTTTCAGCAATAGATGGAACTGACATTGTGTTACTTGAAATAAGTCAGGCATACAAAGACAAGTACCACATTTTCTGTGGAAATTACAAATCTTCATCTTAAAGAATAGAGAATCAGCAGGTGTGGTCGTTCCTGCCTGTGACTGCAAGCCGCTTTGGAAGCTGGTACAGGAGGAGCATCAGTTTGAGGCAAGCCTGAAATACACTGTAAGGTCTAGGGGCAGCCTGGGTTACATGTCAAGAACCTGTATCAGAAAAAGAAAGAAAACCAGAAGGAACTTAAGCCGTGGATGTCTCAAATCTAAAGATCTGAGATAAACCAGAGAACACTGGGTGGCGGTAGCACGCTTGCCTTTAATCCCAGCACCCTGGAGGCAGAGGCAGGCTGATCTCTGTGAGCTCGAGGCCAGCCTGGTCTACAGAGTGAGTACTGCGACATCCAGGGCTACACAGATAAACCCTACTTTGAAAAACAGAAAACAAATGAACAGGAAGAGGAGGAGATCAAATCAGTGGTTGCTAGACCTGGAAAAGGTGTGGGATGGGGAGGGTGGAAAGAGGATGTTAACAAGGGAACAGTAGGAGGAGGAATAACTTCTATTGTTCGGAAGCAGTGATTTGGTTGACAGCCATTCACTGACTATTTTGAAAGAGCTAATAGAGGATTTCAAATGTTCCCAGCACAAAGACGTGCTAAAGCTCTGAGGTGGTAGATATGTGAATTACAGTGACTATACAGTGGCAGCACCTCACGCCTGATAAATGTGGATGGGTGATTGGTGTGTCAGTTGTGAAAAGAATGCTTCCCTTCTGCAGTGAGTTCCTGCTCGTCCCCAGTTGGTTACTGGTGGCACCTTCCAAGGGTGGCTCTTGACCTTGTCAAACTGTTACTTTCCATATCTTTCATTTCCTGGCTGCTGCAGTGGCCTCACTCATTCATGACGCCCACATACACTGAAATCATCATCTCCATGATGGGATGGCAGGTTCTGAAAAAGACTTCTTAGTCTTCGTTGCCAAATTTTGTGTGACACTGATAAGTCCAACGTTTTTAAAGAAATACAACTTTTCCTTTAGAGCCATCTTCATTGGCTTATTTCTTTTTTTATTAAATGTCTCACAATCTCAATTTTTATCTTATACACTTAATATATGTATTTAAACCTGTGCCCCAGATTCCCTTGGTTCCCCTTCCCTGTCCTTTCCAGACAGTCCTTTTTGAAGCCAGGTATAGTTAGTTGAATGCCCTCATAATTTGGGAGATAGAGGCAGGAAAATGAGTTCAAATGCATTCCCAGCTACATAGTGTGTTTGAGGGCAGCCTGGGTTACATGAGATCGTGTCTTTAAAAAGGGCACAAATCGCTGGGTGGTGGCGGCGCACGCCTTTAATCCCAGCACTCGGAGGCAGAGGCAGGTGGATCTCTGGTCTACAGAGTGAGTTCCAGGATGGCCAGGATGACTGTTTCACAGAGAAATCCTGTCTCTCTCAAAAAACCTAAATAAATAAATAAATAAACAAATAAACAAATAAACAAATAAATAAATAAATGGGCACAAACAGGGTGGGAGAGATGGCTCAGTGGTTAAACACACGGGCTGCTTTCTCAGCAGACCTGGGTTTGACGCCCAGAACCCAAATGGTGGCTCATGACCGTCTGTAACTCTACTTCCAGGGGACCTAATACCCTCTTCTAGACTCTGAGGGCACCAGGCATGCATGTGATGCACAGACATACATACATACATACAAACAAGATACCCATATGTATAAAGTAAAACAAATAGAGAAATGAAAATAAAATAAGCACACAGGTGGGAAAGGTAAAAACACACAAAAATGGCAATCACTGAGGATACTTAAGGCTGGCCTCGGTCAGTTGCTCAACTTCCCCTCATGAGGATCTGCAGAAGCTATCCGGGCAAAAAACGTACAGTTGTGGGGGAAGTTGTCCCAACACACGAGTACAGAGCTTTGCTGTCTTTTCTCTCTTGTCATTGTTTTCTTATCCGACTCTAAGTCACAATCTTCTTGCCTCAGTTTCCCAAGTGCTAGGATTTCAGGCATACGGTACCATGCTATGGCTTAGCTACAGGTTTTGCACCCTCAGTTTCAATCAACCTCTGAGGGAAAATATTTAGGGGGGTAGAAATTATTCTAGAAAAACAGCTTCTACACTGAGCATGATAACACACACCGACAATGCCAACACTTGGGAAAATGAGGCAGGAGGCTTGAGAGTTCAAGACCAAGGTGAAAGCCTGACAAAAACAAAAACAACAAAAAACAAAACAAAACAAACCCCCAAACACCACACAGTTGGATATTGTGTAGCAATTTTTCCTTTGCCATAAAACCTTCCATCCTGCAGGGAAGCTCCTTAAGCTCAGGAAATAAGACACTCAAAGGGATCAGGAAATCCCAGGAGCTGACTGCATATACTAGGCCCTTCCTTCCCTAAGCACATATAAGCAGTCAAGATTGCTGAGAGCTACCAGGCTGGGATGGCGCAGGCCTTTAATCCCAGCACTCAGGAGGCAGAGGCAGGCAGATCACTGTGAGTTCCTGGCCAGTCTGGTCATAGAGAAACCCTCTGTGTGTGTGGTGGGGGAGGAAGACCATCTCCAGGACAGCCAAGGCTACACAGAGAAACCCTGCTGTCTCGGGTGCGCCTGCGCGCGGATAGGTGGGTGGGTGGGGTTGCTGAGAGCTACTCTCAGACCAGCCGAGCTGCCTAGAAGAGGCTCAAACCAAGAGGAAGACACCAGCTGAACTGCCTGGAAGATGCAAGGACTAGCCATACTGCCTGAAAGATACTTGCCAACCCCTTGAGCTGCGGCCTGCAGGCTGTGCAGTGTGCTCCAGAGTTCCAGACTTCATGAGTCAGGACCCCTGCTGGGGTGGGCTTTTTGTGATGCAGCCATCTTTTAGTCATTTCTGCTCCTCTAACTCCTGACCCATATTATTGTAGGCAAGCTCAACAAAACCCATTGATTCACCAAGTTGTATTTTGATGTATTCTTAACTTGGTGTGCATTGGTTCTCGATCCTGGATGAGTAGGATTTTGGTTTTTCACGCCTCTACAGAATAGTGTCACACAACAGGCAAGAAGATGGCGCAGCAAGTAAAAGCACGTGCCGTGCATGCCTGGTGAGCTGAGTTTGAGCCCCCCAAACCCATGTGTGTTGGCTGGTTTTACGCCGACTGGACACCAAGCTAGAGTCCCTTTAGAAGAGGGAACCTCAGGGGCTGGACCATGGCTCAGCAGTTAAGAGCACTTCTCGCTCTTGCAGAAGATCCAGGTTCATGGTGGCGCACATCCATCTGTAACTCCAGTTGCAGAGGATTCGACCTTTGTGGGCATCACACATGTATGTGTTTCACATACACACATGCAGCTAAACACTCCACACATAAAAACAGTAAGAGAGGGAACCTCAATAAAGAAAATGCCCCTGTCAGTTTGGCCTGGTGTATTTCCTTGATTAATGTTTGATATGGAAGGGCCCAGCTCACTGTGGATGGTGCGAGCCATGGGCTGGTGGTCCTGGACTGTGTAAGAACACAGGCTAAGCAAGCCATGGAAGCCACACTCCTCTACTGCCTCTGCTTTAGTTCCTGCGTGAGCTTCTGCCCTGACTTCCCTCAGTGATGAACTGTGACCTGGAAGTGGAGGCTGAAACAAACACGTATCTCCAAGCTGTTTTTGGTCATGGTATTTTATCACAGCCATCGAAACCCTAAGACACCAGGTAAAAGTGGAAGGTACATACTCATACTCCACAAGGTTTTTCTTTGTCATGTACACTCCCCTACACACACACACACACACCATGCACATACACACAATAAAAATAGATAATTTTTTAAAATTATCATAGCACTACGTGAATTCTGAGGGAAAAAGTTCAAGGGAGAAAATAGAAAGGAGATACTGACTTGGGAATCTCCAACAGAGAGCTGAGGGAGGACTCTCCCAACGGAAAATAATCAAGGACTACAGATGAAGGCCCCGGCTTAGGTAAGGTGGAGATGCACACAAGACGCCAGCTGAAGAGATCAAGCAGGGCACTCAGGAAAGGTGATGGAAGACTGAAGCAGCAGGGTCGAGTTCAAGACTGTATTGAAAAGAAAAAAAAATGTCTCCAGGAAGTCTTTCCTGATTCCTAAGGCTTAGGGTCCCCTCGAGTGTTCCCATAGCACCTCGCTTCCCTTCATCCTGTTTCTTTTTTTCTGGTTTTTCGAGATAGGGTTTCTCTGTGTAGCTCTGCGCCTTTCCTGGAACTCGCTTTGTAGACCAGGCTGGCCTCAAACTCACAGAGATCCGCCTGCCTCTGCCTCCCAAGTGCTGGGATTAAAGGCGTGTGCCACCACCGCCCGGGGCCATCCTGTTTCTTATCACGGCAAGCTCTAATTATCTATTTACCTATTTGTAGACAACAGCTTCCTAAACTGCGGGTCTCCATTCCACATGAGGTCATGTGATGACATGCACACGTTTCCAAGTCTGGCAGCAGTTGGTTACTGAAGAAGCAACAACCCCAACCGAATTCCAAAGCAAACACCCAGGAAGCCTGAGGTGTTTCCGGTAGCACTCATCTGCTGTATCTGTCCCTTTACTGTAATCCGGTGCTAAACACACAAGTGCATTTTTCACTGTGAGACGCGCCACCACGCTACACGATGCCAACAGACACTCCCCGAACCATTTGGACTCAAATCTGAGATTACTATTAGATGTGAATGCAGTGGTTTCACTGTACAAAGTTTTCTGCTCTCACAGAAACACATGCTTTCAACCCGGAAAAGAGGGTTTTAATATTTTCCTATCCTCATGTTAAGAATGTGAAGTATCATCTTAGGGTATTTTAGGATTATATTGGTCAAAGACTTGATTTTTAAAAAGCCCTCTTTGCTTGAGGCCTGAGAGATGGCTTATCAATTAGGGTCACTGTGTGACCTTCCAGAGGACTGGGGCTCAATACCCAGCATCCACAAGGTGCGAACCGCCATCTATGTAACTCCAGTTCCAGGGGAGCCAGTGCAGCCTCTGGCCTCATATTACACTAGGCATGCACATGGTACAAAGACAGATGAGCGTGCGTGCATGTGTGTATGTGGATATGTGTGTGTGTGGGTTATATGTACACAAAACAGCCATACAAGTAAAATAAAAATTTTAAAAATTAAAAATTGCTGACTGAGTTCTATAAAACATTATGAAATAAAATTGGTTTGGAATTAGAACAGAATTTCAGGCAACCTCTGAAAGAGCCCTAAGCATACTCCTGTCATTTTATACTACATATTTATCTAAAGTGGCATTCTCAGTGTGACTGATATAAAATGTAAACAGTGATCACTCCTGAAACACATTAAACATATTCCACATTCTGTAGTATCAAATATTCAAGCCAAATTTTAATTCTTCATATAAAATAAACAAGCAACCCACCCCATTAGTATTTAATGTTCTTTCATATTTAATAATAAAATCATATGCGGATCAAAGAAATTTTGAAGTAAATTTGACTTATTCTCAATGAATGTTTCATTTATATACTTCTTTATTCACCTATATACCCAGAGTCACCTAAAAATGTTTCTCAGGGGCCACCAGTAGAAAGTTTAAGCAGCCTACTGTTAAGTCACCCATCCACCATCCCGCTCAGTGAGAAAACCTTGGCATAAGCCTATCTCTCAATCCTCACTAGAGAAGCTTCTTGCAGCAGAGACCCACAACCGGTCAACATACAAAAACTGAGACTATGTACAGAGTGCCCAGCCTTAACTAGGGCATACATACCCACCTCTCCCAAAGCCTCGGGTGGATCTTCACAGAAAAGGGGGCAGAGAGATTCTAGACAGAGGTGGTGGATAACTTTAGGGAAAGTCTTCCTAGACATGACAGGCAGTTGCACGTATGAACTCCCAGTGACTGTGACACCATACACACGTCCTGCAAAAGCTCAGGCAGGCCAGACAAAATCCCAGCATAGTGGGGGAGCAATGGACAGGAAATCCTGCTGCTAGCAGAGGAGCTACTGGTATTTTATGACTAGGAAGGGGAAGAGTCAGTTTTCGTTAATGGTGTGACCCTTGGTATGTCGATCACACTCCAGGATAGGCCCCACTCACAAGAGTAATTTGGCAATACCAAGTGGTATTTGAGAGTGGACCTGAATTACTTGTAAATAACATATTGCTAACTCTAACACAACCATGAGAAAAGTCTTAAAAAGAAATACAATTAAGCCAGGGAGACACAGGCAGATTACTGTGAGTTCAAGGCCAGCCAGCCTCGTCTGCACAGCCAGGGCTATGTAAAGAGATACTGTCTCAACCACCCCTCTCCAGAAAAAAAAAAAAACTCAAAAGGTGGGTAGGTAATGAAGTGAGAATGGAGAGGGTGGATTTGGGGGAGGGGTGAATATGATTAAAATGCATTGTATAAAATTCTCAAAATAATTATTTAAAATATTTTTAAAATAGAAGCCTTCTGGAGACTAAGGGTGCCTCAGGGTCCGGGACCCTGTCACACCCATACATGTTTTCTTATTAGCCAGCACAGAGCCTACTTATGACAATACATAGATAGAGCCAGTCACATGGGGGGTGTGCACTCACTCCTCTGCACATAGAATGTGAGCTGGGCACTGTGTTGTTACCATGGCTACTGGGGCTCTGGAAAGCTGACAGGTGCTCCGGCTATCTCACACCCCTCCCACTGCTAAAGAGCCTCCAGCCATCTCAAAGCTGGCTCTTCCTTCTCTAGCGCCTCTGCTTTGCTCCCTCTAGTGGCAGCTGGGTAGCAGTGACAGGCCTTGTGAGTGGGGAGTTGTAGGAAACTTGACTAATATTAGGGGTATATCCTCAGCCAGGAAGATCAGCAGCCATAGTCCTGAGAAAGGAAGGGACGAGTCATTAGACGTAGGGCAGCTCCCCTGCCTGGATGGGGACAGGAGTCCTCACCCAGTGTATCCTCAGAGGCTTCTCTTTAGATTTTGAAGGATTACGACTGAAGCTGAGGCAGCATGACTCTTGGCGGCTTGCATGCAGGAGATGCAAAACCTCTGCCCCAAATATCGCTTACATTCAAACCCTGAGTCAAACGGCAAGATATGAGTGAATTCGTGGCAAGTACGTGGTGGGTGGAGGAAGGGTCTTGGTCACTGTTCTATTGCTGTGAAGAGACACCATGACGAGGGAATTCCTATAAAAGGAAGCATTTGGGGGCTTGCTTACAGTTTCAGAATTTTAGTCCATTGTCATCCTGGCAGAGAGCATGGCAGCAGGCAGGCATGGTGCTGAAAACATAGCCAGAAAAGAAAATGCTTGAGCCAGGCGTGGTGGTGCATACCCATGACCTTAGCACCTGGGAGGTGTAGGAAGATCAAGAGAGTAAAGCCATCCTCGGCTACATGGCAAGTTTTAGGCCAGCCTATGCTCCCTGAGACCCCATCTCAAGATGAAACAAAAAATGCTTCTTATTCACAATACTCAAGAAATGGAAAGGAGCTAGGTACCTATCGCAGACAAATGAACAGAGGTGGTATATATGCATAAAGGGGCATTATTCAGTTACAGTAAAAACAGGAGACTCCGCCATTTCCCACAGCATGGCTAAACCTAGGGGACATTAAACTAAGTGGAGAAAGATACATACAGAATACTACTGCCTGCTTTCATTTATATGTGGAATCTAGAACAAATTAAAAAACACAGAGACAGAGAATAAAACAGTTTGGTGGGATAGGGTAACGGGGAGGAAATTAGATGAGGTTAAAAGATATAAAGCATGGGCTAGCAAAATGGCACTTTGTGCCAAGCCTGATCACCTGAGTTCAATCCCCAGGACATATATAGTAGAAGGACAGACCTGCCTCCTGAAAGTTGGTATGCACTCCTGCCCTGCTCCTATAAATGTCATTTAAAAATATTTTTTTCTTTTTGGAGCTGAGGACCGAACCCAGGGCCCTCTCTGCTACTGAGCTAAATCCCCAACCCCTAAAAATAATTTTTAAAAGATATAAAATATTTGCCTGGCTGGGTGGCAGTGGTACACACCTTTAATCCCAGCACTTAGGAGGCAGAGGCAGGCAGATCTCTTTGAGTTCGAGGCCAGCCTGGTCTACAGAGTGAGTTCCAGTACAGCCAGGGCTGTTACAGAGAAACCCTATCTCAAAAAACCAAAAGGAAAAAAGAAAGTATTTGCCTGACTTGGTGGCTCGTGGCTATAATGCAAGCATTAAAGGAGCAAAGGCAGGATCCTGAAATTCAGGCCAAACTTTGGTATACAGTTAAGACTATTAAAAAAAACTGACAAAGGAATATTTGTGATGAAAGCCGAAAGATTTGGTATATGTTAGGACTACTGGCAATAATATTGTATCACATTTAGGATTTTTTTTTCTCTCATACATTGCATCCCAACCAGTTTCCCCCCCGTCATCTCTTCTTCTCACCCCCATCCCTGATCCACTCTTCCTCCATTTCCCTTCAGAAAAGAGCAGGCCTCCCAAGGATATCAACCAAACATGGCATATCAAGTTGCAGTAAGACTGGGCATATCCCCTCATATTAAAGCTGGATGAGGCAAACCAGTAGGAGGAAAAAGGTTCTAAAAGCAGGCAAAAGAGTCAGCCCCTGATACCACCATCAGGTGTCCCACAAGATCAAGCTACACAACCATAACACATATGCAGAGGGCCTACGTCAGATCCATGCAGGCTCCCTGGCTGTGGTTTGTGTTGGTGAGCCCCTCTGAGCACTGCTTAGTTGATTCTGTGGGTTTTCTTGTGGTGTCCTTGTCCCCTCTGGCTCCTACAATCCTTCCTCTCCCTCTTTTACAGGATTCCCTGAACTCTGCCTATGATAGTATATAAGTGACCTCAAATATTCTACCAGGGAACTCCTACAGCTGATAAACACCTTCAGCGAAGTGGCTGGATACATGACAAACGACAAATGGGCTGAGAAAGAAATCAGAGAAACAACTCCTCTCACAATATTCACAAAGCATATATCTTGGGGTAACTCTAACCAAGCAAGTGGAAGACCTGTATAACAAAAACTTCAAGCCTTTGAAGAAAGAAATTGAAGAAGGTATCAGGTGGAAAGATTTTTTTTTTCCTTTTTTGAGGACTCATGTAGCCAAGACTGATCTTGAATTTGCTATGTAACCAAGGATGATTTTGAACTCCTCCTGCCTCTACCTCCAAACTGCTAGGATTACAGGCCTGTGCTACCACACTCAGTTTGGGGCATTTTTTTTTCTTGTGCTGGGATCAAACCCAAGGACCTTGTGCATGCTAGAAAAGCACTCTAGCCGGCTGAGCTATGCCCCCAGCCTGGGACATGGCAAATTACAGTTGACCTTGTCACGAAAATGTATATAAGATAATATATGTTAATTTGCTGCAATATAGTGATTTAAAATAGCTATGTATCCTTACTATGCCATAACTCAAATATATACAAAATTATATTTCTTTTAAATTTTGGGTATGGAAGGGCATATGCCATGGCCCATATGTGGGCCCAAAAGAGCTTGGGAACAGGCACCTTTATCTGGTGAGCAATCTTGTCAGCCCCACAAGATCATTTTTAAAAATAACATACTTTTTAGTTATTTTTGAGATAGGGTCTATTATAGACTTGATGTCCTGGAACTTGCTATGTAGATCAGGGTAACTCATAGAGATCTGCCTGTATCTGCCTCCTGAGTGCTTGGATTAGAGGCATGGGCTACCATGGCTGGCTTAAAAATAACTTAAAAAAATTAAACCAGGCATGGTGATGCATGACTATTGGGGCCAGAGGGAGGATTGTGATCCTGCCTCAGAAATGTCAAAGCAAAAACAAAGGGAATTTTTTTTTGTTTGTTTGTTTTTCGAGACAGGGTTTCTCTGTGTAGCTTTGTGCCTGTCCTGGAACTCGCTTTGGAGACCAGGCTGGCTCTGCCTCCTGAGTGCTGGGATTAAAGGTGTGTGCCACTACCACCCAGGGGGAAAATTTTTTATAATAATGGAAAACTATTGAAGTCTGTGTGTGTATCCCCAACAGATTATAAAAAGATATACCTTAACAAGAGTCCATTTGAGCATCATGCTTTTACGTGACATGGGGGTGGGATGGAGGCATGGCTTGGCCATTAAGATGCTTACTGCTCTTGCAACCTGTGACTCCTAACTCCAGGGGATCTGATGTCCTTTGGTGGACTCCAAGGGCACCTGCATTTAAGGTGTGCCATGCTTTGTCCAAACTCATGGGAGGCCTGCCTCTTTCTGAATAGAGACAGAGGAGGAAGAAGGGGAGGGGAGTAGATGGGAAAGGGTGGGGCTGGGAGGAGAGGAGGGAGGGGAAACTGTGGTCAGTATGTAAAATAAATGAAAAAAAGTTATTTAAATATAAAAAAGAATCTTAAAAAAGTATGCAAACTTAACATTCACATACAAATACGCATAAATACAATCTTAAGTCAGGTGTGGTGGCACACATCTTTAATCACAGTACTCTGGAGGCAGACGCAGGCAGATATCTTTAAGTTCCAGGTCAGCCAGGGATACACAGTGAGACCTTGTCTCAAATAAAGGTAAAAATTATCTTTAAGAAACATGGAGGGAGTTAGGATGTAGAGGCCAGCTTGGGCTATGTAATGTGTCTAAAGCAATCTTCAAAAAAATTTAAGAGAGGAAATCTTTAGCTGCAGTCCTTGTCATTAATCCTCCAGTCTCAACAAAAGCCACTTGTTTGATGAAGCCGAGTCCAGGAGCCAGAGTGGTACTGAGTTGCACGAAGCAGGGCCAGCACCTGGGAGACACCAGCAAAGTACTAATAGGTACAAGACTGGCCAATCCTTGGCTTGTAAACGGGACAGGAACTTAACTTCTGGGTGTGTGCCTGCTTATAGCTGTGTCATGCTTCTTCTCCCGTCTGACTTCCCACGAGGTCAGCAGAGATGACTAAAGTGACTTGTTACCACAGAGGATGCCCTAAAGAGGACTCTAAAGACACGTGACTCTCTTGTACCCAAACGTCTTTAGGTCCTATTATGCACAGATTGCAAAAAGCCTGGGGACAATTAGTCTTTCAGAACAGTACTGTCTCCCAATGGTCTCTAGCCTAGGTAAGCATGAAACCACCCTCCCCAGCCTTGTCATTTCTTTCTTTTTTTGGTTTTTCGAGACATGATTTCTGTGTAGCTTTGCGCCTTTCCTGGAACTCACTTGGTAGCCCAGGCTGGCCTCGAACTCACAGAGATCCGCCTGGCTCTGCCTCCCAGTGCTGGGATTAAAGGTGTGGGCCACCACTGCCCTGGTGTCATTTCTTTCTTTATTATTTATTTTGTGGGAAGTACCTATCACTAGATTCTCTTCTGCAGGCTACTTCCTTAGAGGGGAGAGATAGGAAGGCAGGCCAATAGAGGTAATGCTTTAAAAACTCAATTCCAGGTTTTTCATAATAACCTTCAGTTTTGTTATGTATGTGCTATTAATAGACCCTAACAGTTTTAGTAGGAAACACTTTTTTTTCTAAGATGGTGATACTATGTGGTCTGAGATGGACTCAAATTCATGGCAACCTCCTTCCGTCAACCTCTCAAGACTAGATATGTATCCCACCCTTGTCTAGAGCAGAAAACAGTATCCATATCTGGAGAGAAGAATGGGGCTAGGAGCCCTCAGTCTCATGGAAGCACTGGCTTTGCAAGTTGTCAAAAACCTTACAGGGCCAGCCAGATGGCTCAGCCTTAATGCCTAATGACATAGTTAGATCCCCAGGACCCACAGGGCAGAAAAATCCACTCATCAAAATGCATCATTAAAAACAAAACACATGGGCTGGAGAGATGGCTAAGAGGTTAAGAGCACCGACTGCTCTTCCAGAGGTCCTGAGTTCAATTCCCATCACATGGTGGCTCACAACCATCTGTAATGAGATCTGGTGCCCTCTTCTGTGTACATAATAAATAAGTAAATCTTTAAAAAACCACATTAAAATAGTCACTGTCGGGAGTTGGGTATGGTGGGACACATGTTTAATCCCAGCACTCAAGAGGCAGATCTCTAAGTTTTTAACTAGCCTGTTGCAGGCCAGCCAGGGCTACATAGTGAGACCTTGCCTCAAACATGACACAATCCCTCCTCCCATCATCAAATGGTTGTTGGGGCTGGTGACGTGATTTATTGGGTATAGACACTTGCTGCAGAGCCTGACTTGAGTTTGAGTCCTGAGATCTACATGGTTCAAGCACAATCCCTCCAAGTTGTTCTCTGATCTCCACATGCGTGTCTCACAACCCCACATGCACATAGACTAAATAAATAGAATTTAAAAATGAGTGGTACATGCCTTTAATCCCAGCATTCATAAGGTAGAGGCAGGAAGACTTCTATTAGAGGCCAGCTAGGTGAGAGCCTATCTAAAAACAAAACAAAACACAACAAACCAATGTCCAAGACATTAGGGGTTCTCCCACTGTAGGTACTTGCTTTCAGCTCCAAGTTGAAGAGTGATGCTTTCTCCTGAATCACCCCAAAACCTCACCCTAGCTATTAGATTACATAGTCCCACAGTCTAGGTCTTCTGTCAAAACTCAGAAGTAGCTGGGTGTTGGTGGCACACACCCTTAATCCCAGCACTTGGGTGGTAGAGGCAGGAGGATCTCTGTGAGTTCGAGGCCAGCCTGGTCTACAGAGTGAGTTCCAGGAGAGGCTCCAAAGATACACAGAGAAACCCTGTCTCAAATAACAATACCACAACCATAAATAAAACAATTCTTGCATCTTAAATTGTGTCACACGAGATAGAATGCTATTGCACAATCCTGCCTGGGGCATAACCATTCTCTCGTCCTGCATGCCACACTACATATGTAATAGCCTATTAGTCTTAGTTATCACATCAGTTGTCCTCACTTGATGGCCCCAAGGCACAATAGTGATGCCGGAAATTTTATTAGTAGAGCTATAATCGTTCAATTTTGTTGTTTTCTTACAGTGCTCAGTTTATAAATAAAACTATCATAGGTATGTCTGTATAGGGGAAAACTAGTATAATAAGGTTATATAATACCTATAGTTCCAGGTATCCAATATGGGTCTTGGATAGTATTATCTATAGAAAAGTAACTACTGTATTATGAAATGATGAACCTGGACACACTGATTCAATACTTCAGGAAGGAGCATAATTAGCTCCCTCAGCTCTTCCAGAAAAAAAAAAAAGATGTCACAGCTTACTATTGTCCCTCTGGAATCACTTTTGTCAAAAGTCCAACTGTAATACAGCTATCCCCATATTCAACAAAAGCATAGTGAAATAAAAAGTAGATCCAGGTTTAAAAGAACAAAGGAGCTGGGCGACAGTGGCACACATCTTTAATCCCAGCACTTGGGAGGCAGAGGCAGGTGGATCTCTGAGTTCCAGGACAGCCAGGGCTACACAGAGAAGCCCTGTCTCAAAAAAGAACAAAGGAGTATTCACCAACCTCTAAAACCACCAAGAGTGTCAAAGAAAACATACATCCTTATACAGTCATGCACAAAGAAACCCCCTTAAAAATCCTGGAATGCATTAGAATTTGTTTAAATTCTATGTGCTTACAACCAAGTTTTACTTAGAAGGGCTGAAATTAAATGCCAAACACTGGTGTGGGAGGAGAATCATCACATTAGGCAAAATTGATTCAAAAGGAATAGGAATTTGGATTCCCAGGAATAAGTGGCAGAAACCCAGAAAGCATTATACATCCTATAATGCTTCTAATTCTCAGTAAACTTCAAATACCTTAAAGTCTTTCTATTGCTGCTTTGCTTTTTCTTTAAAAGGTGGCTAAATGGTTTAGATAAAAAATAGATACAGTGGACAGTGGGACACCCAAGACAAACTTTCAGCAGAGAAATCAGTAGATATGACAGAGACCCATAATTGCATACATTAACATTTTATTAAGTTTTTTCTACAAGAGACTATAACACCAAATTGCTTAGCAGAAATCTGTTCAACTGAGAGACCAAATGGATCCAAGGAAGATGAAAATTAAATACTTAAATTAATCAAAAGGCACTATGACACCACCTAAAACCTACCACCACAGTGGCAATAGGCTAAGGAAGATTGCGCTACAGCAGGTTATCTAATGTGATTGTTAGTGCTTACATACATAGCAAGAAGCAAATCTGTCTCACAGAAGATAATGGTACAATGATCACTCAGTCCAAGATATTTGGCCAGGAAAAGGTCAAGACAGCTGACAGTAAAGCCAAATGGAAAACACGGGTGTAGAGAATTCAAGCTATAAATAGATGGCAATGGATCAGGCTTCTTCCTCCCAAAAAAGTTAATTACTACATTGAGCTACCTGCCCCTGCCTAACAGGGTGCTCAACTACTGGAACTATGTTTAAGGATGCTCAGGGTTCTTGCTGCAGTGTAGCACAAACCTCTGAAAATGTATCACATATGGGCTGACTTGGTTGCTAGTTATTCTGAATGAATAAAACCCCCAAAGCATTCACATGCAATGGAGTATCAACTTGTCAATCACATCCTAAGGACCTTGTGGAATATTTTCAACAGTCTATACATCGTTCAGCAGCTGAGCTCTAGTTAAAGCTGCAAGGCTCACAAAATAACAAGAAAGCCAGGATGAAGCAATGCAAATAGGACATCCTAGCAGTTAATTGCAGTCTGTCTTTTTCCAATTTAGGCTAAATTCTAATGTACCTAATGTGGGATGTAAAAGCTACACTGGAGCAAGCTGGGCCTTCTGCTGAACTCACCAAATACCGAGAAAAAACGAGGGGTGGGGGTGGCTTTATTTTCAAAATGCTTCAGAAGTTATTCTATTACAAAGGAACATGGCTGAACAGGTAGGAGACAGACTCTCCATTGTGGGTTCTCCTGATAGCTTCTGCAAGGATCATGGAGATATCAATCACCTAGAAAGGCAAGAAATGCACCAGGTTAGTATGCAGGTACAGAGTTCACTGGTCCATCAGCAGCCTAAATAAGCAGCCTGGAAAGCACCCTTACTAAGGATCTAGCACTCGGCTCTTCTTCTTTTTTTTCTAACTATAATTACTTAGAAAGAGTTAAGATGCTAGTAACACAGGACAAGTACAAGGTCATCAAAACCCTGATGCTATACAGGACAAGTACGTGTGTGTATAGCAGCTGAAGAGATGGTTCAGCAGTTAAGAGCACACACTGTTGTTCTAGAAGACTAGAGTTCAGTTCTCAATACATGTCATGTAGCTTACAGCCACCTGTAAGTCTAGCTTCAGGGAACCTGGTGCCCTCTTTTGGTCCTCTGCATTTGGAGGACCAAACACCCCCCCCCCAAATAAATAAAACAAATTAGCCAGGGCAGTGGTGGTACATGCCTTTAACCCTCACACCCAGGTGGGAGAAACAAGCTGGTATCTATCTGTAAGTTTGAGGCCAGTCTGGTCTACAGAGCAAGTTCTAGGATAGCCAGAGCTTCACAGAGAAACGCTGTCTTGAAAAACAAAACAAGCATCTAAAAAACGAAAACACTAACAAAAATGAATTTGCCTATAATGCAAGGGGATTGCAATGACTCTTAGGCTACCCTAGTCAGCAGTGTGCCCTGCTTTAAAAAACCAAAGTGAAAAACAAAACATTCACAAAGAGGCTGGAGAATGGCTCAGCGTTCAAGAGTGCTTATTGCTCTTGCAGAGGACCTGAATTCAGTCGCAGCACTCAGAGGGAAGCTCAGAACCACCTTTAGCTGTAGTTCCAGGGGATTCAATGTCATCTTTAAGCCTTTGAAATTCACACAAGCACACACACAAACAAACGATTTTAAAAATGTTAGTAAAAAAGCTTAAGAAGTACACAAAGCTAGATGCAGTCAGGCATACCCTTAATTCCAGCACTCAGGCATAGGCAGGTAGATTTTTGAGTTCAAGGTCAGCCTGGTCTACATATAAAATTATAGGCCAGCCAGGGTTACATAGTAGGATCTTGTCTCAAAAAAAAAAAAAAAAAAAAAAAAAAGAGACTGGGCAACTTAATGAGAGTGCACCTTAAAAAGTACAAAGAGCCGGGCAGTGGTGGCACACACCTTTAATCCCAGCACTTGGGAGGCAGAGGCAGGTGGGCGGATCTCTGTGAGTTCAAGGCCAGCCTGGTCTATAGAGTGAGTTCCAGGAAAGGCGCAAAGCTACACAGAGAAACCCTGTCTCTAAAAACCAAAAAAGTACAAAGAAAGTAGGGTCCTGGGCCCATTCTCAATGCCAAAGAAAAAGGAACAAAGGATGGCTTCAGAAATTCAGTAGCCGGTGGTGGTAGTGGTGGCGGCGGTGGTGGCGGTGGCGGCAGTGGCGATGGTGGTGCAATCCGGGCACCTGGGAGGCAGAGCCAGCCTGGTCTACAGAGCGAGATCCAGGACAGGCACCGAAACAACACAGAGAAACCCTGTCTTGAAAAAACCAACCCCCTCCCCAAAAGAAAAAAAAATCAGTGGTAGAGTCCTTACCTACAAGAGCAAGAGTCCGGGTTCCATTTGCAGAACAAAACAACAAAGATAAACCCAAAGAACTTATGCTTCAGTAGTCACATATGTGACTAACATGTTACTACCTGTAAAACACTGAAGGAAATTTTTGTTTTGGATTAATCCCATTTCACCTGTATTTTGGAGCAGTGTTTCATCTTATCCTCCTGGGGTATGGTATTGGTGACTACTACTGCTTCAAAACATGCATTGTTGATACGAGAAATGGCTGGGCCAGAAAAGATTCCATGAGTCAAGATAGCATAAACTCTGGTAGCTCCAGCTGAGAGAAGTCTAGAGGAAAAAGAGCTCATTAATCTGACATGCAACTACAGACTCTGAATTAGGAAGAAGGAAGAGTATTAGTCTGTCATTAACAGAATATCAGAAATTGGACAGCTTAAGCACAAACATGCTTCACAGTTCCGGAGTCTGTCATGGCCAAGATCAAGCATAGACAAGGTAGATTTCATTTTGAAACTTTTTTTGGTCTTGGTTTATAGTACCTACCATTTTGTGTGGTCACATGACTTTCTAGTACACATGTAAAGATAGTGTAGCAAGCATTTTCTTCTAATAAAGTCACTAATTCTTTTTTTTTTCTGGAGCTGAAGACTGAACCCAGGGCCTTGCACTTGCTCTCTCTACCACAGAGCTAAATCCCCAACTCCAAGGTCACTAATTCTAACATGAGGGTTCTGTTCTCAAGATCTCATTATTTAAGCCTAAATGCCAAGGTTAATCTGCAAAACCATACCTGGGGGCTAGAAGTCAACACATTAATTTTAGGAGGACACAGTACTGACCACATCAAAGAGTATAATCTGCACTAAGCCTTATCTTGGTAGAACCTACAAAATGTCCAGGGGGAATCTCTGTGTTCTTTTTCCTTTCTGGCTGGTAAAAAGAAATGTCCTTGAATGTGACCTGGAAAACTACATGATAAAGATAAGGTACCACAAGACTGAAAATCTATGACCCTGCAAATAAGCTTAACCAGGAATACTCACATTTGACTGTGCTTACTTCCCAGCCTGCTGACGTAAATTTGATCCCTGGGACCCACAGGGTAGAAGGAGAGAACCATTCCCAAAGTTTGACTTCCACATGCTTGCCATGGCATGTGCACATATGCAAAATGAACAAATATTTGTAAAGGACACCTATGGATTTCTAACTCATCAAAACAAAAAGTCAATTGTTTTGAGTATGTTTGAACTTAATGATTTTTGGACTTTATAATGGCAAACGTACTATATATTCAGTAGAAACTAGATGTAGAATTTGGACCTTTCCTTGATCTAGCAATGTGTGATCCAAATACTGTCTCACAGCAGCTCCCAATCAGCCATGTAATCACGAGGCAAACAACCCAGTCTACAGTAGATTGTGTTACTAAGCAAGGGCTTTAGAAGGTAAAAGTGTATGTGATGCACTTGACTTTTGATAGTTTCAATTTATTAAGGATATACTTACTATAAAAGCAGTGTCTCTTTATAAAGACTAAGAATCTGAAATGAGGAATACTCATTCATCTCTATGTATTAAAAGCTAGCATGATCAAAACATCCCAACGCTACTTACCCCTTTAGTTGTGTCTCTCAAAGCACTCAGCAAAGCGGCAGTTAGCTTTTTACTTCACTAGCCCCACCACCCTGTACTCACTTGTCAGCAGCATGACAGATTGTACCACAAGTGTCAGCCATGTCATCCACCAGGATAGCCACCCGATCCTTCACATCTCCGACTAGCACCATGCGATCCACTTCATTGGCCTTCTTCCGTTCCTTGTGAATCAAGGCAAAATCCACATTCAATCGGTCTGCAATGGAGGTAACTCTGGAAAATAGGAGAGGTTCAAAGTTAAGTTAAAGACATGTATGTGGCTTCCAAGGCTGGGAGTGCAGTTCAGTGGTAGACAGCTTTGTCTAGCATGCATGAGGCCCTGGGTTCCATCTCTCTTACCCACTTATACAAAGCAATGGATTTTCTTCCAGGGGGAGAATATTCCTTGAAACTAAAACAGATCCCACAGCTAGAAGAAAGCAACTATCATCGACATCTCAAAAACAAACATTACAAACTGGATTTTATGGATTAATGCCCTCTGTAATACCACTGGCAGTATGGGAATATATTACTCAAACTTATACCATTCATTCTGGGGATGGGGTAGATATACCCTTCACCAATCCTGGGAAACAGTATATGGCAAGGTACATTAGTTTAACAGATTGAAGGCAGAAGGAAAGAGAGACCTTATTAGCTAGTGCAGGGAGCACACAGATTGTCCCGATTTCCACCATGAAGGATTTGTGATTCTAGAAGCAGTGGCACGTGAATCTGAAGCTAGGAGGAGTAGAGCAGCGCCCACCCTTTCAATGCATGTCCATACACTCATCTCTCCCACAATGGTGGTGAAGCCACCACCAATGGGAAATATCAACTGTACCTGATCACCAAGCTTGGGATTCCTTCTACAAGTGCTAGAAAGAAAATTAAACCAATTAACCAGACAAACAGGGCATGTTACTACAGCCCAAATTATCATCAAATGCAAAGAGAACTGTTTTTCCTCATTAAAGATAATACAAGCCACATTAACAGGCAGGTTAGAGGTGACAACAGGCTACCCTACCCCTATGACATGTGTGCCCACATACCACTGTGCAATGCAATCTTCGTCACGAAGAAAAGACTCATGCTTCAGGTTTAGTGTTTTTAATTGTAACATTGATTAAATTAAACTTTAGCACTATTTGTCCTATTTCTCTTGTGACCAGAGTTTTTGCTGAACAGGTCAAGAATCTCTGACCATATAAGGTTTGAACCACAACTCTGGCAACACTTCTACCTGGATCTAAAGGAAACATAACCATACCTTGTGCTCTCCATTACTGCTGCTTTGACACCTAACATCAGAGGTAACCAATTCACATGGAATGAAGACATCCAAGGCAAATGCATGATCAGTTACCAAGTGTTCCAAATCGTTCATGCTCACCAACACACTCAGTCCCCAACAAAGCAGAAAAGAGTTGGAAAAGTAACCCACAAACCTTTGAGTGGAGAGCTACTGTGCAAATTACAATCACACTGGGATCCTTACCTACTCCCCAACCCTGCCAAGACAGAAGTGAGCAGTGGAAAATACTCCATCACTAATTAGAATGAAAAAGAATTACAAACATAAGTCATTTGCAGAAAGAAGTATTCTTATACCAAACTTTAAAAAAAAACCTGCTTGTGACTATTGCAAATTAATTATTTTCTAAGTCCTTGAGAAAGATATGAAGATAATGCTTAAGAAGTTAAGATAAAGTGTGACAACTGCCTATATAGGGATGTTTTTACATTGTCACTAGATGTCACAGAGGACAAACAGCAATTAAATAGAATTCATCAAGCTATACATCTGGCTGAATAAACAATTCAAGTTCTCAGCTTATCAATTCCACTGAAGTTACTGAAATTAAAGAGATGGTTGAGAAAGATTTGAATTCTTCATGATATGTATTACTTTTGGGAAGTTCTAAATTAGTTTTTCCTATTCATCTGACTGAGTCTTGTAACCAACCCTGCATTCTATTTCCAGAACAAGAACACGTCATATTTTTGTAAGCAAGCCAAACAAACAAAAAAACCAACAAAGCTCTTGGCCTGCACCATTTGAAATATAAATTAATGTAACTGCTAATCCCTGGCAATAAGTTTGATTAAGAAATTTAAGGTCCTGGCTTTAAATTAAAAACCACTTTATTTCCCATTCTTGATTACCAAGGATCAAATGGTCTAACCAACAGCTTTGTAAGAGGTATGTAAAACTTTAAGAATAAATTCATGGGTGGTGGTGGCGCACGCCTTTAATCCCAGCACTTGGGAGGCAGCACTCTGGAGGCAGAAGCAGGCGGATCTTTGTGAGTTCGAGGCCCGCCTGGTCTACAGAGCCAGTTCCAGGAAAGGCTCCAAAGCTACACAGAGAAATCCTGTCTCAAAAAAACCAAAAAAGAATAAATTCATTGCAAATGAAATCTCCTACCCTTCCTGATAAAGTTACAGCACTGTTGTTAACTGCAGTGCCGAGTCACTAATGTAACAGTCAAGCCAATAATGCAGTGACTACTTCGGGCCCTGTCTACCCTGCCTTCCAAATGACTCAAGCCAGTATAGAGTGAAAATGATATCCAACCTATATTCTAGCCACTGGCACATCCAATCTCAAGTTGTGAAAAGTGGCACTTCGATGGGAGAACATCACTTTGGGATATTACTATATGAAAGATTTTAGCAGTACATTATTTTTTAAGAACAGTAATTACAACTATACCTCTTGGCTCCACCAGCGTCAGGTGAGACAATAGTACAATTTCTCCACTCAGATATATTCTCCTTTATCCACTTTAAGACAGCTGGCTCTGCATATAAATTGTCCACTGGGATATCAAAAAAGCCCTGGAGAAAGAAGCTGGGTTAAGTTTGGTTTTATTTTTCTTCTCTTCATTTATGAAATAAAGTAAGTGGATTCAGAGAGATGTCTCATCTAAGATATTTGCTGTAGAGTCTGATGACCTGAGGAGTTTGCTCCCTGGGACTTACATGGGAGAACTGACTCCTGAAAGTTGTTTTTAAGCTTAAGCATGTGTATACCCAATGAACAATCAGCCAGTCAATCGATGTAATAAAAAAGGCTGGTGAGGTGGCTCAGCAGGGTAAAGTAGCTCCCAAGTTTGACCTTGAAAAGCTACCTGGTCAGAGAACTCCTGCAAGTTGTTCTCTTACCTCTACATGCAACTTGAATGTGTGTATTCATTTACATATACATGCATGCACACACAAATTTTAAAAGGAACAATAAGATAATGGGAAAGTAAGCGCAAGGCAGCAACTGTAAAAATAGCCCCCTTTCCAGGCAAGATCAGCAATTCCAGGCCTTGGCCAACCCACACCTCGCCATAGGAACAAAAAACGAGCCCTTGTAAATAGTCAAGTTCAGCCAAGAGCTATGAACAGCCAAGCCAACATGTTCAGACTCAATTTATATACACCATTTAGACTACTTGGCATTTGTGCTGGCCAAATGGTGAAGCAGCTAGAGTATTATTATTTTTATTTTTTATGTGCATTGGTAGGAGAGTGTCAGAACCCCTGGAACTAGAGTTAACAGTTGTGAGCTGCCATGTGGGCACTGGGAACTGAACCCGGGTCCTCTGGAAGAGCAGCCAGTGCTCTTAACTGCTGGGCCATCTCTCCAGCCTGAGATATGTGTTTTAATTCTAGTTTATACAAACTAGTTGTACTTCTCAATTATTTCTTTTTGACAAGATGAGTACACTCCTCTGTCCTATGCACCTCTTTTGCCAGAAGACTCAAATGGTAATAGCTGGGAGTTTAACTTTTAAAAGAGGGTTTACTCTACAGCACAGACTAGCTTGGAATTCAATCTCCTTGCCTGGGCCTTCCAAGTGCTAAGATTATAGGTATGCACCACCATTCATAGCTGGAAGCTTTAGATAGTATAAAATAAATGTGGCGATTGATTTCTCTTGTTCTGGGTTTCTATGAAAAATCTTTAATGTCTGTAGCTCTAAAATTAAGACTGATTATTAGTTCTAATCCTAAAGCCTATGTCCTTTGCATAATAACAAACTGTCTTGCTAACTTCTTGCTTCAGCTGTCAGCCTCTAGAATGCAGATGTGCACCACCATGCCTGGCTCTCTGCCCACCTTTCTCTCAATATTTAGCTTCCTTCCACTGGTACCTGAATTTGAGATGCATGTAGATCCATGGTGATAATATGATCTGCTCCTGCTACAGATAGCATATTTGCAACAAGTTTAGCTGAGATGGGAGCCCGGCTCTGAATAGAAGGCAGGAAAGAAAAAAAGAAAAAAAAAGTCAAGATGAAAGCAGTTCATTTACCAAGTACCTATAATTTTAAGACATTATATCACCAAGAAATTCACGACACGTGGCACTGATCTTTGAGTGATTGTACTCTAATATAAACAGTAAGCAGTGCAATATTATTCCAAATGAAGATACAAATTTTAGTAAAGAAAACTTTATTTCTAACTTCTGTTTTCTTAAATTATTTTTGTTTGACGATTTTGCTTTGTAGTTTAGACTGGCTTAAAAGTCTTGACCCTGTTGCCTCAGTCTTTTGAGTGCTGGGATTACAGGCATGCACCATTCCTGGATGTTTTCTTCTCTCTCTTTCTCTCTCTGCCTCTGTCTCTCGGTTTTTCCAGACAGGGTTTCTCTGTATAGCTCTAGCTGTTCTGGAACTCGCTCTGTAGATCAAGCTAGCCTTGAACTCAAGAGATCCATCTACTTTTGCCTCGCTAGGGCTGGGATTAAAGGCACACGTTACCAGGGTTTCTTTATGCAGCTCTGTCTGTCCTTGAACTCTCTAGGCAGACCAAGCTGGCCTCAGAGATGTGCCTGACTCTCCCTCCTGGGATCGAAGGCACACACCACCACACTGGGCTCTGTATTCAAGTGTTTACTATGGTCAGTCAAATCAATCTCAGTCCTCACATTATCTTTAAAATTATTTTGATTGAAATATTTTAGTGCATACACACTCATAATACCACCTAATGTGTCAAAGTTTAAAGATCCATATCACAATGAAAATTGTTTAATCAGAGTCATCTGAAGGTCAACTTTATAGCAACCTCAACATACCTGTGACTACTTCTACAAAGTCTATGCTTTTACTCTATACTTGGTCACAATAAAAAGCATCTAGAATTCCTCTTAGGTATCATTTGTAAAAACTGGGGTTAATTACAAAATCCTTAAATTAAAAAGCTTTATGTATATACTTCACCTTCTAATAAATCAGATACATAAAATATAGGAAAGCAATTATTCACATAGTCAACTTCAAGTTTACGAAGGGGTCACAACTGGGATCAAGATCTTGTGGTACTATGAGAGGCTCTACTAAGGTTTGCTTATATTTTCTGAGGGGGGGATATTCCTGCTATGTTGCTCAGACTGCTCTCAAAATCCTGAGTGCAAATGATTTTCTAGCCTCGGTCTCCTCTGAAGATCTGTGACCAACTACAGGCAGGTACCACATGACCTGGCTAGATAATAAATACATCTACAGTTTTAAAAAGTATTCTTCTAGAACTAATGGCATGGGATTGGATTCCCAGTTACTCTGAAAGCTAAGGCAGGAGGATTACAAGAAAGACCTGCCTGAGCAGCACAATGAGTTCAAGGTCAGTCTAGGAAAGTTAGTGAGATCCTGCCTAAAAATAAAAGGCAAAAAATGGGCTGGTATATAGTTTAGTAACAGAGCACTTATTTAGCATGTGTGATGCCCCAGGTTTGATACCCAATAAAACACAAACACACACACACACACACACACACACACACACACACCTACAAAGGACTGGTGATTAGTCTTTTTTTGGGGGGTGGGTGTTCTCTGTGCAGCTCTGGCTGTCCTGGAACTCACTCTGTAGACCAGCCAGGTTCCACCCTCCTGAATGCTTAAGGGAAGTTCCTTGTTTGTGTATCCTGAATAATGGGCGTTAACAGCTTAGATGCAAGATTGTAAAACATCAGTAGAGAACTTCTGCCCTCTGGGGTCCTCCCATTGTGCTGTAAGCCTGTAATTAAGACCTCTTACCCCCTTCAAGAAATTATATTCGGGCTGGAGAGATGGCTCAGAGGTTAAGAACACTGGCTGTTCTTCCAGAGGTCCTGAGTTCAATTCCCAGCACCCACATGGCGGCTCACAGCCATCTGTAATGAGATCTGGCACCCTCTTCTGGCCTGCAGGCACACATGCAGACAGAACGCTGTATACATAATAAATAAATAAAATTTTAAAATTAAATATATATAATTGAATGAATACTGCGAATGTAATCTATGAATACCACAAATGAGTGTAATTTAAAAAATAAATAAATAAAAAAAGTCATATCAAAATGGTCTAGCACTATTATTAATAAAAAAAAAAAAGGATTCTGGCCGGATGGTGGTGGCACACGCCTTTAATCCCAGCACTTGGGAGGCAGAGGCAGGCAGATCTCTGTGAGTTCGAGGCCAGTCTGGGCTACCAAGTGAGTTCCAGGAAAGGTGCAAAGCTACACAGAGAAACCCTGTGTCTCAAAAAAAAAAAAAAAGATTCTGAGCTGAAGGTATAACTCTGTAGTAGAGCACTAGCCGAGCATTAAGCTCTAGCTGCGCTCACCAACACTATAAAAAAAAATTCATTCCTACCTTATCTTTCTTATCCTGGCGGGCATAAGGGAAACATGGGATGACTGCAGTCACCCGGCTGGCTGAAGCAATCTTGCAAGCATTAATCATGATCAAAAGCTCCATTAGATTGTCATTTATCTCACCACACCCACTCTGAACAATGTAGACATCTTCTCCACGTACACTTTCTCCAATTTCCACACTAAAATAGAAAAAGAGAATGAACAGAAACAACAGATTCTCCTAAGTATCACACTGTAATTCTTCAGACAGTCACAGCATCAGTACTCATATGTTATGCATGGGTTATAGCTCCATGTGGATATTGATCACTTCAGACTTTGGAGAGAACACCTAAAGAAACGGGTGGGTATACTAGAAACAGCTTATTACCCAGTTCATTCTAGTTCACTATACAAAAATATTCTAAGCTTATAAATGAGACACAACATGAAAAAGATTGGTTGACTTTAAAGTACTTATAGAGAAGCAACTGCACCATAATTTCACTTGGTGGCCATCAGACATAGTATCAAATCTGTTAGCAATGGTGACTATTGCAGTCACATATAAGGAAAAGTAGGAATATCCAAGGAATGAAATCACCTCTGTCCTGCACCAATGCTGTATAGAGAAGACAATACCTTCCCTCCCATAGTGATAGTCCACTCAATTAGGAATATGTAATGGTGAATGAAACAGATGCAGGCTTTGACGTCATTCTGTGCAAACTACTCTGACCTAAGTATAAAGTCTTGTTTAATTTAGAGGGTTCACAACCACCTGTAACTCCAACTCTGGGGGATCTGACACCTTTGACCTCTGTGGATGGGCACCTGCACTAATATGTACATATTTCCACACAAACACACAATTATACAAAATAAAAAAAATAAATAAACATAGAGGCTGAAGAGATGGTTCAGCGGGTAAGAACACTTGTCACTTTTGTAGAGGACCTGAGTTCAGTTCCTAGCACCCATGCCAGGGGGCTTGCAACCAGCTGTAACTCCAGCTCTAGTAGGGCATCTGACTTCCTCTGGCCTCTGTAGGAACTATATGCATGTGGTATGCATATATACATATATGTACACACACACACACACACACACACACACACACACACAGAGGCAAACATTCAAATACACACAAAATAAAAACCTTTGTAAAGATAGAATTATTTTTTTAAAAATCCAAAAGTATTTAATCCCAGCACTTGGGAGGCAGAGCCAGGCAGATCACTGTGAGTTCAAGGCCAGCCTGGTCTACAGAGCGAGATCCAGGACAGGCACCAAAACTACACAGAGAAACCCTGTCTCGAAAAAACAAACAAACAAACAAAAATCCAAAAGTAAATGACTCTATTAAGTAAGCTATATTTTACTAAATAGTGAAACAATTATGCTGACCCTTGGTTGTCTACCAATAAAGCCATAATCTAAAAATAAAAAGGGAGGGAGGGAGGGGGACAGCTCAGTAGGTGAAGTACGTGTGTGTGTGTGTGTGTGTGTGTGTGTGTGTGTGTGTGTGTGTATGTGTGTGTGTGTGTGTATGTGACTCTCCTGACCCAGGTTCCATCCCTGGAACCCATCCATGTAAAAGCCGACCGAGTAAGCGGCACCCACTTCACAGAGTTCTCCTCTGACCTTCGCACATGTGTATGTGTGGACACACAAATAACGAAGACAACCGTTCTAATTCAAAAGTACAGAACTGGGCTAGCGCTGGTGGCATACACCTGTAAGTCCAGGGCTAAGGAAACTGAGGAAGGCTGATGGTGATCTTAAAGACAGGGTGATTACATAAAAAAGAAAGACACTCTGTCCGAAATGAATACAAATTTTAAAGACTTAAGAGAATGAAGAAAAACCCACAAAACAAAAGCTAGTTTATATGAGAGAAAAATGAATAAATACCATTGATAAACCTCTAAGACACCAACAGAAACACCTGTGTAGGTAGGGAGGTAGGGACAATCTAAGAGGACTTGGGTGAGGGGGAAATATGATAAAAATTCAGTAACAAACTAACACCCAGCTTAATCTGAGAAGTCTATCAGTATTTTTAAAGGGAATTAATGCTAATTTTACAGTCTTTTCCAGAAACGGATAAGGAAACAGGTTCCAATTCAACTTTATTGAAGCCAGTATTATTACTCAGATAATAAAACCAGATGAAGGCAATACCAAAAGAAAACCATTGAAAGACAGGAGGAGAAAAGTGGATGTAGTCATCACAGAGCAAACAGAAAACACCCTTTTGGTAATTAATAGGGGTGTTTTGTGTATCTTGATGTTTATCTGTGTCAATATGCTGATTGGTACATTATACAAGAAATATGCTGATTGTTTCTTTAAAAGAAACTACAGTTTGCATAAAGAAAAAAAAACTCTAGTCAGAAAATTATAAAACACTGAGTAAAAAATACATTGCAGCTGGGTGGCAGTGGCGCATGTCTTTAATCCCAGCACTCGGAAGGCAGAGCCAGGTATATCTGTGAGTTTGAGGCCAGCCTGGGCTACAGAGCGAGATCCAGGACAAGGGCAAAGCTACACAGAGAAATCCTGTCTCGAAGAAAAAAAAAAACAAGCAAGCAAACAAAAAAAAGGCAGATTTTTCTCATTTTTTACAACTGCCCGTAAGTCTACAATTAATTCAAAATTCATTTTTGTGACACTGGGAATAAAACTCATTATTTTGTACATGCTAGGCAAGTGATCTACCACTGAACTATACTCTCTGCTCTCAAAATTCAAATTTATTTTCATTTTTGAGACAAGGAAGGACTCGAGTAATTCAGAGCTGAGAATGACCTCAAACTTCTGCTTCTCCTGCCAGCACCTCCAAAGGCACCACCATGGCTCAAATTCACTTTTGATGGCACACACCTATACTCAGGACACAGTACACTGAGAGCAACTTAGGATGGACAGGGAGCTCCAGGCTAGTGATCCTGTCTCCAAACAACTAACGAAACAAAAAAAATAGTAAAGAGAAGAATTGTGCACCATTATACCTGTGTGTACTCACTAAACCATTACTGCATCTCTCAATGAAAGGTGAGGCAACAGAAGATATAAAATGACTGTGGTCAGTCAGACGAACCTACTTTAACTGTCTGTTTTCTGAGGAACTATGTAATGCTGTGAGGGAACTTGGGAGTTCCAATTTCTGTAGTTAGCCTGAGAACTGCCCCCCTTGAGCCAGGCTTAATGGTATACACTTACACATCCCTTAGGAAGTTAATGAAAAGTAATGAAAGCCAAGGCTACATACCTTGTCTCAAAAAAAGAAGAGTTCACCTCAAAATTATTTCCTCTCTGGCCTGAAATCTACCAGTCTTTTTTTTTTTTTTTTTTTTAAATATCCCTTAGATATATCTTTTTCTACTTCCGAGCCTCTATACTTCTTCCCAGTATCTGGAATGTTCTTCCTATAAATACATTACCTACCAGGCAGTGGTGGAACATGCCTTTAATCCAGTATTGAGGCAGAGGTAGAGGCAGAGGCAGAGGCAGAGGCAGAGGGATCTCTTTCCCCAGTATTCAGGAAGTCTTTTGTTAGATCCCATCTAGATGAGGATGCAGCCTTTAGTTCCAGGTTGAGACAGGAACATCAGGTTATATAAGGAATTTGATAGCCTAAACTTCTGTCTCCCAAACAAAATAAAGCAACCCAGAATTTGTGTATCATCTCAGTGGTTAAGAGCACTTGTTGCTCTTCTAGAGGACCCAGGTTCCCTATTCCCAGCTCCCACATGGTGGCTCACAACCACTCCTAACTCCAGTTCTAGGGATCCAATGCCCTCTTCTGGCCTCTGTAGGCACCGTGGGCAGAGCATGTGGCGCACAGGCATATATGCAAGCAAAGCACTCATATGTGGAAAATAAAATTTACCAGAAAAAAGGTAACATAAAACTATCAATTATTCAACCTCAATGGATCTTATTTGCATTCTAGATCAAACATACTTAGAAATATACATTTAGCTGGGTAGGACGATACATATTAGTAAACCAAAAATTCTGGAAGCTTCAAGAGGAGTTCGAGACCAGTCTAGGCTACAAACTACAGACCCTATTTCAAACAGAAAGCAACAACAAAACGCCCAACAAAACCATGGGCCAGTGAGATGACTCAGCAGGTGGGGATATCTGCCACAGTCTGACAAACAGGCGGAGTTCAATCCCCAGAACCAGACTGTACAAGAAAAGAACCAACTCCATTGTGCCCCTTCAAGAAATAAATAAAATGTAATAAAGAATTGTTAGCTGCCAGCAAGGCGGTTCAGCTGATAAAAGTGCTTGCCCCAAGCCTGACCACTTGAGTTCCATTCCCGGAACCCACACGGTGAAGAGAAAATCAACTTCCAAAAGTTGTCTTCTGATCCCCACACTTGCAAACAATAAATATGTAATTTTTTTAATTTTTAAAAACCACACATTTATGAGAGAGAGAGCTGAACACTGACTAGTTCTTCAATATTTAGGAATTAGTTTTTTTTTAATGTGGGTATATAGGATGTATGTGTGTGAGTACATGTGTTTAGTTAGGTCAGAGGACAACCTTCCACCTTGAGACAACTGCCCTGTATAGGAGGCTAGCTAGCCTGCAAGCTTCCAGGGTTTCTCCTGTCTCTACCTCCCATCTTCCCAGAGGGGCACTTGTGGGTGCACGCGGCTTTAAGTGACCTCTGGGGACTCCACTCAAGCCATGTGTTTATTTGGAGGGTTCTACCACAAAAAGTTAAACAGGGGCTGGAGAGACGGCCCAGTGGTTCTTAACAAGAACCTGAATTGGTGCCTAACATTCAGTCACCTGGAAATCAGACACTTCTAGTCTCTAGGAACACCCCCCCACACACACACACAAGTTCACACATAGGTCAGAGAGGTCCAAGGAGGCCTTTCTACAAGAACTACTTGCGTGTTTTCCAAATAAGGCGTAGAAAGGCATGACACAATACAGGAATCACTGGCCTCATGTTTATGGTTATTGAGTGCTTCAAATGTGGGTAAGACAGCATTTAAGGGGCTGAGGCAAGAGGATCCATTAAAAGTCATCCTGGGCTACATAGCAAGTTTGAGGTCAGTTTAGATTACACAGACTTTGTCTGAAAACAAAACACAGCAATCAGGTTGACCTTGAACCCTAAGATCAACCTGAGTTAGTTTCTGGAGTACTGGGATCAAAGGTGTGGTCTTTACTCTCACTTTCCTTGAGAGATAAGATTCCCTGATAAAGTGCTTCTGTTCTGTGGCTCATGCATTCTAGACCAAGTATTTACAATTATTGAGCAACTTCAAAAACGGCTAAACCTGTCTGTACTCCGCTGGCACATCTCCATTCTCCTGGGGGAGAGAAGAAGCTGGGTGCACTGATTTCCAATAAGGTCAGCTTTGCCCTCTATATGTGGTATCAGAGGTCAACCTATGGCTGTAGTTTCAGTAAAGTACACAGATTACCATGTGCTCCACACATTCACTTACTATTGTCAGACTGTTTGACCAGGACTTAGAGAACAAACAATTTCACAACTGACCCTAAGACAGTCTGATAGGCTTAAAGGATTCTTCAAAGCATTTAGACCAGGGTAGCTTCTTATCACCTTATACAAAGCTTTAAACGTGAACCAATACAAAAAATACCCACAAATTATTACATTTTACATGATATTCTTTATAAAATCTTTGGGAGTTTGTATCTGGAAGTCTCTAGAGAGCTGTATGAAAATAAAAACATTATGTTCTTTATGCCTCTATCCCTTCAGCTGCCAGAAGCCAAGGGATACAGATAAAATCTAAACTTTACCAATTATTTTTTGCTAAGTTCTTGGAAAAATTATTATAGTCCTTTGTTCTATAAGACTTATTATAATATCTATTATAACAAACTCCTTGCTTTTGTAACTACAAAATATACTTGGAATCCTTTATCAGGTGTGTGTGTGTGGCGGGGGTGGAGCTGGAAGGAACAGGGTTTTCACTATGTATGTATCCCAGGCTGGCCTGGAACTACCCCTGCAGATTAGACTGGCTTCTGCCTCAGCCTCTGGAGTGCTAAAAAGTGGTGTGTCGCTACTGCCTGGCTTCAAATCCTTTCTTTAGAGCAGGTGACTTATTAATTATGAAACCTCATTATCTAGACTTTTTCCAGGAGAGAAAATATTTTCTTTGCCAAAAACCCAAAGTCCTTGGGGTTGGGGATTTAGCACAGTGGCAGAGTGTTTGCCTAGCAAGTGCAAGGCCCTGGGTTCAATCCTCAGCTCTGAGAAAAAACAAGAAAACAAAACCCAAAGTCCATCATTTTGTATAATACATGCCAACAAAAAGGAAAAGGGCAAAAATTGACAAATAATAATTATTGCCAGCTTAAACATTTAAAAGCATATGAAAAATATAGCATCATTAGAGGTTAGTATTTAAAATTTATGTGTTCCAGGGAAGAGTTCAGAGTCCTTAACTGAGTACAGTGGCACACACCTTTAATCTCAGCACAGGTAGATGCAGGAGATCTGAGGTGGGAGGCCAGCCTGGTCTACATAGTTTCAGGACAGTCAGAGCCACAAAGTGAGACCCTGTCTCAAAAAAAGAAAAAGAAAAAGAAAGAGAAAAAGAAGTTAAGAGTCCCTGATGTTCTTCTAGAAGACCCAGTGCCCAGGTCAGGTGGTAACTACTCATAATAACTCCAGTTCCAGGGGAGCTGGTGCCCACGTCTGGAATCTGCAAGTAATCAAACATATGTGATACATGCCCCCTCCACCACATACATACAAACTTACACACAAATAAAAAATAAAATCTTAAAAAAAAATACATTCTAGCCTGGTATGATGTTGAACACCTTTAATCCCAGCACTCAGGAGGCAGAGGTAGGAACGTTTCTGAGTTTCAGACCAGCCTGGTCTACAAAGTGAGTTCCAGGACAGCCAGAGCTACAGAGAAACCTTGTCTTGAAAAAACAAAACAAAACAAAACAAACAAACAAACAAAGAAAAACAAACCAAAAAAAAAATAAAAAAACCACCCCAAAACAAAAACGTTCTGAGGTCAGGCATGGTGGCACAGGCTTGTTAATTGGACCAAGGACGCACAGTCTGAGTTCCAAGGCCATCATGGTCTACATAGCAAGTTCTAAGCCAAGTGTGCTCCATGTCCCCCACCCCGACCAATAAAACTTAGCAACTCATCACTCAACCGCCACTACCATTTTTAAAAACAATTCTGCTTAATAACCAACATTTCAGCCATTTTTCAAAGCCAAACTTAAAGCTAAACCTTATAGTCAGGTCTGGAGAGTCAGCTCAATGCTTAAGAGCACAGGCTGCTCGAGCAGAGGATTCCCAGATCCCACATGGAGGCTCACAACCATCTGTGATCCAGTCCCAGGGGATCTAACCACCACTATCTTCTGACTTCAGCAGGCACCAGGCATGTATGCCAATACATATATGCAGGCAAAACACCCATAAACATAAAATAAATAAATAAAAGCCTAAAAAGTCTTATTATCCAAGTTGGGCTTAATCAAAATCTGTCAGTATTAGACTATGTTGTTCTCTTCATCATGACCACCACCCCAAATATAACCTGTTCTGCTGTGCTGCATTATGCAGAGGGCAGAGGATTAATGCCAAGGACAAAACAGTCTTCCTATTTTTTTCCCCCGAAAGACTCAATAACCAAATGGGTCAAAGAAAACCTCTAAATGAAAAACATTTTTATCCCCTAGCCAAACTATCGTTCTAAGTCTGGGGCTGTTTTCTTTCTTTCTTTCTTTCTTTCTTTCTCTTTCTTTCTTTCTTTCTTTCTTTCTTTCTCTCTCTCTCTCTCTCTCTCTCTCTCTCTCTCTCTCTCTCTCTCTCTCTCTCTCTCTCTCTGTCTCTCTCTCTCTCTCTTTCTTTCTTTCTTTCTTTTTTTTTTAACTGAGGCCCAGGAGCAGAAATGGTCAGAGGTAACAAGCAGCTTGCACTCCTCTTCTGACTAAGGTATTACCTGGCTACGGATGCTAAGTGTTTGCACTATCATTTGCATCACAATTAACAGCATACTAATCCAGGAAAAAGCCATCCATCACAGATGAACTTTAGCTAGGTCGAAAAAAATACAGTTATATTTGGAAATCACTTTAAAGAAAAAACACAAAACATTTAGAAAAAAGTCAGAAAAAATAAATCTTATGTAGTTTAATAACTGATCATTAGTTTAGAAATGCCCCCTAACAGATGACTGTAAGAGTGTAGGCGTGATGGGTCCTGTGTGTAATCCCAGTACTAAGCAGGCAAAGAGAGGCAAGAGGACGACTACATGTTAGAGACCTGTAGGTGATTCCCCCTCAAAAAGCACCCTAAAAACAAAATCAAAATAAGCCAATGAAAAAAAGGATTATGGCCTGTGCTCTATCAACTACGGGAAAACAAAATACAGTGCATGAGATCTAGAAGACTCCATATACGGTTGGAAGGGGCACTGAAAGAAGTAGGTAAGTAACCTCTCACATGGTCCAATAGTGCATGTGGACAACGAAATTGGGGCTAGAGAGCGAATTTTGTTACTAATTAATATTTGAGAGAGGGCCTCACTATGTGGTCCAGACTAATCCAGAATTAGCTATGAGGACCAGTCTTGCCTCAAGCTTGCGGGCCGGCTATCCTGCTTCTGCCTAGAGGGCGTAATTAAAGACGTGTGACATCACATCAGTGCTGGACGAGGAGTTGTTTAAGGCAAAGCATTAAAAAAAAAAGTCAAATTTCAATTTACTGTTTGAGCTAGCTCTTCCCTTGTGTTATTTTGTCCTCAATTATTAATATTCACGTGTAAGTCGTTCTCTAAATCCCCACGCACGTAACACTGAAAAGAGGCTGCTATTTGGGGGAGGGGTGTTAAGGTAAAAAATTCCAATTCCACAACTTGGCTTTCTCTAAGACTTTCGGGATGACTGAAGCTGAGATGCTGAAGATCAATGATGCTGAGCTAAAGCACCACTTTATCTCATCACCTCGATTTAACTTAAGGGTGGTTCCGATTCCTCGACAGACAGATTGCAAAGATAGGAAAAGCCGACGCTTGCCAATCTAAGGGAAGAGGTAACATTTTCGCGCACTCAGAACATGCTTCCTTTAAGACCAAACCAGAACGCTACCATTTCGAATCAAAAAGCTTTTCGACTCTAGGAGAAAGACCACGAGGGGGCTAAGGCACGCGATAGGTTCTCTGATGTATACCAGTCAACGCGCCGAAAGCGAACCGAAGCCAGCCTAGTGGCTCCCCACTGAAGCGACAAGCCACGTGTCCCCATAGCCGAAGCTAAGCGTTGGTACCCCACCAGGCGCTCCGGGGAGGCCATTACCCCACTACATTAGGTCCTCCATCCCCAACCTTCAAACGTAGCATCTCTGCCTGCCCCCTCCATCTTGGCTCCACCCACGCGCGCGGCGAGGATAAACGCGACCCTCCAGCGAGGTGAAATAACGGAACAGGCAGCGGGACAAGCTAACGTTAGCTGCCCTTTCCTGCTCTCCCTCAGCACCCGGGAATTCCCGCGGCCGCTCAATTCCCCCAAGATGCCGCCGACCCGGCAGGTGCGGTGCACTCGGGATGCCAATTTCGTCCTTACCAGGTCTCCTGGTTGCTGAATTTCTTAGTCACCACCTTGCCTAGCTCCAGGCCCAGGCGGTCAGCAATTTTCTGGGATAAGTCCTGGTGAGAGCTCCCGCTGAAGATTTTGATATTCGGCATCTTGGGCAACTGCACAAACGCACTCTTTTTTCAGTGGTCACCGCAGCTGCGGAGACTGGTCTCGAAGTCAGCCCGCAGCCTGAACACCAACAGCACCGCGTTGCTACTCCGCCATCTTACATTCCCGCCCAGCGCGCGGCTCTAAATTACCAAGCACCAAAGGGGCGGGATCACAAAGGAAGTTCCCCACCCAGCTTTTCTGGATTGGCTGACCGGGGTGGGGGCGGAGTCTTCCGGTAATGTTGCCGCCCAACTACTCTCTTTGGCAATTGGCTAAAAGGCACGAAGGGGTGAGGCTAAGAAGTAGCCCCGCCTCCTAGTAGCACCGTGTTATGAGAACGTTGGCTGGAATGCGTGGAGAAGAGTCTCTGGGTGTCAAAGGGGGCGAGGCTAAGAAGTAGCCCCGCCTCCTAGTAGCACCGTGTTATGACAACGTTGGCTGGAATGCATGGAGAAGATTCTCTGGGTGTGAAGATGTGAGTGGAGGGATTCTACAGACGCATAAGGCTAGATCTAAACCCCAAAACGGGAAATCATCCTTATTGTTTCTTTTGTTTCAGTTCATGAAACCAAATTCACCCCTGGTATGCATTTTCCTTGAAGTATATCTGTCTTTACAGGATGGTAGTCACGTGAGTGGGCAGGTTTCTGATCCGGATTTTTATCTCGTTGTCAGTAAGGGGTTAAATTAAAGCACTTTTACATCACAAAGACAGCCTTAACGCAGGCGCATACCATCCACAGGGCTTGTTTACTGGCTCTAATTACCAAGTGTAGTTTTTACCTGAAAGGCAAGTCCCAGGGGAAAGTGACTGAAGGTGTGTCATCCTGGAACAATGCAGGAGAAAGTTGCATTTTGTTTCTAACACTGGGATCTAGTATGTTCAGTCAGGGAAGGAGTATGCCTTTTCCCAAATATGTAGGTGGTAAAATTCTGATTACCTAATGCTTGGAAGAAGAAAAATTAAAATATTATCCATGAAGAGCCCTGAAGGAATCAGCAAAGCTTTTAGGTCTGTTTGCCATAATGACTAGGTAGTGTTGCTAATGTGGCCTTTTACATTCTTTTATTACTTTTATGATGATAACATGCTAACTGGACCAATGCAAATCTTTATTTTTAAACTCCATTTTCATTAACAATATTCCAGTCATGAATTAGATGTAAGAAAAAAGTCACACAATTTTACTATCAAAAATGTCAGCACCGCTGGAAGGTGGTGGTGCACGCCTTTAATCCCAGCACTCAGGAGGCAGAGGCAGGCGGAGCTCTGTGTGAGTTCGAGGCCAGCCTGGTCTACAGAGCGAGTTCCAGGATAGGCTCCAAAGCTACACAGAGAAACCCTGTCTCGAAAAACAGAAAGAGAGAGAGAGAGAGAGAGAGAGAGAGAGAGAGAGAGAGAGAGAGAGAGAGAGAGAGAGAGAAAGAAAGAAAGAAAGAAAGAAAGAAAGAAAGAAAGAAAGAAAGAAAGAAAGAAAGAAAGAGAAGGAAAGAAATGCACCATCATGCCTGGTTTGTGCTATGCTAGAGAATCAAACCCAGGGCTTTATGCATGCTAAGCAAGTACTTTTACAAACTGAGCTACATCCCAACCTATTTTTCTTTTGTTTTGAGACAGGTTTTTGACATGTAACCCTGGTAATTGCTATGCTGTTTAGGCTGTCCTCGAACTTGAGGTAGTTCTTTCTTGTCAGATTTCCAAGTGCTGGGATTACAAGTGCGTATCTTCTCACCTAGCAGAAATAAGGTTTTTGTTGTTGTTTTGAGACAGGATTTCTCTGTGTACCCCTGGATGTCCTGGAACTTGCTCTGTAGACCAGAATAGCCCCGAACTCAGAGATCCACCTGCCTCTGCCTCCAGAGTGCTGGCATTGAAGGTGTGCCCCCCCACAATGGGCCAGTAAGGAGGCTTTGAGAGCTGGGCACTGTGGAATTATCAGCAGTGGTGAATTGGGCAGATCTCTGTGAGTTCCAGGACAGCTTGGGCTACATAGGGAGCCCCCTGCTCTCTCTGTGCATATTATTGCTCTTAAAATTGCCCAGCATCAAGTTTATCAAACTACCTTTTGGGCTGAAATGATAGCTCAGAGGTTAAGAACAAGTACTGCTCTTGCAGAAGACCCAAGTTCAGTTCTTAGCACCCACATTCAGGTGGCTCACAACTGCTTGTGATGCCTCTGCCCTCTAAGGGCATCTGTATTTATATGACACACTGAAAAATAATGAAAGTAAATCTTTAAAAAGAGAGAGAGAGGCTGGGTGGTGGTGGCACATGCCTTTAATCCCAGCACTCGGGAGGCAGAGGCAGGGAGATCTCTGTGAGTTCGAGGCCAGCCTGGTCTACAGAGTGAGTTCCAGGACAGACTCTAAAACTACACAAAGAGTCCCTGTCTCAAAAAAAAAAAAAAAAAAAAAAAAAAAACCAACAACAAAAACAGAGAGGGGGGGTGATTTGGAAAATGGGTGATTTGGAAAATATGCCTGAGTTATATGTAAGTTGTGGTGGGTTCTGTAAATTAATATAATTCAGAAAAAAGAGTTCTGACTGCCTTTATATCAGGTCCTCTGGAGGATGGCCCATAAAGAATGAACAATATGCATTCCTTTTCTCCTAGAAGCCACAAGATACAAAAAGAAGCTTAATAGCCTGGTGTGGTGGTACACTCCCATAACCCCAGCCCAGCACTTGGAGGGAGAGAAATGAAATCAAACTGAAAATCTAGAAAGGATTTTATAAGAAATGGGTCCCATGAGACCCAGGCTGACATCGTGAGAAGAAAAACAACAACAACAACAACAACAACAAAAAGAAGAAGCAGCAGCTTAGCAAAGGGCGGGCATGGTGGATGAATGTGTGAAATGGAAGAGGGTAGGGGAGCAGGGGTTGAGAACTCAGGCAAGAAAAGCACAAGAATCTTGTGTGACCGCTCATCTATGCTGAGCGCCCTGTTACTAAATCCAATGTAGTCTCAAAACTGAGGATGGTGGCCCATATCTGTAATCCTGCCTCTGTCAGCAAGAGGATTATGAGTCCCAGGCCAGCCTGGGCTATATATAGTAGTGGGACCCTGTGTCAGAAGGAAGGAAAGGAGGGAGGGAAGGAGCAAAAGAGGAAGGGAAGAAAGAGGAGAAGAAGCAAATAAGTTAGGAGCGGGGCCTGCTTATCATCCCAAAGACTGGTGGATCATGGGCACAAGGCCACTTTTGGCTTCTAGCCAGTTTGATGATAGCAGCTAGAGTTACACAAGACCTTGCCTCACAAAAGAAAAAGGGCCAGTGAGATGGCTCGGCAATTAAAAGTGTTTGCCATGAAAACTCAATAACCTGCATTTTATCCTAGAACCCAGGGTGGAACTCCCAAAAGCTGTTCTCTGACCCTCCCCTCAACACAGTCATACACACAAATTATGTGTCTGGGTGTGGGGGGTGTGCATGTGAGTGCAGCGCCTGTGGAGGAGACATTGGATCCCCCAGAGCCAGAATTACTGGCAGTTGTTGGCTGTCCATTGTGGGCTCTGGGAACGGAACTCTAGTCCTTGCAAAAGTACACTTTGTATCTAAGCTATCTCTCTCTAGTCCCTAAAATAAAAATATAAGAAAACACAGATATGGGTGTTATAAAGGAGGTAATTTATAAGAAGGATTAATGTCTAGGATGGTTTGACATTAAGAAAGTTTTTCCTAGTTATTCTGGGTGGGCCTGATTCAATCAGTTGAAAGGCTGTTGGAAACAGAACTAAGGCTTCCTTGAGGGGAAAAACAAAATTCAGGCCAGGATCAGAGATACATCCCTTAGTGCTGGCACTTAGGACACCAAGCAGAGAGATTGTGAGTTTGAGGCTAGCCAAAGCTACATTGCAGGAACCTCTCTCTGAAAAAAATTTAAAAAAATATATAAAGGTGGGCAGTAGCAGCATATGCCTTTAATCCCAGCACTCAGGAGGCAGATGCAGGCATATCCCTGAGTTCAAGGCCAGCCTGGTCTATATATCGAGTTCCAGGACTGCTAGAGATACATAGAAAAATCCTGAAAAACTAAAGGAAAAAAAGGCAAAACAAACAAACAAAACAAGTTATCAAAAGATGACTCAAGCAGGTGGACTACATCTTCAGCTGTTGCCCTTCCTGATAGACTAAGAATTTCAGATCAGTTTAGCCAGCCATTACAAAGGTGTCTGTCAATTGCTTACCGTAAATCCCTTAATATACATACATCTGTGTGTCTCTGGCTGACAGTAACTCATAACACTAGGTAGTGAAAGAGTTTGGATGATATTTTGAAGGTGTTAACAGTAGGAACTGGAGTCCTGATGAGGGCAGATCTGACCTCTAACCTGGAGGGAAAAGGAGGGAGGCAACACAGCTCATTCTAGAAAATGCTGAGGGATCCCCTCTAGCCTACATTTCATATTTCCAGCTAAGTGCAAAGCACAGAGCCACTAAGAGGATTGTGTAAACAGGCTTCTTTGAAAAATCTCTACCCACCCCCACCCCAAAAGGGCGTTTTTGTCTGGTTTTGCCTTCCTCTTAGAGGCAGATATTAAGGAGAGTCTGAATCCCTCCCTCTGTTCAGTCATCTCTTTTTTAATCTTTCTGTTGTTCTTTTGAGATAGGGTCTTACTATATGTAGATCCAGCCTGCCTGGAACTTGCTATTTAGATTAGGCTGACCTTGAACTCACAGAGATCCATCTGCCTCTGTCTCTTAAGTTTTGGAATTAAAGGTGTATACTACTGTGCTTGGCATTTCTTTTTTTTTAATTGTTACTATTTTTAATAGTGCGTATATATCTTTGTGTGGATACATTCATGTGAGTGTCGGTACCTGTGGAGGCCGAGGTGTCAGATGCCTCTGGTGTTGGAGTTACAGATAATTTTAACACCTGACTCAGAGTGCTGAGAACTGAACTCGGGTTTACAGAAGAGTTGCAAGTTCTCTTAACCACTAAGCCATTTCTCCAGCCCTCAGTCATTTCTATTTTAGGCATCTCATGAAGAGCTTTGGGTAAAGTACAGCTGTTAGCCTCTGGATTACAGGTATGAATAAAACATGGCCTTAAAACTGAGCATGCTGGTACATGCCCGTATTTCCCAAACTCAGAAGGCACAATTTTAAAGCCAGCCTGGGCTATATGGTGAGACCTTGTCTAACAAAAGACAACAGAAAATAGAACCCCTACACCAGGGCTGGGGATATAGCTCAGTGTGGAGCACTTGCCTAGCATCTGAGAGTGTTCAAGTTCGGTTCCCAGTACTGCAAGATAGAACAACACTAGAACATGTCCCCAGGGCCTGGGGAGGTGCATGAGTAGGGAAGAATGCTTGTTGTACAAGCATGAGGATCTGAATGTAAACCCCCAGTTTCCATGCAGATATCTGGGTATAGTTGCGTATATCCCCTACACTCGATGTGGGGCAAGGACCAGAGACGGGACAATGACAGGAGCTCATCTGCCACACAGCCAGCTTTACTGGACTGGTGAGATTCCTGTTCAAGGAGAGCCCCTGTCTTAAGGCAACCAGGTAGAGAGCAATAAAGACACCTGAAGTTTCCCCTGCGGCGTCCACATGTGTTTGATGGCCATATGCACCCACACAGAGATGTGCACAACCATACATACACAAACACAGCACGCACACACACAGATAATGTTAGATTTAAAAACAATCCCATCAAATTTTTCAAGGTGCCACCGCCTGGGTTCAAAAATGTTTGGTTGATACACTTGCTTTTACTTTGTATTTTTAGAAAAGGGCTCCTTATGTGTATACCAGGGTGGCCTGGAACTCATAAAGATTCTCCGGCCTCTGCCTCCAGAGTGCTGGGATTAAATTTAAAAGCACCAGAAAATTCTCTGAGTAAACAGAATAAATAAAGCTATAGAAACGTTGTGTTCTTGCTTTTCTACTATATGTGGACTGACTCAGAGAAAAGACTCATATTACTAAAAATAAATTATCCTGTGGGGGCTGGAGCGATGTTGCAGAGGTTTAGACTACCCAGGGGACCCGGGTTCAATTTCCAGCACCCACATGGCCCGCTTCTGTGGCCACTGCACACACATGGTGTACAGAAATACATTCAAATAAAATTCATAGACATAAAAATAAATGGATATTCAAAATAAATCAACTATGTATCATATAAAAAAATCCCGCCGGGCGGTGGTGGCACACACCTTTAATCCCAGCACTCGGGAGGCAGAGCCAGGTGGATCTCTGTGAGTTCGAGGCCGGCCTGGACTACCAAGTGAGTCCCAGGAAAGGCACAAAGCTACACAGAGAAACCCTGTCTCGAAAAACCAAAAAAAAAAAAAAAAAAAAAAAAAAAAAAAAAAAAAAAAAAAGAATCCCATCAAACCAAAGCATGGCCCTTTCCCTTGTAAAGCTTGCCAAACATATTTGTAAATGACGAACTTTAACAGCAGAGTGAAGAAAACACTTCTTACACTTTGCAGGACTCGGAGGAAGTTGTAGCAGAGCCTTCCTTTTCTACTGTGGTTGTGGCTCTATGGTACAGTGCTCATCTAGCATGGATAAGGTCCTGGGTTCCATACACCAATACACACACACACACACACACACACACACACACACACACACACACACGGCTTACTTCTGAAATCCCAGCATTCCAGTTTTGTAGGTAGAAGGATAACGACTTCAAGGCCCAGTTTTGGCTCTATGAAACTCTGTCTTTAAAAACAAGTAAAGCAGACCAAATCTTCCCTTTTGGAATCTGGCCCTTTGGCTCTAACATGCTGGCCTTCTTCCAGAATGCACAGTAACTAGATGGACTTCGGAGTCATCTTCTGGTGATTGTTCTAGCTCTTTGTGGTATTAGCATTCTTCCCAGTATTGGTGAAATTATTAAGGCTACAACAGGTAGTTAAAAGGGAGGTTTATTTTGTGGGGTAACTTACAAGTGAAGGGATAGGTAACAGGGTCTGGGAAAGGTGAAGTGCAGTCCAGCGGTGTTCTCTGGAGAACTCGGCTCAGTCTACCTTCAGTGTCCAGGGTCCAGGAACCAAGAGAGCCGGCACATCTGGATCCTGGATCTTTAAGGGTCCTTTCTCGGCTCCACCTTGTAGGTGTGACAGTTACCGAAGCCTCATTGGGGGTGGTCCTTCCAGATCAAAGCTGGAACGGCTACCCACTACATCCCAGGTTGTTCCTGTTTCTAGATCCTGCCATATATCTGTTCTGATTTTCAACCCCTGAGGTTGACATGACCTGTCCATTGTTCATCTAGGCCTTCTCAGCCAACTTAATTCAATGACCAAACATGGCAGGTGGATGTCTTACTTTAGTAAACATGCCAAGCTGGGTGATGTGGTGCACACCTTTAATCCCAGCACTCGGGAGTCAGAGGCATGTGAATCTGTGAGTTCGAGGCCAGTCTGGTCTACATAACAACTTCCAGGACAGCCAAGACTACACAGAGAGACTCTGTCTCAAATCAGGTAAGTAAAAACAAAACAAGAACAACAAAAGTAAATAGGCCAGAGAGCCTTCAAAGGACACAACCACAGAGTCTGTCACATCTGCAGAAACAGGGGACTTCCAAAAATGCCGTTGAATTAATTTTCTGTTGGCCATCTACTGATGGGCATGCAGTCTACACTTAGGAGTAGTTTGTTTTCCAGTGAGACTCCCTTGGAGAAAATTAAATTTTCATTTGCAAGTAATTATCAATTGGAGATAGCTTCTGGATTAGGGATGGGGCATGGGTCCACTTCTCCTTTTAGTTCTAGGACCTATTTTATTTTATTATTATTCCTTAGAAGCCTGTTTGTTTTATAATGAGAGGCAGAAAGGGGGTGAAACCTGATGTGAGGGGAAGTGGGGAGGATCTGGGAGGAGTAGAGGGGAGGGAAAACCATAATCAGAATGTATTATGTGCTACTGAGCACATCCCCAGCCTCTTTTCCAGGAATGGAAGCCCAAGTTCCATCACTGACAATGGGGTGGGGGTGGGGTAAAGAACATTGTCTCTAAATAACAAAAATCACTATTTTACTCCTCTTCTTAAAATGATTCCTGTTCTAAAGGATTTGTCTCATACACCGAGTTTTTTTTTTTTAATCTTATTTGGGATTTAGCTGAATGCATTTCATTCTAGGGTTCACGTGAGTTGGTTTCTCATGTGTGTATGTGTCAGTCAATGTCACAGGGAGGTAGAACCATCGCAGGGTTTAAAAGATGACAGCCATCATTAGATGAAAGTAGCAGGAACAAGTGAACTTTGCAGTTTGTGCTGATATTGAACTTGTGTGAACTGAAAGCTTGTCCCAGGATAATTACTGACCTATGGAATGATTGAATGATGTTAGAAGTACTTACTTGCATCTCAAAATACTGAAATGAAAGCCATGCTTGCCAGGTGTGGTGGCACAAGCCTTTATTAATTCCAGTTCAGAAACAGAACTGGAAGAGCCCTAGACCAGGAGCAGACTTTGGTTCTTTTCTTTTATTGTATTTATTTTAAATAGTGAGTATGTGTGGGCATGTGAGCGGGAGAGCAGTTTCTGAGCTAAGCTAACAGCAGGCTGGCACTACAATAGCTGTGAATCAAATCAGTCTCTTCCATTGTCCAACAAATGAAATCTGTCATTTTCTACTTCATTCTTTGAGTGGAGGCCTTGTATATTTCCACTGTGCTAGGCTAGAGAGGGCAAGAATGCCTGTCCATGATGGCCAAGGCTATCTAGCATTTGGAGCCTGTAAGTCATAGCTGGAAGCCGGGAATTGCATTTGCTTCTGAGCACTGCAAACAGCTTGTCCATAGTGAAAACTGATTCTCAAATGGCTACAATGCAAGGAGAGGCCGGCAGGAACTTGAAATCGTTTTTATTTTTAGGACTTAAAACTATCTTATCTAATTTTCTTTTTTGTGTATATAGATGTTCTGCCTGCATGTATATCTGTGCACCATGTATGTGCCTGGAGCCCCCAGGGGCCAGAAGAAGGCATCAGATCCCTCAGAACTGGAGTTATACAGTTGTGAGCTGTCATGTGGGTGCTGGGAATCAAACCTGTGTCCTCTGGAGGAGCATCCAGTGCTCTTAACCTTGAAGAGTGAGCCATCTCGTCAGCTCCTATTTTTGTTTTGTTTGCATTTTGAGATATGGACTTGCTTTTCTCTTTCTCTCCCTTCTATTTTTTTTTTCTATTTGGGACAGAGTCTCGAGTGTCCCCCAACTCATCTCAGACTTGCTCTGGAGCGGAGGCTGGTCTTTAACATCTTGTCCTCCTGCATTCTGGGATTATGAGCATGAACCACTACACCCCGATCTATTTGATGCTAGTGGTGTTTTTTGTTTGTCTTTTAAGACAGGGTCTTGACAGTAGCCCCAGCTGTCCTGGAACTCTCTATATAGATCAATCTGGCCTTGAGCTCAGAGATCAACCTGCCTCTGCCTCTTGAGGACTGGGATAAGAGGTGTACACTACCATGCCTGGCCCCTTTATTTCCTTCCTTCCTTCCTTCCTTCCTTCCTTCCTTCCTTCCTTCCTTCCTTCCTTCCTTCCTTCCTTCCTTCCTTCCTTCTTCCTTTCTTTTGGTTTTTTGAGATAGGGTTTCTATAGGTTTATATAGTCCTGGCTGTCCTGGAACTTGCTATGTAGACCAGGCTGGCCTTGGATTCAGAGGTCCCCTTGCCTCTGCCTCCGGAATCCTTTGATTAAAGGCATGTGCCACCACACCTGGACCTTTTCTTTTTAAGTTTTTGTTTAATTTTTAAAACTTTCATAGATGTATATATTTTGTATGTTAAGTTTGTATGTATATTCCCTCTTGTACCTGCTTCCCTTCCAAGTAGAAGGATTCTAACAGTTTTATTACGGAGATCACAAGACATGCATATCAGTTAAAAGAATATCAGTTAAAAGATCAGATTCAAGGCTGGGTGTGTTGGCGCATGCCTTTAATCTCAGCATTTGGGAGGCAGAGGCTGGTGGATCTCTATGAGTGGGAGACTGGAATAGTCTTCACAGTGAGTGCCAGGTGGTCTACATACCAAGTTCCAAGCCAGCTAGGGCTACGTAGTGAGATCTTGTAAAAAAAATTAATTGTCCCCTGCATTAAACACAAGTACAGATGTGACTTTGTAGGAAGCTCTTTGTCCCAGCCCCCAAATGTCTTTTTTAATTAATCTTGTGGTTCACAGTCTAACAAATGTCTCTGATTGTTTGTTGCTCAGAAAGAGGAAATGGAGACATGAATCAGCTTGGAGGGAAGACAAGGAGAGAAGGTTCTCACCCTGGCATTGAGGCATTGGGAAGCCAGAGCAATGTTTGAAGTCTGGTTATGTCCTACTGAGGTAGGAGTTGAGAGGGCAATCAGTGGTCCTAAACCAAAGCTCAGTTTGCTTTCTAGGAAACTTGGCAATGATCTTAGGAGCAGAACGTCCCCCTTTCCCCATAATTCCTTGAAAATAATTTATCCTTGGCATCAGGCCATAGGTTGGTGAAAGTGGAAAACATTTGAGGTAAACCCTGACAGAGCGGGCAAAAATCAAGAACCCTGGGAAGCTGATACTGATTTGGAGTTTTACTGGGCACACTGGTGCATGCTTGTAGTTGTTGAGGCTAAGGGAATAGGATCCCAAGCTTTTAGACCAGCCTGAGCTACAAAGTGAGAGTTTGTTGGAAGAAGTAAAAAAGACTTTTGAGGTTTTCCTTATCCATGTGATTCAACGTTTCCTCTTCTGGGTCTATAGCGAAAGGAGATGAGTGATCACATTGTAAGGATACCCACATTTCTGTATTCCTTGCACCCCTGTTTACAATATCCAAGATAGGGAATCAACCTAGATGTCTACCAATAGACAAATGGATAAAAATGCACTGTATATGTACACTGGAGTCTTTTTTTTTTTTTTTTTTTTTTTTTTGGTTTTTCGAGACAGGGTTTCTCTGTGTAGCTTTGCGCCTTTCCTGGAGCTCACTTGGTAGCCCAGGCTGGCCTCGAACTCACAGAGATCCGCCTGCCTCTGCCTCCCGAGTGCTGGGATTAAAGGCGTGCGCCCCACCGCCCGGCATGTACACTGGAGTCTTATTCAGCAATAAAGAATAAGGAGATTATGTCCTTTATAGGAAAATTAATAGACCCAGAGGTCACCATGTTAAGTGAAATAAACCAGACTAAGAAAAACAAATATCACATAACCACACTCATATGTGGAAGCTGAAACAAAAGACTTTACTATTCAATGATAAAAACTAAAATAGTGATTGCCGGGATTGGGGAGAGGAGTGGAACAAGAGAGATGTCGGTTAGAGGTTCCATGTAGTGAGTGGTATGTGGGATGAACAAGTTTAGGAATCTAATACACAACATGAAGATATGTAGTTAGTAAACTTATGCTGCGGCCAACAAGATGGGTCAGTGGGTCAGGGTGCTTACTCTCAACCCTAAAGACCCAAGTTAAATCCCTAGGATGCACAGGGTAGAAGGAAGAATGAATTCCCTCAAGTTGTCCTCTGACCTCTACACATATGCTGTGTCATGAGCATGTGTGCACACACCATTTTTTTTTTTTTTTTTTTTTGGTTTTTCGAGACAGGGTTTCTCTGTGTAGCTTTGCGCCTTTCCTGGGACTCACTTGGTAGTCCAGGCTGGCCTCGAACTCACAGAGATCCACCTGGCTCTGCCTCCCGAGTGCTGGGATTAAAGGCGTGCGCCACCACCGCCCGGCTAACCATTTTTAATGTAATAAAATATACTATATTAGAGATTTTTGTCGAATACCTAGATTTCATTTGCCTGTTACCAAAAAAAAAAATGTTTTAAAAAGTGAGTATTTGGGGCTGGAGAAATGGCTCAGCAGTTAAGAGCACTTGCTTTATTGTTATGACCCAGGTTTAGTTCCCAACACCCACACTGGGCATGTCACAAACACCTATATGCCAAAGGATCCGACACACTCTTCTGGCCTCCTCAGGTGGACACATGCAGAGACACACAGACACACAGACACACTCTAAAAATCAATTTTTTTTTCTGTTTTTTCGAGACAGGGTTTCTCTGCATAGCTTTGCGCCTTTCCTGGAGCTTACTTGGTAGCCCAGGCTGGCCTCGAACTCACAGAGATCCGCCTGGCTCTGCCTCGCGAGTGCTGGGACTAAAGGCTTGTGCCACCACTGCTCTGGTTAAAAATCAATTGTAAGTGACTGTTCTCTTTAACATCAAATGGACACCCTTCCCTCCTTTGCTGTTCTCTGCAATGCTGAGGGCAGAGCTCAGAGGCTTCAATGTACTTCCCAGCCCACCTTTTCCTTTAAGCCTGTATGTCGAGGTCGGATAGGACATTCCGGTCTCCTTTAATTAAATCTGCTTCTAGCAAAGAGGATGAGACTAAAGAAAGACCAGGAGGATGGGTGTGAAGGAAACAAGTAGTCAGGGTGTTGGCCAGAGACCAGGAAGCGCCTTGGGTCTGCTTCCCTGTTCCTGAAAGGTACTGATCCTCCTCGGGTGAGCAGCCCTAGAGCTTCACGGTTTCAAAAGAAAGGCAGCGAGGATGCAGGGTGTGCATGTTCCATTTCAGAGGAACTGACAGAAGCCCGTTTTGCCTGACAGGAATAGATATTTGGAGGAAACAGGCCTTCAGTCTTGTTTGGGCCAAGTTTCTAGTTGCAGGCGCTCAGTGCAAGCTTAATTAGTTTCTGTGGACCAACTGCAAATGGGGCAGCTTGATTTGCACTTGTTAAGCTTGTACAGCTAGAAGTGAGGCTTTTTTAGAGCTGCCTTTCCAGTACCACCTCATTAATTCTCACAGCCGCAGAGGGAGGCTGAAGACTCAGTCATCTTCGTTTTAGAGAAGAGTCCCAAAGAGGTGAAATGACTTCAACCCCATCGTATAGTAAGTCAGCCACTATGCTGAGATTTTGGGGTAAACTGCTTAAGTTAGTCCATGAGTCACCCCTGCTTTGCTCACTGCAGATGCAGAAATCTCCCTCTTGCAGGGAACCTGCATCACCTTACTCTCTGCTCCAGGCATGATGGCACATAGATGTAACCTCAGCATTCAGGAGCCTTAGGCAGGAAGGACAGGCATTTCAGGCTGCTCTGGGCTCCATATATATAGAGATCTTGTTTGAAAGTAATGGCTGTGTAATAGGCAACACTAGGGTGGAGAGGGTGGAGAGAGGGGGGTTTGCTGCATCTTAGTAGCCCTTCCCGGCTCATCCCTCTAGGTTCTGGATCTCTGAGGTGTTGGATCTCTACTTGGACCCAGATTTAGGGAAACAGGTCAGTCCTAGGCAGAATCTTTTTGGGGTCTGTGCCACCAACTCGGCTCGTTCATCTGTTAGAAACAGAGCATAATATATTATTTAATTTCTGTCAAAGCATGCTGTCTAGGAGTCAGGAAGAATGAAGATGGATGACATAGAGTTAGGTAAGGAAACATAGCTGGAGTTATTCGACAGGTTTGGAGTGTATTTGAAATGCTAAGTATTCTTTAAAACTAGCAAAATGGCGAAATGAGACAAAAGGAAGAAAGAGGAGATATCAGCCAAGGTTTATTTTTCTCTATGGTTTCTTGTTGTTTTGGTATTTGAGGGGTGAGTTGTTAGAGATGACAGAGGCTCACATAGCCTAAGCTGGTCTTGAACCCCTGCCTCCACATCCTGAGTACTGGGATCATAAGCACGAGCCATCATACCCAGCTTTTTTGTTGTCATGTTACTTTTGGCATCATGATACCTTTATTAAAAAAATAATAATATGAGCAGGAGGGTGGTGGCGCATGTCTTTAATCCCAGCACTCGGGAGGCAGAAGCAGGTTAATCTCTGTGACTTGGAGGCCATCCTGACCTATAGAGCAAGTTCCAGGATAGGCTCCAAGCTGCACAGAGAAACCCTGTCTCAACAACTCCCCCCAATATTTAATATGTCATACAAATGATATTTTCCTTCCAGATCTTTTGAGACAACCTCATGTGTCAGGAATATGAGCCACACTAAGTATGTATGGTGCTTAGATATGTCAGCCAACATACTGTCTGTCATATACCCTTGGAAACTCAGAGCCCAGGTTAAGGATCATAAGTGGGGAGATGGGAGAGGGTAAGGGACTACCTGGAAACTCACATGCCATTTTGAGTGTAGCTTTGGGAGACGCAACTACTATATTCACAAATGACCATGTCCATAAGCTTGCATCACCCCGGCTCTGTGAAAGGCAACTGGCACAAGCACAGGCTGGTAGAGAGAGGTCAGGGGCAGGTTGGCTCCCAGCATCCTGCATTTCACACTCTATGGTTATCCACACCTGCTACAATCACCTAGACCCAGAGCAACAATTACACGCCATTTTCCAATGAATGTGGCAGCATTCATGACTCTGTATCCATGGGGATGCTTCAAATGTGGGCCCAGGCGGAGTACCATGGAGCAGCAGTTGAAAGCATGGGCTGTGTAGAAAAACTGACTGACTGTCTTCTTACTATCTGTGGGACCTTGAGATAGTGACTAAACCTCTCTGGGCTTCAATTTTTTTCTCTGAGAAATAGAGATAGATGATTATCGCCTCTCTCATAGGAGTGTTGCGAAATTAAAATTAAAATTAAAAGAGATCATGCATGTAAAGTACTTAGGCGGGTGCCTAGCATATGGCAAATGTTCATGCACAGTTTTTTTTCCTTCAAATGTAAGGGCAGGGATAATTTTTATTAATTTTTTACTCTCTCTCTCTCTCTCTCTCTCTCTCTCTCTCTCTGTCTCCCTGTCTCTCTCTCTGTCTCTCTCTGTCTCTCTGTCTCTGTCTCTGTCTCTGTCTCTGTCTCTCTCTCTCTCTGTGTGTGTGTGTGTGTGTGTGTGTTGAAGAAGGAAATAAGAATAAGCCATCCACATCTAGGGCATCATAGACAAGAGAACAGGGAAGCCGCATGTGAGCTCACCCCTGAGGGGTAGGTCTGACTGAAAACCACCAGGGCATGTCTTCATCGGGAACTTGGTACGTGGATATGTGGGTGCCTTTGGGACTCACTGGCAGCACCGATGCCAATAAAACAAACCGTCTGTCCCCGTGAGAAGGCACACTTCATCATTCCCACCTAATTGTGGTTTGCAGCAGGATGGGCCTTTCCACTGGAGAGACCTTCATAGACCCGGAACAGAACTCTGAAAACTCACTTTGTCCTGCTCCAGGGAGGATGTTCTCCTTGTTTTAGATGCTCACTCCCATCTGGCTTTCAGGTTCAGGATGGGGAAGGGGATAGAGTTATTACTCCCATCCTATTGGCTGGTGGGAGAAATTTGATCCTAAGTTATAAAAGAACACCCCCTTTCAGTCCTGGCAGTTGATTCTCTCCTATTCTTTTGGCAGCAAAAATTCTGGCTGAGGCAGGTCTTTTCAATTCATAGCTGATGAAATTGCCTATTATCCACAATGTCTTGACAACAGCTTGAAAAAAATGTGACTGTGCCAGCCCCACCAGCACTCTGGGCCCCTGCCAAGTGTCTGAACACATTTTCACTTAATTGGCTGAAGTCAGAAAGACAGGAGTCAGGTTCTGAAGGAGTCGCCTTGGGCGCTTGGGAAGCATCAGCTCCAGGTCCCAGTTCCGGCTGAAGATGACCAGGAAGATACTGGCCTCTCCCAGTGCCCCAAGCTCCTGCAGGGAATGGCCCAGGGTCCACAGAAAATGAGATCAATAGTCACCTCAGGAGAGTTTCAGAAGTGTGGGCAAGTACTTGGTTAAACTCAGCTGAATTGATGGGTCACTGGTTTATAGGTCCAACACCTACAGTGGTTTACTTTCAAACAGGGTTGTCTATACAGCCCTGAACTCACCAATTAAACTAGGCTAGCTTCAAACTTGTGGTCCCAGCCACCACGGCTGCTTTCCAGCTTCTCTCTCTCTCTCTCTCTCTCTCTCTCTCTCTCTCTCTCTCTCTCTCTCATCCAAGAGTGTCCACAGAGGCATGAAGGTGTCAGATCCTCTGGATTTGGAGTTACAGGTGGTTATTAGGCACCTGACATGGGTGCTGGGGAACTATACTCCAGCCCTCTGCTTTTAACTGCTGAGCCCTCTCTCCAGCCCCTATGCCCAGGTTTTATGCGGTGCTGGTGATTCATCAAACCTGGGGCTTTGTGCATGCTAACAAGTACTCTACCAACTAAACCACAACTCCAACCCCCAGCTCTTCTTCTAATAGGATGCCCGACTGCACAGCCATGTCTCACTGCTCTCCCGTGGACTACTGGTTCCCAGAGGAGAGTGTACTCTTTTCGAGTAGTACAGAAGACTGAAGGGGTTCTTTGATGATAATCATCTAATTTGACATCCATTTACACAACAGATCTTTTGAAGACCTACTAGGTGCTAGCTCTATGTGTGCAAAGACCCAAATATAGAACCGAATAACGTCACCAGGCCCTGGCAGTATGATTGGTACAGGGCTTGACACTCATTTTGGGTGTCATCTAGTTTCACTTTATCTGAGCATTCCACTAAATCCAAACCTTGGTGTCTAAGAGGCAGCATCCAGAAGAGCTCTGCTATCAGTGTCCATGACTTCTCCCACATATGCATGGGTGAATCTGCAGACTGGCCCAAGCTTACTGGGCTGCCTCCAGATCCTCCTCTCTCAATCCTTTGCTTCCACGCCTTTTAGCCAGGACCTCTGCAGACACACCAAAAGGAAGTCCGTTTGAGAAAGACTTTTTTTTTGTGACTCCTCAGGGCCACTGTACATGACGTCAACAAGGCAATAGGGCTGGATGGAGTTGAAATTACCAGGTCATCTGACCTTGGGGTTATCATCACCCAGAAGGAGGTTTTTCTTCCTCGTCCTTGGTAAGCGTGCAGTGGGATAACCTGCCTGCATTTGTGCAAAGGCATCCCAGAGACGACTGGGAACCTGGGTTTAATGGAAGAAACAAAGAGGACAGGAGGAAGTAAAGAGCTCTCTTTTGTTTTGTTTTTTTGAGACAGGGTTTCTCTGTGTAGCTTTGGAGCTTGCCCTGGAACTCACTCTGTAGACCAGGCTGGCCTTGAACTCTCAGAGATCTGCCTGCCTCTGTCTCTCAAGTACTGGGATTAAAGGAATGCATCACCACCACATGGCTGAGTAAAGAGTTCTTAATGTTACCTAGCTCTGAAAAGCTAGAGGCTGACAGTGCTTGGGATCCTGATACTTTCTATCCTATCTAAACCACCCCCCACACCCACTGCAAAATCTGCCAGAGGCTATTGCAGGAGATTCCCCATCCCCGATGTCAGAAGATCAGACTAAGAGCTGCCCTCAGAACTGGTCCCCTAACTCCCAGACTCTTTGATCCACTAGGAATGGAGCACATTGTGGTTTTGTCTGGCCTTAACCCTTCCTTTTTGAGGTCACAGCTGTAGGGGCCAGGTAAACCAGAGGTTCCATGGCCAATAAAAAATGGGAAACATCTTACATTTGTGGCCATCAGGTGTTTTCTAGGAGAAGCAAGGAGGACCCACTGTGTGTTGGCGGGGCGTGGGAGGAGTGGGCTCTTTAGCTCTCAACCCCCAACTGGCCCATGTACCAGGGGACAAAGGTGCAGGAGAAACAAGGGCTGCTCCCAACCACCAATTCAAGGAGACAAGGACATCCACAGAAAGGCACTACAAAGACTTATTGGGATCATAAGATGAATAGATTTAATCATTCTTGTTGGAAAAACAAGACATAAATTAGTGTAATATATAGAATTTATATATTTATGTAGTATATATATACTATATACAGACATTAGAAAATGATCCCTCTCCATGAGGCTGAGGGAGAGGTGAATGAGAGCAATGAAATGAGACAGGCAGGGTCTGAGTGGCGAAGGTGTAGGATCAAGAAGTTGGGAGAAGAGGAAGACCATGCCAGAACTGGGCTGGCAGTGGTCGTGGGGGAAAGGGTTCCCCACTGGCTGCATCTCTGGCCCATTAAACATCTTGGTCCCGTGGGAGGAGAGGCAAGGAAGGGGGGGGGGCTGGCTTCTGTAGAAGGGTGCCCCTCCTCCTTGCTGGGAGACCTTGCCACTCAGGAGGCTTTATTGCACTGGGATCACCAAGGATAGGCAGGGGCTCGGCACAGTGTACATCTTATAAAACTCACATAAGAACGAGAGATTTCACATAGGCCTCACACACAGTGATGAAAGAGAGACCGACACTGGGTGGGAGGGTGTAGGAAACAAGCAGCTATGGAGAAGTGGACAAGAAGCAATCTATACAGAAGAAACATTGGCTTTCTTTGTCCCCTACAGTAGGGTAACTGTAGGGACTCCGTGTCTTCACTCCCAGAAGGGCTGGGGAGGGGGTGATGGCGGCAGCGGCAGCGGCGGCGGCGGCAGCGGTGGCGGCGGCGGTGACAGCAGCGGTGGTGTGGTGGTGGTGGTGGTGGTGGAAGCAGCGGCAATAGGTGAGTGTCAAGAAGGATGCTAAACAGTGTGAATTCCCTTCCAGATGGTTCCAGAGAGGGAGAGAGAGGTGCAGGAGTGCACCGGGTAAGGCGCTCAGCTTCTTTTCTTAGAGAGACAAATCCACAGGGTCAATACACAGCCAAAAGCATATACTCAGGATTAACATATCACGCTAGCTTCCAGAAGTTTAAGATATAGTCGTCAACACCCCCACCCCTCCCCCCCTCCCCCCACCCCCCCATCCCAATCCGTAGCTACTTGTCAAACTAAGGACAGTCTATCTGGTAGAGATGTTGAGAGAGGAGCCACACGCCTCAGGCAAACAGCTCCTGCACATGACTGGGCTGAGCCGGGCAGGCTCTGGTACCTGCACTGGGTCTCCCCAGAGCAGACATTTTCACCAGGTACCTTACTCAAAACAAGCGAGGTGATCTCAGAGGCTTGCTCCCTAGTGGACTGAGCTGCCCCTGCCCATCAGTGAGGGGCAGGGCACTTTGGGGATGGCTGGTGTGGAGCTACTGAACCTGGGGGCAAGGGCTCCCAAGGCTGCCAGCCTGTTGACCCAGCCACTGACAGCCTGACCTGGCTGTCTTCTGCACGTATCCTACCTGGGCACTGGCCCTTGAGGTGGCTCCTGCCAGGTACAAGGGAACCCATGGTGGGTGGGCGCATATGGAACGAGCGCCCTCTCTCCTTGGCTCGGCGCTGTGGCCTACTGTTGTTGCCACTGCCCTCCGTGGGGCAGCAGATGCTAGGAGGAGCTCGAGGTCCTGGCTCCCCTGTGCCCAGCTCAGAGCGGAAGGTGAACCTGATGTCACCTATCAGCCCCAGAGAAGAGAGAAAATACAGCTCTGTGGTGGGCGTAATGGCGAGGGGCCTTTGCCCTCACAGTGACGCCCAGAGGCCAGTAAGGGGTGATTACACCCAGGGCGGCAGCTAAGCCTGCAGCCCTTAATAGAGAGCCTTAGTCTAGGGAGCTTTGACTCCTTGGAGACTGTTAGGCTATTGGACCCTGACTGGCCCAGGAGACACACACACTCACCACGAGATGCAAAGACCACAAAGCTCAAACTTGGGGCCACGGATGGGGAGGGGACAAGCCTGGGCAAGGGCCCTACTTAATAAAGGTTTTTAAGGAGTGTGTGAATGTGCTCATAACAGTCGATGATGGGGAGCCTGGTGGGTGCCCTGTGGCTGCTGGCAGCTGCAGCGGTGGCAGCGGTTGTGGCTGCTGCTGATGCTGCTGTTGTTGCTGTTGCTGTTGTTGCTGCTGCTGCTGCTGCTGCTGGTTAAGGTTCCGGGCTGTGGACTCCTCAGCGGCACGCAGCAGGAAGGTGTAATTCCTCACTACCTCTTCTACTTTGGCCAGCAGCTCCTGGCGCTGGGCCTCAGAACGCACGATGAACACCAGCCGCACAAAGGTCTCAATGAGGCTGCTCAGCACCTGGAAGCTGCCTGTGATGGCTGCCAGCATGTGAGTGGGGCTCTTGTCCACGTTAGCTACTCGGCGGCAGGAGGCCCGGAGCTCCTTGAACTTGAGAGCTAGCTCAAGCTTGTACTCAGAGATCTGAGAGACATAGGGCTTGGGGGCACGGGCCTCGGGGCTGGCCACGCACTGCCGCAAGACGGTCAGCAGCTCATTGGTGTCCAGACGGGCAGCCAGGAAGCCATCAGGGAGGCCATAGGCATGGGCCCGTAGCGCATTGATTTTAGCTAGGCTCCCCTCAAAGGTGGAAACCCGAAGGTCGATCTCCTGGGTGTGGGAGGCCTCCGGGCTGCTGCTGCAGGTGGCGGCATCCAGTACTTGCAGGGTTCTGCTCACCACAGGCACCACCTGCTCATCCAACTTCATGCCAGGCAGAATCTTCATGGGGATGGAATAGGAGAGCTCATCCTTGCCATCACTGGCGTCATCGGCCATGTCACACTTGCGGTAATAGAAGCAGTAGCGGATGGAACAGCACTTGCTGTTCTCACTGTCCTCATCTAGATCAGCTGGCCTCCGGTACACCTCCTCTGGCAGTGAAAACACAGCCATCTGCCTGGGGCCCTTGCTCTCAGGGGCCACTTGGACGTAGGAGGGGTCTCCTAGAGTTGGTGACTCGGCACACCTGCCTTTTGGACCCATGACGAGTGGGAGGCCTGTATCTATCTCCTTGACCTCTCTAGGCAGCATTCCCAAGGGTGGGTGCGGGTAGACATCTGAGGTCAGTGAGGCACTGTCACCCTGGTCCAGCTCACTGATACTGTAGCGGCGCATCAGTTTCCTGTAGTTGGGATCTCCCAAACACTCACCCCCTGAGGCACATGTGGCCAGGCAAGAAACGCCACTCTCAGGGTCTGACCGGCACTCGCGGGACTCCAGGCTGGTGGAACGGATGCGCTGGATATTAATGGGACTACCAAGGCTCAAACCAGGGCCAGGCTCTGGCTGCCTCTGGGTAGGGGGGACCCTCTCCCTCTCCCGGAGGCCAGGCACTGGGGTCTGGGCAGCTTGAGGCCGCCCCCCTCGGCAGATGCGCTTGCAGTCACAGCTGCGTCTCTGTTCACGAGACATGCCAGGTCCTTGCTGCACTGGGCTACTGCGTAGCTGGCAGCTACAGCGACCAGGTGCTGGAGGTTGCAGGTACTCTGTGCCTGGAAGCTCTCCTTGGCTTGGTGGCTTTAGAAGTTCCTCAAGGAACTCCAATTCATACTGCTTTACTTTCTGCAGCTGGGCCTGTCGCTCATCTGTCTCTTTCTTCTGGCGTGTAGGGAAGGTGGCAGAGAATAAGTTGCGCAGTCGGAAAGGACCTCGGGATGACTTGGGCTTTGTGGGGCCTTCAGAGGCCGAGTGGGCTCCATCCAAGGTTGTTTCAAGCTTCCTAGAGGGCATGGTGCTGACCTGCCGGCTGGTGGCCAGAGGCCTCAGTGGGCTCTGGCCTCGAGGTTGGCAGCTGGGGCTCGGGCCACGGGATTGGCTGCTGGGACTGTGGCTTCGAGCCTGGCAGCTAGGGCTGTGGCTTCGAGCCTGGCAGCTAGGGCTCTGCAGAGCCATGGGATAGCCAGCTCGGGGGACCAGGCTGGTCTCCTCAAGCTTGCTGCTTTTGGATGTGCTCTCCAGCTGCCCCTTCTCCCCCTGGCCAGAGACTGTGCTCTGCTTGGTAGGGAGAGGCTTAGCACCCTCTAGCCCACCCTTGCCTGGCATCTCCACAGTGGCTTGCTTGCCCACCGAGTCTCGACTGGCTCTGGATAGATAGCTCTTAGGAGGAAAACTCTGAACAGGAAACCTGTCCTCTTGTGGAGAAAGGTGGAGGTTGTCAGCCCGGCTGCTTGTGGATGCTCTGGGGCTGACAGAGACCTCTGGGGCCAGCTGCTGCTGAGAATTCCGTGTGGTCTCCGGAGCACCAGGGCTCATTTTAAACTTCAGATTCTTGCTGGTGCTGCTGCTCATCAGGCTAACTTCTGGCCTGCCCATGGTGACCTCAGGCCTCCCCATGCCAGCCTCCAGCCTTCTCTCTCCTCTGTTGGAGGGTGTTGCCAAGGCTGTGCCAGGAGTAGCTAGACTCTTACTGTGTACTACCTGCTGTAGGGCAGCCGAGATTATGGCTGGGGTCACATTGCCTTTTGGGTCCAGGATAAGCTTAGGGCTCAACCTGACTTCCTTGGGCAAGTTTTCCCTTAGCTCTGAGACCTGCTCTTCACTGAGGGATGGTGTGGCCGCCCTCAGTGACATCTCTAGGCCTGCCCTAGTGTGACCTGGGCCTTTGTCCTCAGGAACTGGGGGAAGCAGGCTCAGATTCTTCTGCTCACTAAGCTGTGGGGACAATGCGGGATGCACTGCCAGGGAGTATGTTCTCTCTCCCTGCACCTGGGCTTCTGACTGAGGCAGCTTTCTCCGAGCGCCAGGGGGGCCAGGACTCTGGCCAGTGACAGCTGGCTGAAGGGATGGGTTGGGATCTGGGGGCCCAAGGGCATAAGGGGCGGTGAGAACCGCCTGAGCTGCACAGCTCTGGATCCTGAAGGGCAGGTCCTTTCGGGCAAGGAGGCTGTCCTTGTTGAGGTGCTGGGCCAGGAAGTAGGTGGTGTTCTGGTGCTGCTTCATGGCCGACATCATCTCCGACATATCTGTGAGCTCTGAAGAGTTGGTTTCATGGCCCGAGTCCAGCGATGATTCAGGAGTGATTGTGGCCAGCACAATCAGACCTGGAGGAATAAGAATGGGACTTGTCACATTTGCTAGCATCGAGGTCTTTGCTCACCATATCTAGAGCGTTCATGGAGAAGTAGTAGGTAGCAGCAGTATTTCAAGCTGGAGAAAACCAGTCAGGCCTGAGCAAACTATAGGGCTGAGGGGGAGGAGCCAAGAAGCGCACACAAAGCTGAACGGGATGTGAGAAGGGGGTGTGAAAGGTTGGAATCCAAAAAAAGGAATACCAGAAAAGAAGATCTGGGCAGTTTGGTGGTAAATTAACATGTAAAACAACATGCCAATCAATGCTATTTTTAGATCCAACAGCTAGAAAATTTCTGTTAATTGTCCTGAAGAGAGTTGGCAAAGAGAGGTGCTATTCTGTTCCTCCTCATCTGGCCAGGCCCGTCTACAGTCCTTGCAGCTGAGGCCATTTAGCTGAGCTGTTCTCTCTGGTGGCCATGTAGGCCTTGGACCTGGAACCAACTAGTTTTGGAGCACCCAATGATGAGTGAACCCAAATGGCAGCCTGGGTTGGGGGCAAACATTCAAGGGGTACCCAAAGATAAGGGATCCCTCATGTATAGAAAAGACAGGCTCCCTTGGATCTCAGTCCCTTCCCTGCTCTGTCCATACTTGCCCCTGACTCACATGCTTGCTAATATTCCTTATGCCTCTGTATTGGTTTGTCATTATTGTTGCTGCGTTTCTCTTTTTGAAAGGTGTGTGTGTGTGTGTGTGTGTGTGTGTGTGTACATATGTGTGCCTTTCAGCAGATGGATTTTCATGCATCTATAATAGAGAATAACAAACATGTAACATGGTTCTCCTGCCAATTAACAGTTAACAGAGGTAGGTAGCTACTGATTACTGGGCCCTCACTGTGTGCGAGGTAGTGCTTAAGTGTTCTGTCTGAGTGATGTCATTTCATCTGCATGCTATGTGATGCAATTGCTGTAGTGACACACAGAAGAGAAGACGTGCCTTGCCATGAGTAAAGAAACTGGGACTCTGCTGCCTCTGCTTCAGAGGTCATGTTCTTAGATAGGCTCAAGACCCCATCCCTGAGTAGAGATGGCTCTTGGCTGTCCTGATCACAGGTCATTTTGGAAATTAGTTGGACGTTTGGAGCGTGCTGCTGTTCTTTGTCTGTTTTCTGTGTCTCTTCTAGATTCCTTTCCTCAACCCTGGCCTCCATCTATAGCTGCAATATCTGTCCAGATTTATGAAATCACGAGGGATAGAGCTCTAACTAGAGCTGAACCATATCTCTGCTCTGTAGCTTCCTTTCTCTTGAGACCTGAACTATGGCTGCCAATTCATTGCCTTTGATATACTATAGTCACTTAAACAACTGAGGGAAAAGAAGCAATGCTGCCTACTGGGCATTCCTGGACCAGAAGAAGGAAGAGGGCAAGAGGAAGGAGGAATGGGCTATTACCTGCCGTCTGCGGGGGTGGGGGGTGGGGTCCATCCTCTGAAGCAGCCAGGGCTTCCAGAGCCTGCAGAGTAGACACCAGTGCATCATCCAGCTCCTGGGCATGATCTCGTACTGTTCGGGTCTGTACGCTGTCAATCAGGGTCACTGGAATCTCATCATACAGGAGCCCACGCAGGTGACGTCCTTGCTCCTGACTTTGAACAGCCCTGCGCTTGGGGTCATCCTCATCAGAGCTGTTGTCTCGGAAACCAGGAGGTGGGGCGGCAATGGCTGGCAACAGAGAAGTTGTCTCATCTTCCTCTTCCTCCTCTTCCTCACTTCCTGGCGGTGGGAGGGACATTAAGTCTACCATGTTGTCTCGAGAGGAGCCAGGCCTCCCACCTTTTCGAGGCCCCAGCTGCTCCTGGAGTTTGACTTTGCAAGAGTCACAGTAGAAATTCAGGGCTTCGGCCCCAAGGGAATTGTCCAAAGTGTAGGACCGGGCCCTGCTGGCACAAGGCTCATGGTCTAGGCTGGCTGCATCAAAGTCATCGGGAATCACCTCATAACCTTGGCCAGAGCTTTTGGATGTGGGGTCCGATTTGGTCCGGGGTCTGGTTTCTTCGAAGAAGATTAGGTTCTCATTGACATCCGTCCTGCTTTCTTGCTCCTTCCTTTGTTCCCGCATGTGGAGGTAGCAGAAGCTGACCAGCTCAGAGTCGGCAGGCGGGGTCGTGCATCGGCTCGACTTCCTAGGGCTGGTGCCCACGCTGCCCACATAACTACTCTCCTTTTTCCCCAGGTGGCTCCCAGTGACAGGGCGGTGGGTGCTGTGCATGTGATCTAAACGCAAAAAGAGAATGCAGAGATGAGTCGGCTGCTCTGGGTGAGCCTGCTGCTGAGGGTCGTAGCAGAGCCCCTTTGGCATCTCTGGTCCATGTGCAGTGTGACTGGATGACAGATACTGAGAGAGAGAGAGAGAGAGAGAGAGAGAGAGAGAGAGAGAGAGAGAGAGAGAGAGAGAGAGGCGGCGGCAGGGGGGGAGCGCTTTGCCTGGCTGCTAGAGATTAGGTAGAGGAGAACGGATGGACCATGTCACTGCTGATACTGAAAGCAGAGTGAATAGAATGTGATGGCCAGAGATGCAAAAGCCTCATCAACCCTGAAAAGGGAAAAAGCATGGTTTAATGTCAGGTACCACAGGATTCTTCCACGGATATGGCTGGTTTGGCAGTCCGCTGGAAACATACCTAAGGAGATGAGGTTTGTTCCATGTTACTTTGAGATCTGTTCCTGTTTCTGTTATTGCCCCCATCCCTTTGGGAAGCCATACCTACTGCCAGTACTTTGTAGCTTTTCTGTTATCTTGGATCTCCTCCAGACCAAGAAATTGATAGGAGAAGTTACTGTGTTTACTGAGAAGGTGTTAAACTGGTCAGGTTTAAGCTGAGCATGGTGGCTCACATTTAGAAAACTGATGGAGAAGGACTGCTATGTGTTTGAGGCTAGCCTAGGCTACACAGTAAGCTCCAGAATGGGCTATGGTATGAGACTGTGTCTCAAAAACCAAGCAGACAAAAAAATATCAAAATTAAATAGACAAACCCCCAGCCTGGCTAGTACCAGTTCCAAGAATTTATATTTCAAAAATGCCTATGGCCAGGAGCCCAGAAGCCTTAAAAGGATTCCTGGTCAAATTCTGGCCATCAGAATTTGTAGTGTGTAAGGGAGATATGGTGGGGTGTTGTATGTGGAATGAGCATGAGACATGATTCTTATAGTCCTTCAAAGCTTGTTACTGTCCTGTGTTCATGCAAGGCCACTACAGGTGGTAAAATCAAACAGCTCTTGATAGCAGGTATATGCATCTGCACCCTATCTACAGCAAATTCTATCTCTGAGTGACTTCTCTATCACACAGTTTTGGGAAGTCATCTCACATCATGTATGAGACTATACTCATACAATGCCAGCTTCTTCTGCTATCAGCAGACAAGTGAAAAGCCATTGCCAACCTGGGCATGATGGCACATGCCTGTAATCCCAGCTCTTGGAAAGTACAGGCAGAATAATCAGGAGTTCAAGGTAGTTCTCGGGTACATAGTGAGTTTGAAACCAGCCTGGGATTCAGATGACCCTGTCTCAGACAAACAGACTAACTAAAAGAGGATAAGTTACATATAATCCCAGTTCTGTTTTCACAAAACCAGTGAGGCAGGTATCAATATCCCCATTTAACAAAGGAAGAAACAGTCTTAAATGGTTATATGACTTATTTAAGGTCATATGGGTTGTAAGTGGCAACCTGAGATTGAGTCCAGGTTGGAGAGACTTCAGAATTCGTATAGCTAGTCATCATGGTGGCCAAAGTATTGGAAAACAAAACTTTAAATGCTTTTCAAACTCCAGTTTGACAAGGCCAGATCAATGAGTCATTGTTACTTTTCACTAACGCTTACAGCTAGGGCAAAAACACAGTGCAGGCACCCAGCAATTGAGTCCCAAACACATGATGTAAAAACCAGTCTGAATTGAAAGGAGAAGTTCATGCAATTCAACAGTAGTTAGAGTCTTAAGTATACCATTTTTTTTGGAGGCATAATCTCACTATACAGCCCTAGCTAGCTTGGAATTCATAATGTAGGCCAGGATGGCCGTGAACTTGTGGTGATCCTATTGCCTCTGTTTTCTGAGTGCTGGGATTGAAAGTACATAACACCATGCCTGCCTCTAATACTGTACCATTTTATTTGAGACAGGCTCTCATGAGGTCTAGGCTAGCCTCTAAATCACTATGTTTCTAAAACTGGCCTTGGACTCCTGCTTGCTTTCTCCTCTTGCTTTCACCCACCAGCATTTGAGAGACTGAAATAGGAAGATCACCATGAACCAATCAGAGGACAGCCTAAACTATACAGTGAGTCCTGGGCCAATCTTGGCTGCAGTGAGGCATTGTCTTCAAAACAAAACAAGGAGAAAAGTAAAAGGAGACAAGAATATCCTTCAGCTCATTCTGAGGCTAGTATTATCTTAATACAAAACCCAAAGAAAGACATCACAATAAAACTACAGACCACTATCGTATGAACAAAACATCTACAAATATAGACACAAAATCCATCAACAAAATACTAGCAAATGGAACCCAGAAACACATAAAAAGAACTACTTACTAGTAATTGCATACCAGTGGGGACTTACTGCATTAATGCAAAGTTGTTTTGACATGACAAATCAATTATTTTAAAATTTTATTTTTAGTTTATATGTATGGGTGTTTCGCCTGCATGTATGTCTGTATACCAAACACTTCAGTGCCTGGTGCCCATGGAAGCTGGAAGAGGTTATCAGATCCCCTGGGACTGGAGTTACAGATGCTTGTGAAATGTCATATAGCTGCTGGGAATCCAACTCTGGCTCTCTAAAAGAGTGGCCAGTGCTGCTCTTAGCCACTGGCCAATCTCTCGAGTCCCCAAAAATCATTTATCAATTCACACAATATAGCATGATAACTAAGGATAAAAGATACATGTTCATCTCAAAAGGCACAAAAAAAAAAAACCAAAAAAAAAAAAAAAACCCAGGGCCTTATTGGGATAAAGCTCAACAAACTAGAATCCAAGGAAATTTCTTCAACATAGTAAATGCTATTTATTGAAAAAGCCCTTGGCAGGTGGTGGTAGCCTTTAAGGGAGGCAGAGTCAGGTGGATCTCTGTGAGTTCGAGGCTGGCCTGGTCTACAGAGTGAGTTCCAGGACAGCCAGGGCTACATAGAGAAACCCTGTCTCAAAACAAAACAAAACAAAAACAAAAAAACAAAAACAAAAAACAAAACAAACAAACAAACAAACAAAAACCCCACAACCAAACAAAAAGACCTCCCTGGGTTTGATTGCCTGTACCATATTAAAAAAAAAAACTGGTTATAGTGGCACATGCCTGTAATCCCAGCAGTTGGGAGGTAGAGGCAGGAGGATCAGGAGTTGAAGGTAATACTGTCATCTTTGGCTATCTAGCAAGTTCAAGATCATTTTAGGATATATAAGACTCTGTTCTCAAAAGGGGAAAAAAGAAAAAAAAAGGAGAAAGTGTGATACATTTACACAGTGGAATTTGTTTTGTTTTTTTGAGACAGGGTCTTGTGTTTTTAGAGCTGTTCTTGAACTTCTGATCCCCCTTCCTCTGCTTCATGAAAGCTTCATGAGATTGTAGTTATATGCCACAATACCCAGTTAGTGTGGTGCTAGAGATGGAAGTCAGGGTTTTATGTATGCTAAGCAAGTATTCTACCAATTGAGCTACACCCTTAACCCTTGGTGTGTGTGTGTGTGTGTGTGTGTGTGTGTGTGTGTGTGTGTGTGTGTATGCACGCACGCACGCAAGTGGAGGCTAGAGGTCAATGTTTGGTAGGTGTATTCCTCAACTTCTCTCTTCCTATTTTGTATTTACTTATTCATTTAAAAATATTTTAAATTACATTCCCCTGGTTGTGTGCACATGTGTGTGTGTGTGTTCACATGTACATCAAACACACTTGCTCATGTGCTCACATGCATGCCACAGTGTGCTTTTGGGGGTCAGAGGATAGTTTGCAGAACTTGGTTCTCTCCTCTCCTCATGTGGGTTCCAGGAATGGAGCTCAGGTCATCAGTCTTGGTGGCAGGTACCTTTACCCACTGAGCCATCCTGCCAACTCTCTAGTTTTTGAGACAAGGCCTCTTACAGAACATGAAGATCATTAATTTAGCTAGACTCACTGGCCACCTTGTCCCATGGATCCTCCTGTCTCTACCTCCCCAGTGTTGGGATTATAGGTGCATGCCACTGTGCCTGGCCCTTATGTGGGTACTAGGAATCAAATTCATGGTAGCAATTTATGAATATCATCTGTCCTTTTCCCCACCACCGTTGGAGGGGTAACAGGGTCCACCATGTATTTCTGACTGGCCTGGCACAAAGGGAATGATTGTAAAGGACAGGGGGGCAGATATGGGAGGATAATGGGGAGAGTGATTGGGAAAAATATAACAACCTATACACATGAAAGTGATTTAATGAAACCCATTATTTTGTATGTTAACTAAACAATTTTTTTGAGACAGGGTTTTTCTACACAGTTCTGGCTGTCCTGGGCATCATTATTTAGACCAGGCTGGCCTTGAACTCAGAGATTCCCCCTACCTCTGTCTCCTGAGTGCTGGGATTAAAGGTGTGCACCACCATGCCGACATGAAAAATGTTTTTTGAAAAGTAAAACGTTTGAAAATGTTTGATAAATTCTCAAAGATTATACATGACCGATATAATCACAGATGTCACAAACCAGTGGACAGGGAAGCTAGAGAAGGGGCTGAAGTTAGGAAATTTGGCCTAGGCCATGAGGTGATCTCAGTGGAGCATGTTTCACTTACTTTGTGTTTGTTTGTTTCTTTGTTTTGAGCCAAGGTCTTGTGGAGCTAAGGCCAACCATGAACTTGCAGTGTAGCAGAGGATGACCTTGAACTCCTGGTTCTTTTGCTTCTATGTTTCAAGTGTTGAGCTCATTGGCATGCATACCTCCATTTGCTTGGTTTAAGACTTCACCTCTCTCTGACTCCTAAGCCCCTGTGTATTTACTGTGCCCCTCACCCATCATCCTAGTATTACTGATGATGTTATTGTTGCCAGTTTATTATAGTATGCTATAAAAAGTGTTAAATCATTTTAAAACATACTTTCTTTTGAGATAGGGTATCACTATGCAGCCCTGGATGGCCTGGAACTTGCTGTGTAGAGCAAATTAGCCATGTACTCATGTAGATTCGCCTGCCTCTGCCTCCTCACTACTAGCATTAAAGGTGTATGTTACCATGCGGAACCTAAATAGACTATTCATAAACTCATATCAATATAAGAAAATTCTTTTTGAGCCCACAGTTCTGTGAAACTTTAAACTCAAATGTTCAGAGAATAATTAAATGACTTGCTAGACATAAAAAGAGTATCAAACACTAGGTACAAATTTTTGAAAAGAATAGCAAGACTTGTATACTGAAGTCTGTAAGACATTTGTGAAACAAATGAAAGACTTAAATAAGTAGAAAGACTCTCCACTCGAGGACTAGTAGGCTTCACATTTGCATTACTGACAACTAAGAAGGCAACACTTCTCAAACTAATCTACTGACTCAACACAATCCTGATCAGAATCCCAGCTGACTTTGTAGAAAATTGACAAGTCAATTATAAAATTCACAGAGTCTCAAAATACCCAGAATAACTAAAACAACCTTGAAAAAGAAGAAAAAAGAATGAAGATAATTCATGATTTCAAAATTTGCTACAAAGCAAAAACAATTAAGATAAAGTATTGACAGGTACTGCAACAGAATAAAATGTGCAGATATAAACTATCATATTTATGGCCAAATGGTCTAACTTAAAAATGTACAAAGGATTTGAATGGGTATTTCACTCAAGAAGACATATTAAAGGGCAATGAGAAATGAAGATGCTCAGTGTCATTGGCCATTCATGAACTGCAAATAAACATCAGGAGTTGCCTCTTCTATCCATTTGTGATGGATGTAACAAGACAAGTAATAACAAATATTGGTGAAGATCTGATGAAGTTATACTTCTCTACTATTGCTGGTAGGAATGTGAAATGGTGGAGTCATTTTGAAAAAATATGCTCTTCCTCTAATAATTCAACATAGTTATCATTTGTATGCTCTACACCTATGTTTATAATGAAGAGAAATAAAAACCTACATCCTCACAAAAAGTTGGACACGAATGTCTAATATCATTATTCATAATAGCCGAAAGGTAAAAACAACCCAAATGTGTATCAACTGATGAACTGATAAATAATGTCTTCTAAATAATAGCATATTATATAATCAAAAGGAACAATGTATTGCTGTATGATATAACATGAATGACCCTTGAAAATACTATGCTAAGTGAAAAAGCAAAGCACACAAGACTATATTCAATGATTCATATAAAACACTCAGAACAAGTAATGCTATAGAGACAAACTACAGAGCACCGGCTGCTTGGTGTGGGTAGCACATAGGACACAATATGGGGAGGGACTGTTATGACATTCCTGCATACTGTTTTTTTCTCTTTAGGAGCGGTGAATTATTATTATTATTATTATTTTTGTACTTGGGATTGAACCTGTGGCGGCATGCATGCTCTTTTTACTTTTTATTTTGAGACAAGGAAACACTAACTTACTCAGGCTGGCTTTGAACTCACTTTATAGCCCATGTAGGCCTTGATACTTCCTACTCAGGCTAGCCAGCAGAAGTAATTACAGGGTTGTGCTACCAGATCCAGCTCGAGTGGTGAAAATGTTCTAAAACTAGATGGTTGCATGACCCCATGAATATACTACACACACACACACACACACACACACACACACACACACATCTGTGTAACAGCTCTGGCTGTTCTGGAACTTGCTTTGTAGACCAGGCTGGCCTTAAATTCACAGAGATCCACCTGCTTCTGCCTCCTGAGTGCTGGGATTAAAGGTATGTGCCACTGCCACCTGACTATAATAAATATATTAAAAATGGAGCTGTACCCAGGCATGTTGGCACAGGCCTTTAATCCCAGCACTCAGGAAGCAGAGGAGACAGATCTTCATAAATTTGAGGTCAGGCTGGTCTATATAGCAAGTTCCAGGCCATCCAGGGATACATAGTGAGACCCTGTCTCAAAACAAATGGAGCTATGAATTTTAAACAAAAAGGTTTTATGGCTTGGAGATTATAGCTGAATAATGCTGCTTATAAAAATAAAACCTCTCATCCAGCAACGGTGGCACATGCCTTTAATGCCAGCACTTAGAAGTAGAGATAAGTGTGTCTTTGTGAGTTCAAGAATAGCCCGATGCATATATTGAGTTCCAGGCCAGCCAGGATGACATAGTGAGATTATGGCTCAAAACAACAAACAAACAAACAAACAAACAAACAAACAAACAAACAAACCCAACTCCTCCACAAATCTGGGTGCGGTGTCATTAAAGTCCTCTGAAGGGCTGGAGAGATGGCTCAGAGGTTAAGAGCACTTCTAGAGATCCTGAGTTCAATTCCCAGCAACCACATGGTGGCTCACAACCATCCCTAATGAGATCTGGCGCCCTCTTCTGGCCTATAGTGCAGGCATGCTTGCAGGCAGAACACTGTATACATAAATAAATAAATAAATAAATAAATAAATAAATAAATAAATAAATAAATAAATAAATCTTTTTTTTTTAAAGTCCTCTGAAGGCTAGGGCAGAAGGATTGCAAGTTTAGGGCCATCTTGGGCTATATAGTGATCTCTAGGACAGCCTGTCCTAAGGGAGCTGGAGAGATTGCTCAATGATTAAGAACACTTGCTGCGCCGGGTGGTGGTGGCTCATGGTTAATCCCAACACTCAGGAGGGAGAGGCAGACAGATCTTTGTGAGTTCAAGGCCAGTCTGTTCTATAGAGCGAGTTCCAGGACAGCCAGGGCTACACAGAGAAACCCTGTCTCAAAAAAAAAAAAAAACCAAAAAAGAACACTTGCTCCTTTTTCCAAAGGGTCTGAGTTCAGTTCCTAGAACCCACATAACGTGGCTCACAATTGCCTGTAACTCCAGTTACTGGGGAATCTGACACCCTCTTCTGGCCTCTGTAGGCACCTACATGCATGCATACACACATAGATGTTCATAAAAAGAAAAATTTAAACATACAATATATTTTTATCATATTCATTCCCCTCCCCCAACTCTTCCCAGATCTTCCCCATTTCTTTACCTTCCAAGAAGTCTTTAAAAACAAAAATAAATTTTAAAAAGTGGTGACTTGGCACATGGTGAACTTTGAACTCTTAAGAAAAGATTTTTTTTAAAATTGCTTTGCTTTGTGAAAGGACTTTATGTAGTTTATCTCACATTATCTTGTCAAATCCCTCAGGAGGTATGTAGTATATATACTATTATTACTTCTCATTTTAATGACAAGTAATCTGAGCCTGTTTATGGAACTTGTTCATGTTTACATTGTGAAGGTACAGCAGAGAAGGGATTGGAACCCAAGTCTCTCTGCCTTTACATGCTAGGAGTTTTCCATAGACCATGTTATTCACCTCTATACAGATTCAATGTAATCGCACTTGTGGGTTCGATTCATGTCTTACTGGGTGATGGAGAAAACCCTGGGATCAGTTGGGGGAATTACTATTCAGTGATCCATCCTCTATCCAGGCCTCTGAGAGTTAAAGAAGCGCTCCAGGAGAGCACAGAGCCATAAGCCCTTGGTTTAGAACGTGTCACTGCCTGAATGCATCATCTGCAGGTCTAGAAATGCTCCAGGTGATACCTACCTAGGAGGCAACTGAGCCATCAGGGGAGCCACCTGGCAACATGATGCGATCAGAGGTGACTCCCACGGTTATATCCAATGAGCAAGTGACAACTTTTCCCTCTTAGATAAAGACTGGATTCTAAAGGTTGTTGCCTTCCCTGCAGGAAGAAATATTTTCCCATACTACACTGCCAAGGTCAGGTGATGTCTAACTCACCACTGGTATCACGACTTCCAGATATAAGGAGAGAATGTGCCTGGAGCGTCCTCAGTCTCCTCTAGGCAGATTAGAAGTACGGGTAAAGTCGGGTGCATTTGGTTGATGGTTGGGACAGCTTGCCTCTCACATTGTAAATCTATGTGAATTGCTCATCAGCTTTCCCTAAGTGGGAGGGTGGAGGTGCCCTAATTTATCTGTCTGTGCTCAGTCACTCACAAGACTGACTCAGAAATGCTTGCAAAGAACAGGACAGTGAACTGACTAGAATTATGCCAAAATATATATGCTGTGGCTATATAATATAATATATAGTATATACACGAAGTGTGCACATATTTACACTAGACATACCATCGACACAAGATTGACTCAAGCAGCTTTCTAGACTTCACTCTGGTGTATTTTTGTAGTGTCATGTTCATTGGTCATAATCACGACATAGAAGCCTTGCAAGAACCTCATGGTCTTTCTGAGTCATCCAAAAAAGAAGAGAGTACTATGTTCACTCTAACTTGCTGGGTGGGTTTTTTGGAGGGGGGCAGTATCTCATTTTGTAGCCTAGGCTGGTTTTGAATGTGTAATCCTCCTACACCAGTCTCCTGGGTGTTGTGATTACAGACATGAATCACCACAATCAGCTTGCTGGGTTATATGTACATGAAAACTGGTAATGTCTGCATATACATATATATGTATATACACACATATGTATATAAAATAAGAATATTCAGTGAAGCACAGTAAACTGTTTCTAAACATGTTACAAAATGTAGAATGAGTTTCTCTAACTGAAATCCTAAATAGGATCTCCAAAGCCTTATTTTCTTGGGTTACCCAGAAGATACAGGGAGCTCAGGACTGGGAAGAGATGGCAGCTGCTTCTGGATCTTTCTTCTTGTCTTCCTTTCCTTTCCTTATTTCTTTCCACCACTTATTTAGTCTCTCTCTCTCTCTCTCTCTCTCTCTCTCTCTCTCTCTCTCTCTCTCTCTCTCTCTCCATCTCTGTCTTTCTGTCTGTCTGTGTGAATGCATGTGTGTATTCATGTAGGTACACGGGTACCATCATGTACATGGTGGGAGTTGGCTTTCTCCTTCCACCATACAGGTCCTGGGGGTCTTCAATCTTGGAGGCGTGTGCCTGTACTCACTGAGCCACCCTGCTGGCCCTGCCTCTGGATTTCTTGCCACCTCAGTGTGGTTTTGGCTCTCAAATGCAGGTGCTATTAGGACTGCTGCATTCTTCCTGTGTAAACGACAAGCTACTTGCTGTATTGGCATCATCCCTGATCATCTGTCCACATTTTCCCCACTGGACTGTAAGCTATGTGAAGGCACTCACCAAAAGGATCATAGCTGCTATGCCCAGCCGTATTCCCAATGTCTGCCATGATGGATCCTTGAAAAACATCTGGGTAGTGAATAAGTGAAATATTGGCTTTGGTCAAGTACTGTGAGAGAGACAATTCCTTCCCTTCCATTCTCCTGTTTTTCCAGGTTCACAAGACATGGTGCTTCCCTCCCCTGCTGCTGAGTTAACAACATCTGTTTGGCCTGGTAGGCTGAGCACTGAGCTTGGTAGTCAACAGCTTCTGTGATGCCAGACTTCTTCCTCCTTTCCACAGAGACCTTGGCCTGAGGGAATTGTGTCTTTGGTCCCTGGGAAAAGCCCATCTGAAGCTGTGAGGACACCTCTTCTCTCTGTAGCCCTGGTGTTGAGGCAGAACTTGCAATATTTGTGCCTCAACCTTCCAAGAAGCTGGGATTATAGGCCTGTGCCGGCAGGCATGGCTAACTGACTGCACTACAGCCTTTGTTAAAGGACCACAGTGGGCACTGGAACTTCCGTTCTAGAATGAAGGTGAGATCTGACAGAGGAACGCCATCCCAGCTTTGGATGGTGGTCCTAAAGGTTTTCAAGACCGGGAAGGAACTATTAACCCACTGCAACTAGGGCCCAAGCCTCTTCAGGGGCACTCTTCTCTTCTTCCTGGCATTTTGCTGAATGTGGGCCAAGCCAGGAGGGTCACCTTACACAGCAAGGGCATTTTGTCAGTGGCTGCTATCAACCTGGCACCTAGCAGTTCAGAAGGCCAAGAAACTGGCCCCAAATACCGCACCAGTCTCTGTGGAGGTGATATCAGGAGCAAGTTCCTATCTTTGTGGACAGAAGAAGAAAGAGGAACAGAGGTTTTTCTATTTACTTCTGCCCCTGAGCTAATTGTTTCCATCCTAAGGAGAAGCATTATAAACAGCAGCAGCGCTACAGTGGTCCATTTGGCTCCTAAATGGAGCCAGAGACCCATTTGCTAGGGAAGTCCTGAACTTCTGCCACTCTGAAGGTGTGCAAGGAGCCTCTCAGGCATTGGAGACTTGGAGATGGGGTGTGAAAGTGATGCTTAGTGCCAAGGGAACCCGGTAAAGCAGACCTAACTTTGAAAAAGCAACAGGGAAGCCTGTTGAGGCTGCAGTGACACATACAGCCCATGTCCTGGACTTGGTGCCACAATCTCCACAGTAAGGGAACTATTTGCAACCAGCATTGGCTAGGGCATTGATGGCATGACAGATAATTGACCAACAAAGTGGGACTACATAACCATGCCTACTGCCCTCTCTAAGTGGACACCCACACAGCTCTGACTGTCCCAGCTGGTTCTGCCTTGACTGGCCCCAGGTCCATCCTGCCTTCTCCTCTCCTTTTCCCCTTCCCCTCCTGCTCAATAAGAGGTTCAGTTCACTTGGATGTGATTAGCCACAGGAGGACCACAGGTGACATGGAAAATGCTAACGATGGTTTTTCCAACAGTTGACCATGTCTAAATTTGAGAAGCATGGCTGCCTCTTCAAGTTAGTCATCTGGAGCCATGCAGACTCTCACCCCCAGTTTCTTCCTGTTCCAATTCAGTTCCTTTCATCTACTATGTGGACACCCCTTCTTTTGGGACCACCAATCCTTTCCCAAATCTGCATGTGATGAACTGCCTTTCAATTGCTGTGAACAGTGATAGGAGATCGAAAGTTGGGCCAGCTATGCATGTGATGGACTTGTTTGTGATAAAGAACAAAGTTTAAAATGCGTGATACTCGCCAGGCGGTGGTGGCGCACGCCTTTAATCCCAGTACTCAGGAGGCAGAGGTAGTTGGATCTCTGTGAGTTGGAGGCCAGCCTGGTCTACAGAGCGAGTTCCAGGATAGGCTCCAAAGCTACACAGAGAAACCCAGTCTCAAAAAACCAAAAACCAAACCAAACCAAACCAAACCAAACCAAACCAAAACAAAACAAAGAAATGGGTGACACTCAGCTTTCCAGGGGCTGGGTCATCTGCCAGGAGTGTGATTCTACTCTTAGATACCATGATCTCCATCAGGTGCAGTGACCCCAAACCAAGAAAGTCTTGAAAGTTTAGTAGTAGTTGAGTGGCAAGGGCCAGTGGATCAAGTGTTCAGTTTATGGCAAGGGTGATTCCTGGGTGCTGCTTACGTTCTGTCTGTGATGCTTGCGAGCCTGAGGTCTAACACATGGAGGACCCAGCTCTCTGTCACACTCTGCTCCTCTCACTTTTTTTTGTGCAGGAGCACTTGGGCTGGACAGATTTTTTTCAAAACCTCTGTACAACATCATCAGAACATCTCTGAGAATTAGCCATACTAGGTTGCCTAACTCGGACACCTTTTGCTTGGAAGCTGCATTTGCTCTTTATGGACCTCCCATTCTATTTCCAAGCTTTCTTTTGGGCATGCACAGTCTCCCCTACTCCAAGCCTTCAGTGACTTCATATTTCAGACACTTCTGTCAATCCCCAATATGATGAACAAAAAAGAAGGTCTTATTTTCATTTTCAACCTTATTTCAGTGAAGCCAGAACAGGCACAAATCTCTCCTAGATTACTAAAGCTCTGCCTTAGAATCAATATAAACCTTTTTTGAGAAAATATTTTCTGTGTAGCCTTGGCTGGCCTTGAACTCTTTCTGTATCTACCTCCTCAGTAGCTGGCATTACAATAATGTACCATTACAAGTATGTGCTACGATACCTGGCCAATGCAATTCTTTTAAAAAGAATATCTATTTTTATTTTATGTACATTGGTATTTTGCCTGCTTGTATGTCTGTGTGAAGGAGTTGGATCCCTTGGAACTGGAGTTATAGACAGTTGTGAGCTGCCATGTGGGTGCTAAGAATTGAACCCGGGTCCTCTGGAAGAGTAGTCAGTGCTCTTAACCCCTGAGCCATCTCTCCAGCCCCCCAATGCAATTCTTTAATTGGCTCTATCATGTGATTGCATCTTTCATCTTACATACATCCACTGATTCAACTACAGTGTGTTGTCACAGGCATCCTTTGTGGCATATGTACATGTGAATATCATATGTGTTTGCCAGTGAGGTGTGTCAGTAGGGTGCATGCTACACTTCTGGCTGCTGCTAAACAGGCTGGCACTGTTGGCACATGCTGAACACTAGGATGATGGAACCCCTCCCTCCATGACTTCAGAGTCAGAGGGCCTCGGACACACCAAAACACTGAGGCTGAGCCCTACCTGCCTTTATCATAGGAGGTGGAAGAGGCTGGCTGGCAGGCCTGGAGAAGACCATCTTCCTGGAATCCAGCAGAAGGCGGCAGTACCCCGCAATCAGGCAGGCAAAGTTGGTGGCTTCAGGCCACTCCATCAACAGCACCAGAGGCTGTGGAAGAGATGGTTCAAAACACAAAGACATGAGAAGACAGGAGAGAGGTAGGTGCATTTCTGCGAGGATAGTAACAAAGAAAAGAAGCCTTGAGTAGTTACAGGAACCACACATTCCAAACCCTACTTGAGGGCCATAGCCAGGCATTTTCTTCAGTCCTGGACATTCCTTTGTAGTGACTGCTTCTCTAGGTATCAGCATTAAATAAACCTTTACTCATGCATTTAATGAACCACCTTTACTGAAAAAGACTAAAATTATGTAACATCATGTGACTGCTGTGTGGCTGTGTTTGCGTTTGTCAGAGCTCAGCAGATGTGTGGGCCAGCTGGGAGAGTGGGGGTGAAGCTAGGAATCTAGGCTAGGCTGAGGGATGGCCTGGAATATCCTTGAATGTAAGCACCTTGGCTGTATGAGGTATCCTTTGCTCCTCTCCATATGCTCCGACAACATCCAGATGAGCTCTCTGGACACAACACTCCATAGAATGGAGTCCTAACTGTGACTTTAGGGACAAAACCTTTCTGTTCAAAGTCCTGCTTGGACCTTCCTGATCTCCCTTCTGTTTCCTGTATTTTCTGAAGTAGCCTGGAAATGGATACTGATTTTTCTTTTCTTTTCTTGGATACACATTTTTCACTCTGTAGCTCTGGCTAGTCTGGAATTCACTTTGTAGACCCGGCTGGCCTCAGATTCATTGCAATCTTCTTGTCTTTGTCTTCCAAGTGCTGGAATTACATGTGTCAGCTACCATGCCAGTTTACTGGTAGTTTTTTTCTTTCTTAAAAAAATTATTTATTTATTTATTTATTTATTTATTTATTTGGATGCTTTGTATGTATGGAGGTCTGTATGCAAGAAAAGGGCATCAGATCTTATTACAGATAGTTGTGAGCGGCCATGTGGTTGCTGGGAATTGAACTCAGGACCCCTGGAAGAGCAGCCAGTGCTTTTAACCACTGAGCAATCTCTCCAGCCCTGTATTGTTTTTTTGTTTCTTTGTTTGGTTTTGGTTTTTCATGACAGGGTTTCTCTGTGCAGCCCTGCCTGTTCTGGAACTCACTCTGTAGATCAGGCTGGCCTCAAACTCAGAGATCTGCCTAGGATTAGAGGTGTATGGCTGTTTATTGCTGTTTCTTTCTTTCCTTCTTTTCTTTTTTTCTTTTTGGTTTTTCAAGACAGGGTTTCTCTGTGTAACATTCCTGGCTGTCCTGGCACTCACTTTGTAGATCAGGTTGGCCTCAAACTCACAGAGATCCGCCTGCCTCTGCCTCCCAAGTTCTGGGATTAAAGGTGTGGGCCACCACCACCTGTTTCTTAAAAGAGCTCCTTGGTCTGGAGTTAAGGGTGGTAGGTTAAACAAGCTATGCTATGGGAATTCTAAGATCTTATGATATATATGAATATATTCCATGAAACTTCAAAGACTTTAGTATTCCAAATTTATTTGACCCCAAAGATCTGTTTTTTACAGAAGATTTCACAGCAACAGGGTTCTTGTTATTTCTTTTTCAATGCTAGAGATGGAATCTAGGACCTTGTGCATTCTGGGCAAACACTCTACAATTGAACTGCTCCCCCGTGTCCAGTTGTTGCTGTTTTTAAACCCATGATGGCAAATATTATCACACTCCATTGATTGATCCTGGAGTTAACTCCTTAACTGGTTCAGAGATTCCTATAAAAATAAACAAAGCAGCGATGCATTTTTAAGAAACCCTTGAATTTGTTCTATCGTTTTAAAGGTGCCATGTGAGTAAGTTGGAGCAAATCAAAGTGAGATAATTTGTGGAGACTGGCTGAGGAGGGAGTCATGGGCTATGAGTAGCCATGACCTTTGGGGATTACAAGAGGGCATTATTAAGAACTAACAGAAAGCCAGGTGACATGAGGCAGTGCCCATCATCCTAGTATTTTCAGGGTGAAGCCAGGAAGATCAGGAGTTCAAGGTCACCTTTGGATATCTAGTGAGTTTGAGGCCAGCCTGGGCTGCACTAAACCCCGTTGCAAACTGGGGATATGGCTCAGTAGTAGGCTGCTTGCCTAGCACAAGCAAGGCCCTGCGTTTGATGTCCAGCACCACAAAAGAAAAGCCCAGAAGAATTAAGAGGGAACATCTGTTCTCTGCTTAGCTAGGAGGTGAATGCACCAGTCCACGAGAGAAATGATTAGGACCTTACCAGTAAAAATGAAGGGCCTTCATGACAAAACTCAGTCCACAACTAGATCATCTGCCTTTGGCTTTACTGTCGCCTTAGGAACAATTCTGAATTCAAACTAGCTGCTGGTAGCTGAAGTCAGATTAGTTTTCTTTGCTAGCTCTCAGGAACCCAACATATAGGTTAAGTGGAACATGGACTAGTTCATTCAGAGCAGAAGTCAGCACGTGTTGGTATGTTTTGTTTTTATTGATTGATTCATTTAAAATGTTTCCTTTTAGTAAATTTTACGTGTGTGAGTTGTGTGAGTGTTTTGCCTGCATGTACATCTATGCACCACATGCTTGCCTGGTGCCCTTGGAGACCAGAAGAGGGTGTCCAGTCCCCTAGAACTGGAGTTATGACGGGATTTTAAGCTGTCACGTGGGTATTGGGAATCAAACTTGGGTCCTTGAGAAGATCACCTGGAGCTCTTAATTGCTGAGCCACCTCTCTATCCAATTTGTGTGTATTATTGATACAGGATCCTAACTCATGCTTGTTTCTGAATTGAGATCCTCCTACCTTTTCCTAAATACTAGGATTACAGGCTTCCACCACCATGCCATACACCATGCATTTTTAGGAAATATTTTAGACCTTACAGGTCACTCAGGCTTTGTTGAAACAGTACTGCCACCATAGTGTGACAATAGACATATATAATGTGTAAGCTAAACAAATGGCTGTGACTGTGTTATAATGACTATTTATAGAGGCAGGTGGTGGGTTAAAGTCAGCTTACAGGGCATACTTGGAGCTACTCAACACACCTTGTAACTTCCTTTTTGTTTGTTTGTGTAACTTGCTACTTTTGGGTTTGTTTGAGACAGTGTTTTGCCATGTAGCTCTAGCTAGACTCAAAATCCTGGTAGTTTTCATCCCTCAGATTCCCAAGTGCTGGTATTACAAGCATATACAACCATTCCTGAACATGGTACTTTTTTGTTTGGTTTGGTTTGAGACAAGATTTCACTCTGCAACCCAGGCTGGCCTTGAACTCATAATCCTTCTTCCTCAGCTTCTTGTTAACCTCGATGCTTTTGTCAACCGTGATTACCTTCTGCTTTGGACACTTCTCATGACTTCTGTTTCTGTGAGGTGACACTATGTTCTGGTTCTGTGATCCCTGGTCATCTTTGCATTGGTCTTTCTCTTTTTTTGATTTATTTTTATTTATGTTTATATGTCTGCATATTAGCAGACTCATTCGTGCAGGAGCCCGAGGAAGGCACAAGAGGTGAACAGATCCCCTGGAGCTGAAATTACAGGTGGTTGTGGGCTGCCAGATGTGGGTGCTGGGAAATGAAGTCAGATCCTCTGGAAGAGCAGCAAGTGCCCTTAACCACTGAGGCATCTCCCCAGCCCTGTCCATATTGCTCTTTAGCTGGATTTTCCTGTGTAACTTTTTACCTTCGTCTACAATCCTTGCTTCTTCCCCATGGTGGGTCAGCTTTTTCCTCTGGGTTGGGATTCTTGAGTCAGTGTTTCATTTTATTTTTCCTGGAACTCTTTTCCTTTCTCAAAACACAGATACTGCTATAAGTCAAATACTTTTTTTTTCTTTTTGAGACAAGGTCTCATCCTGTAGCCTAGGTTGGCCTGTATTATGTAGCCCATACTGGTCCCACACTGCAGCAATCCTGTGACCTCTGCCTCAAGAGTGCCACTACACCCAGCTTGATTCATGAAATAGTTTTTGAATATCCAGTTCCAGTGCATGTCACAGTAAGGCATTTGGAGTGTCACTGAGAGAGCAAGTTAATGACTAATGATGCTTCTATTAAATTCATGAAATACCATGGGAAGGAAAAAGGAACAGTCGATACACAATGAGGAGCAATGGCTCTTTTCTCCAGGAAGAGAGGAGCCACAGATTAAATGTTCTCCGGCCATTATTCGGAAGGGACACTGGTGATGTCTGTACTTCCAGAATAATGAAAACTTCTCAGTCACAACAGAATGGTCAGCTTTACATAGCACAAACAGAAAAGGGTAGAATGGGACAGGGGAGCCAGATAGACCTTCTAGCTTCACCCTGTCATCTTCAACAGAAAGACACACAGAGGTCTGGATGGTGACAGTTGGTGCCATCATTACTGGGAGGACACAAGATTCACCAGGTTTGCCTTAGGGCATCCATGAACACCAGGGACATTTCCACTGCTGTGGCTTTATTTCAGGATCTCGCTGACTTCTCCATACTTTTAAGCTATGCGATGATGCTGAGATATGGGGGTGGGGAGGCTCTCAGCCGGGGGTCCTTGTATTTCTGGTCCCAAGCTGCTTCATCTGTGTGTATTTATGCCTCATCTGTGGGCATGTTTTGTCATACAAATTGTGACATCTCATAATCTGGAAGATAACTTTAAGGACCTCCAGTAGACCCCTAACTGTCCTTTCTTCCTCCAGTGTCTTCCTACTTCACTTCCCTATTGCTATTTAAGGGATCTTTCTAGTGCACAACTCTTATTATAACTTAGCACTGTCAGTAGTGATGAAAACCAACTACCTTACAACAGCTTACAAGACCCTTCAGGATTTGGACCTAGCCTACATCTTCAGCTACATGTGTCTTAGCTTGGTTTAGGTCCTCCTCTCCTATTACCACTCCTCACCTTATATTCAAACAATGGCATATAATTGAGTTTCCCAAGCTAGTATAGTTCCCTTCCATACTTTAACCTGTGCTGATTCCTCTAGCTAAAATACTCCTGTGTTCTGTCCTGTCCACCCAGCAAGCTGTGACACATTGATGAGCTACCTCCTGAAAAGCAAGATCAACTGACAGCTATAGCCACTCATTCTAGAATAGCACAACCAGCTCCTTGCCTCTGTGGAGCTTACAATGTCACTGGCAATAAATCATACACCAAATAATCTTAGATACAAATATGGCCACAAGGTGTGATAAGAACTATGAAGGGAAATTGCAGACTTACCAGAACATAGACTGTCCCGGAGCAGTGTGTGGGTGGACATGAACGTGTGCATATGTGATATTTGGTTTCAGAAGCTAGAAGAAACTTCTTTGAGGAAATGGCATTGGCTGACAAATTGAATATAGGACTATTTGCCCAATGCCCAGGCTGAGTGGCTGACTGATGGATAGACAGATTGATGGGCTGGCTGGTTGAAGAGCAGTCTGACTCACTTGAGCCCTGTCTGACAAGCTGGTTGCAGGGCAGCCAGAATGCCAGACAGTCTCACATTTGGATTGTTTAGCTACCTGGCTGGCTGCTCAGCTGCCTACGGACAGAATTACTGACTGGAGTCTGACTGACTGACTGGCTTAATTGACTTCACTTCAGTTTCCCCTACCCTGATGTGGTCCAGTATCATCAATAAAACAGCAAGAAGGCAAAATCCCATGCTCTGAGAAGGCCAAGCACATCAACAGGTGGTTCAGGACAGCACAGCCCTTCACATTAGCAGCCTTTCCAGGTAGCCAACTGGGCCCCAACAAGGGCTAAGCATGGCTTGTAAAAAGGAACACAGATGTGATTTTTTTTTTTGCCAACAGGGGTACACATCAAATTAAGGGAAGGCAAGCAGAGGTTGGGTAGGTTTCTTATAGAAGTTCCAAAACAACCATTTACCTTAAATAGGATTTTAATGATCACGATGCCTCATGTAACACTTGCCCATACAGAAAACACTAAAGCAATAAAGCTCAAGCAGGAGAACAGGAAACATGCTGGGCCACAGAGATCCCTTGGGACATTCCTTTGATGGTTTCCTTTTCGACCTGATGTGCTTCTGTAGTAATGGAGTAGGGTAATGGCCCAGTGGTGTCTGTTTCAGCCTGTTGTCTCTTGGAGAACGATATGTGAACACTACCTCATGTTCTCTCTACTATGAACAAGTAAGCTGAGTGAAAACTGTAACTAAATACACTCGGGCCATCTTCAAGTAGAAAATGAGATAAGGAGAACGGAGTTTAAGGCATGAGCCAGGCAGGAGAAGCTACTGCAGGGATTAATTTGACATGCTCCAGCTGAATCTCCTTCCTGGGATGCCCTGGTATAGAGTTGGCTCACTCCAGCATCTCTGACAAGAGAAAAAAGGATGGGAAGCCTCCTGGCGAGGTAAGGGTACCAGATGGGGGTCCTTGAATCTCAGGGGACCAGTTCATTTGAACCTGGCCTCCACAACACTGGGACAGGCTAACTGGGCATAGCTAGACAATTTTGGGGTGAGACAGAATATCGCTTTAAAGCAATGATTTTCAGGCCAGCTGTACATTAGAATCACCAGGAGTCTGTAAAGACCTAGCTATGCCTGCACCCACCCTTAGAAATGCTGCTTTAAATGATCTGGGAGGAACAGTAGGAATAGCTGCTTTAGTAGTAGTAGTAGCCGGTGATTTTAAATCTTTACACATGAGAAGGGCATGCCTGTGTCCCCATCATTTGGGAGGGTAGAGGAGGTAGGACCAGAAGTTCAAGGTCATCCTTTGAGGCCTGTTTGGGTTATATGAGAACCTGTTTCAGAAACAAAAACTAAATCTTTGGGCATGATTCTTATGGTTAGTCATTGTGGTAGTTGGAATATAACTGGCCCCCAGAAGCTCATAGGGAGTGGCACTATTAGGAGGTGTGGCTTTGTTGGGAGTGGGTAGAGTCTTGTTGGAGGAAGTGTGCCACTGTGGGGGTGGGCTTTCAGATTTTCTATGCTCAGGATACCGACTTCCTGTTGCTTGAAAGCCAAGATGTAGCCAGCACCACATCTGCCTGCATGCTACCATGCTCCCCACCATGATGGCAATGGACTGAACTTCTGAAACTATAAGTAAGCCACCACAATTAAAGGGTTTTTTTTTTTTTTTTTTTAAATAAGAGTCACCATGGTCCTACCGTCTTCAGAGCAATGAAAAACATAACTAAGACAGTTATGGCTGAGACAGCAGACTCTCTCAGAATATTCTCAGGCCAGAGTGGGCTAGCTAGAAGAAAATGGGCTAGGCTTGATTTCTAACTTCTGCGTCCTTTGCTAAGGAAATTCAAACAGCTGAAATGGAAGGTTCCATGTGCAGTAGTGTACTCATCTTACAAACAGATTCTCTCCTGTTGGTTTACCTTACACTTATTTATTTTATATGAATATGTCTCTCAGTATGTGTCAGGACATGAGGGTGGAAGTCAGAGGACAGCTTATAGGAGTTGGTTCTCTTCTTTCACTGTGTAGATATGGGGACTAAACTCAGGTCCCCAGGACTTGATAGAAGGCTTCTTTACCCTATAAACTGTCTCACTTGCCTTCCCCACTTCTATTTGAGCTAGGTTCTCCCTATATAACCCAAGCTGGCCTTAAACTTCCTAAGTGCTGGGATTCTAGGCAGTCATCATCATGTACAATTGCAGCCAGTTCTTTGAAACTCAAATCCGTGTGTTTGCTGATTTCTGTGGTATCTATGCTCCAACCAAGCTATTAGTATGATGTTGTCATTCATTTTTCATATTCATGTGGAAAAAGATTGAATGTTGCTGTGGCCATTTCAAAGAGCATGGTTTTAGTAACCCACACAGCAGACATCACTGAAGCTTTTTGGTAACAAAAGCTGGCTGCAAATGGCATGCTTATCAGTCAAATAATATCTTTATTGCAGCATATGAGATCTGGGGATGTAGCTCAGTTAGTAGAGTGCATTCACAACTTGCCTACCATTCACAAAACCTCGGGTGTGGTTGTTGTGAAATACTATTTTAACTGTGTGTAAAGGTGTGTTACATTTATTCTTGCTGCCTTTGTTAACAATGCAAAGATGTGTTGCATTCTTTTATGTTGCATTTGTTTAAATCTGTAAAGCTGTGTTACTTTGCTTGTCTAAAACACCTGATTGGTCAAATAAAGAGCTGAACAGCCAATAGCTAGGCAGGATAGAGAAGTAGGCAGGGATGGCATGCAGAGAGGATAAATAGGAGGAGAAATCTAGAGAAGAGAAGAAGAGCAAGAAAAGGAGAAGGAGAAGAGGATGCCAGGGGCCAGTCACCCAGCCACATAGCCAGCCACCGAGAAAGAAGGAAAGAAAGATATATAGACTAAAGAAAAGTAAAAAGCCCAGAGGTAAAATGTAGTTAAAGAGAAATGGGATAATTCAAGTTAGAAAAGCTGGCTAGAAACAAGCCAAGCTAAGGCCAGGCATTCATAATAAGAATAAGTTTCCATGTATTTATTTGGGAGCTGGGTGGCAGGTCTCCAAAGAGTGAAAAAACAAACAAACAAACAAACAAAAAAACCTACATGTGGTGGCACATAAATTGTGCATGGTGAGACATACCTTTAATCACAGTGCTTGGGAGATAGAGGCAGGAAAATCATGAGTTCGTGGTCATCTTATTATCTTAGCTATATAGAAAGTTTAAAGCCAGCCTGAGATACATGAGACCCTATCTCAAAAGTAAAATAAAGGAAGGAAAGGGAGGAAAAAGAAAAATGTAATATATGAGTACTTGTTATTTGAAAAACCTCATGGCATTAATCTCTTATTGTCATTATAACACATGACTCCAAATTTAGTAGTTCAAATAATACACACTTATTCCTATATAGACTTGGAGGTCAGAGTTCTGATACAGGTTTTACTGGGTTAAAAATCAAGTGCAAGACTGTCACTTTTTGTGGTCTAGAGTTGAATCTATTTCCTTGCCTTCCTTAATCCTGGAAGTCACCACACTCTTGGTCCTTGGCCTCTTCCCTAACGAAGGCTAGCAAGGGTGAGCTGAGTCTTCTCATCACATCTCTCTAACTTCACCTCCAGATTCTCTGTTCCACATAGACTGACTCCATTGACTGCATTAGTCCCACTTGAATAATTCATGCTAATCTCCTTATTCTAAGGTCAGTTGATTAGCAATCTTAATTGCATCTGCACTTTTTATTCCTCTCTGTCATAGCATATTCACAGGTTCTGAGGATTATGGAATACACATATTTAGGAGGGGATTATTCTACCTATTGTAATGGTAAATCCTATTACAGCTTATAACAATTATGACACCGAGTGGATAATTCTCCCGAAGTTTTCTTTTGCATTTTGTCAATCGCTCTTAATAGGGTATACCTGAACCATTTATCACTTGGTTACACTTCTGAGCACTCATATCATCTCGCTGACTATTGGTCACAGCTTACTCCTAAACTGCAACCTTTAAAAGCCTCATCTACACACCAAATACAATGCATTTATCTCCAAAGGTAGTGTCATCTCACCACCTACTCACGATCTGCTGGAGTTCTTTACACCTATCACTGTTCTTTAGTGGACATTGGATATGTGCAGTAGGCAATAGGGGTAAGAATAAGAAAACACGTGTGCTGTGTGCAGCACAGGAGGGGTCTCCCTTGCCCATCTTCATACATCACATGTTTCACATCTGCTCCTTGGCTTCATAGTTGTCTTGCTTCCACACTTCTTTCATGCTGCTCCAAATCAGCTTTCATTCTGGTACCCCTCTGCTCAAGGACCTACAGTGCATTCCTACTAATCAACCACATTGAATCTAAATTCCTCCAACTGGCCTGGAAGGCTTTGAACCGACTTGTTCTGCCCGCCCCTAATCTCCAATCTCTTCTCTCCTTATTTTCCTCTCCAGCCAAGCGACTCTGCTCATGGACCTGCACATATGGCTTACTTATTTCCGTGCTTGCTCCTTGCCTTTGAACACATCCCACTCCTCTCTGCTAATTCATGCCTATCACTTCAAGATCCAGCTCTAAACACCCTCTCGAGGAAGCTAGTTCTGGTTAACTCCTTCTCGTTCTTTTCATTCCACATTCCATACCACATTTATCTATGACATTTACTTCATACTGCTTTTTTAGAAAGAGATGTATTTTAGTTTTGTATTTGTATGTATGTATGTATGCGTGTGTGTGTGTGTGTGTGTGTGTGTGTGTGTGTGTGTTCCCCAAGAGGGTGAACCTCATCTGATTCCAGAGTTATATAGGTGTTCTGGTGCGGTGTCAAGGTAGGTCATGTATGCTTGTGATTCCAGCCACCCTGATGAGAATGAGTTTCTTTGAAATGTTCATTCATGCTCACCACTGTGGGTGGATCACTTCCAGAAATAAGTAGGGTGCTCCTCACTCAGGAGACAAATACTGAATCCAGCTCAGCCTCTTTCCTCCCAGACCTCTGGGCACATAGGTAGGTCTTCAACCTATGCTCACTCTAATTCATTGTATTACAAAATCATTTGGAGAAAATAAAAAACTTAAATAAATATTGATGCCCAGGTAGTACGTCTAACCATTGAAATAATCAGTTTTAGCCGGGTAATAGTGCACACCTTTAATCCCATCACTTGGGAGGCAAGAAGTAAGCAGATCTCCATGAGTTCAAGGCCAGTCTGGTCTATAGAGTGAGTTCCAGGACAGCCAGGGCTACACAGAGAAACCCTGTCTCCAAAAAAAGGAGGACATCAGTTTTCAGAGTAGGGCCCAGGTGTCTTTATTTTTTAAAACCTCTCATGGAATTTCTATTGTGCTACTGATGTGAAAACCTCATTCATGAAATATTGAAGGCTGAAAAAAGAAAGCTGTTTCTCTGTTTTAAACCCCTTCTATATCTCTGTGAGCCACACTTCCTTGCATGTCTCGTCTTCCCTCCCCTTTCCTTACCAGTTCATTTGGCTTTGTACCCAACAACATCTGAAGAGAGGAGCAAACAAATGGTTGAGAAAGTGGTCACAACCCAATTAAACATCAGCACCAGGCAAATTCCCAAGCCAATGGGAATCCTGTGTATCACAGGTGGAAAAATTAACATATTAAAGCTCCCTGGGTTTTACAAACACAAAAATAAATAATTGGTTCTTTTTGAAACAGCAAAACACTCCACTGCTTAATCTGTTAACTACATGTCCTTGTGGGAAAGCCTTTAAGAAGGGAAAGCTGTACCTCCCTCGGAGCACCTCTGCCAGCTGGCAGGAAGGCCTGCCCCCTGCCCACACTGGTCACTGTATTCAAACAGGAGAACTGTGGAGGGGGTGGCTGACCATGGCTGCCAGACTTCTGCGACAGCTGCTTGCCAGTCTGAAGGTGTTGATCTGTGGGGAAGGTTCTGAGGTTCTAGCTGGACTTTGGGAGATGAGATGGGATGTTGGCTCTGACTGTTCATCCATTCCCCAGAACCACTGGGTCCATGTATAGACATACCTCTTACGTAGCTCAGAGTGGGTGCTCCCCAACTAATACACATGTGGGATGGGCAGAGATAGGTTAAGGCATACACTTCTTTAATCTCTGAGGCAGACATTTATCTTGACATTCCATATGAGTGTGATTTTTTAATTTTAATTTTTATTTTTTTTTTTACATTTTACAGTGCTAGGGATGGAATTTAGGGTCTTTCCTATGCTAGTCAAAGTGCTCTATTACTGAGCTTCCTCACCAGCCATAAGCACTTTTTGGTGGGGCTGGGAAGACGGCTGAGTTAGCAAAGTACAAGCATGAGGACCTGAGTACCACCCCTAGCATCCATGTAAACAAACAGGGTATGGGAGCAATGCACCTTCAATGCAAGTGCTGAGAAGAAGACGACAAGAGGATCTCTGGGCCTTGCTGGCCAGCAGCATTGGTCCTGTCTAAAAAAGTAAGATGCAGAGCAACTGAGGAAGACACCTCTGGACTCCACTTGCACGAGCATATACACCTGTACACACTGAACACACACACAAATATTTTGAGACAAGGACTCCCTCCCTATTTAGCCAAAGCATGCTATGAAATTTAATTTTCCTCTCAGCCTACCAAGTGGCTATGAATACAGACAGGTATGCAACACCATACCCAGCTATATGAATTTTATATTTTATATTTTATATCCTTTATTTCTTGTAATCACCATGTAGGCAGTAATGCTCCTGCCTCAGCTTTCTGAATACTGGGATTACAAGCCACCATGATATCCATCAATTCAAATTTCTGTTTGTGCTATGACAAGAAGAACTGTGGAATGATGGTTTGGGTAGCTCCTGGTGCTCCAGCTCTCTGTGGAAAACTAACTCAGATTGACCCAACACTTTCTAGCCCTACATAGTGCTGTGTGGTAGTTTGAATGAGAATGGTCCCCGTAGGAGCATATGTTTGAAGACTTGGACATCTCCCATTGATAGTGCTGTTTGGGAAGGATTAGAAGGTATGGTCTTCTTGGAGGAGGTGTGTCACTAGGGGTGGATTTTGAAGTTTCAAAAACCCACACCATTCCCAGTTAGCTTTCTCTGCCTTGTATTTGTGACTCAAGATGTGAGTGTTCAGCTACTGGGCCAGTGCTATGCTTACTGCCTGTCTGCTGCCCTGCTCCATGCCATGATGCTCACAGACTCTCACCCTCTGCAACTGTAAGTGACAAGTAAATGCATTCTTTTACAAGTTTTCTTGGTCATGCTATCTTAATGAGAGCAATGGAATGATAACTAAGGCATGCTGATAACCACCTTAGGTGGTCTAAGACCTAGAAGATGGAGGAGGGAAAGATGAAGACAGAGTTCTGTGGAGAAGCCACTTCAGAATCTCTGAGCCTCCCTTCACATGCTCCATCTCTCTTTCCTTGTCCCTCAGGGCTGTTCCTAGAAAGAAGCAGCACCCCAAAGCAGGGCTCACCTTGGCATCCATGATGCTGGTCTCCACTCGGGCCACGCCTTGGTTCTCCCGGAACAGCTGGATCTTGCTGATCTTGCTGAACTCGGACAGCACAGTGGTGAGGTTGGTTTTGAGGTCAATAACATGGCTGATGCCGTGACGGGGTCCCACCAGGAGAGTGGTGGCTGACTGCTTCTCGTCCTAGTGCCCAAGTGTGCCAGGTAGACAACATTCACAGACAGAGTGGAGAGAAGGTCCAGGGAGAAGAGGCAGTGAGGAAGAGAAAATATGTATTATGTTGGTTCTGCTGGGGTGTGTGAGGAGTCGGGGAAGGGAGGAGAAATACCCGAGGCTCAGTGCCAGTGTTAAAAAGGCAACCTCGATGGGAAAATAGTCTGGAACCTCCCTGGTACAGGATCCTAGATCCTCACCCTAAATCACACCTTAGCTACAGCAGTAAGTTAAGTGAGCAGCATCAGGGCTGGCTCTAACAAAATCCCGAGGTAGGTGAAGTATGTTCTTTCTGGTGCTTTTGGAGAACTTTCCCTTATCGAGCCCCGAGGTACTTTTCACAATTGCTTGAAAGCCATCCAAAGCTCTTACGCGGTGCTTTTGCCTGACTAGGCAGCATTACGTCTGGCTTTTACCCACCCTCCACCAACTCGCACTTCTCACCCAGTGCCAAAGTCAAAGTGAAAAAATAACTTTGCCTAAGGCATTCATGGTTGTTTAGGTGCTTAATGAAGGGATCCCTAGATTTACCCTTTAATAGGTACTCCAGCAGCCTTGACTCAAAGCAATGACCAATACGAGATTGAGCAATGTCAGGATGGTGGAAGAGAGATTTGAGGGTATGTGTGGGTGAAGGGAGGGGCCAGGGGGCTATCAGAGTTCTACAGATCCCTGTGTACAAATGGCTGCTGCTCGGTCTGACAGACTGGATTCCCTTAAATGGGGCTGACAAACTCCTTGAAGCTGTCATCAAAGCGGAGCCTTCTGCTGGCCCACTCCCAGCTATTAACATCACCCCGGGAACCTCTTAAGTCTGCCTACAGGCACTTTGATAAGCCGATTGTCTCCAGTGTGCCATGCTAGCACGACAGTGTGTTCCACAGAGCATGACAAGCACCTGGAGCCAATCAGTAAGATGATTTGAATTTCTTTTTACCAAAGTCAACTAGACTGGCGTAGTCTTAGAGATGGTGCCAGCTGAGCCCTGCCTCAGAGCATCACTGTGCAGTGCAGGTTCTGGGGAGGCAGGGGGCAGTATGGAGACTCAGGAAACCTGGCCTAGGGGACTATGGGAGTATATATGTGTAAAGGCAAACAAATAGAGTAGGGGTTGGCCAAATATGGCCCATCACCTGTTTCATATGCCTCAATGGTTAAAAATAAAATTTTAAAACATTTTTAAAAGGTTGGAAAGAAGTCAAAAGAACCATATTTTTGTCACATGAAAACTCTGTGAAATTCAAATTTCTGTGTCTCCAAATAGCTATTGGCACAGTGTAAGGCCCATTTGTTAATACATTGTAGTTGTTTTCACGCTAAGACAGCAGGACTGCCTGGCTGCTACAGAGATCCATTTGATCCACCAACAAAAGGCAAGCATATTCTCTATCTGGCTCTTCACAGACAAAGGTTGTCAAGCCCTGGAATATAGGAAGGGGCCACAGAAGGGTTGATAAGGGGCATTGAAAGCAGTTGTAGTTGGATCTCATTATCTATAGGGATTGGTTTCAATGACTCTGTTGTAGATACCAAAATCCATGGGTGCTTAGTTCCTATATAAAATGACATAGCATTTGCATATCATTTGCACATATGTTCTCATGTACTTTTGAGAAAGGGTCTTATATATGCAAGGATGGCCTCAATCTTGAACTCATGATCCTTGTTCTTCAGCCTCTAGAGTGCTGGGATTACAAGCATGCAATATCAGATCTGACCCTACTGTATGCTTGAAACCCTCTCAAGAATACTTACAATACCTAACACAGTGCAAATATTGTTTACATAGTTGTTATACTGTTATGTCTAGATAATAATGACAAGAAAAATGTCTATACATGCTCAGTACCAACACGTTTTTTCTTGCACTATTTTTGATCTGCAGTTGGTTGGATCCATGGATGCAGTGGATGCTTTGAATATGAGAGCTAACCGATTTTGTCCCTCCAACGAAGGGCTGGTTCCCTCCCCCTGGCCCCACACTTTGCCCCTCCCCCATAGTCCCACTGACCAGGCCTACAGTGTTGAATAAAACACCAGTGAAGGTCGGAAGTTCATTCAGAATTCGAAGGTACTGGAGCTTTGCTTGAATTGCGGAGCCCTGTGGAAACAACCCACCTTGAAATAAGAATTCAGAAGAGCACAGAAAAACAAGCCCACATCCTCCAACACCTCTTACGGCAGGTGCTAGTCATCAGCCTACTCGGTGGAAATGAGAAGGGCCTGGGTAAAGCCGGAAGGAAGTTCCAGTTTGGATGGCTCTCACCTTCAGCATTCCACCTACCTTTCTAAGCACTCCTCAGACCTCTTGATCCCAGCACCTAAAGTATCAGTTGAATCTGTTTGTTCTTGCATTAATTCAAGCACTTTGCCCCAACTCTGACATTACCCAATCAATGTATCTCTCCTAAGATCCTTCAGAACCTTAGTCTCATTGATACTGCCAATCATGGGGTCCCACTTGGTGCCTTCATACTGAGTACTCCCAAGTCCCAAGCCTGTTCTTCCTCTGGGCTTCCAGGTCTCTGTCAGCATGTCTGGGGCAACTGAGCTAGAAACCTGTGAGGGACACAGGACTCTCCCTTCATACTCTGATCTGTGGACCATCAATACTCTCATCTGAGGGCCATCACTCACCAAATCATATTTATTTTACTCCCACCCCCCACCCCCGATTTCATCTTGAATGGATCTACCTATTTCTTTTGCCCTCTACCACTGCTTTGACATTCCTTCCTATGTCAGGGCCTTGGGAACTCAGCTTCTTTCTCTCAGTTACCCCCACCTAGTGTTAGTGGGAACATCCTAAAACATAGTAAATTGAATCACATCAGTTTCCTGCTTCAGCTCCTCCATGGCTCCCTACTGCCTATAGGGTTGTGTGTAACCTCTTTCTAGGGCACAGAAGGCCCTCCAAGAACCAGCTCCTGCCGACCTCCCTAGTCTCCCTCCTGTCTCTGCCTCCACCAGCTTCGTGTCTCTTATATTCTGTAGCTTTGCATAGGCTGAACCATTTATGTCTTTTCCCGGCTACCATGACTCCCATGGCCAGCTTCTGTAGAGATGGATCTCCCGGAGGAGAAACGTCTTCCTCTTAGTACTGCTTCTAGCAGTTCATCTAGATAAGCTCCTATCTATCTTTCAAGTCTCAGCCCTGGCATTAAATATATCAGTTCTTCCTCTCCTAGCCTGGGCTTGGCATCTGTCTCTCCCGAACACGTTTCGAATACCAGTGCCTGCTGCTTTGTGGTGGGAATTATGTGTTTATTGCCCTACTTGACTATGCCTGACTCAAGGGCTAAAGCCAGGCTTTCTTCATAGAAAAAAAAATCTTTGCTGCGGAGATGGTGGTGAGCACTGGTGCTCTCAGCCAAGAAAAAAAAAAAAAAACCAATCTGATTAAACATGCACAGTAAGGTGGGAATGGCTTAGCTCTCTGGGGAAATTTGCATCTTAAAAGGGAAGCTAGTTGGTAATTCAAGAAATCTGGAATGGGTGGCATATATGGGGGTGATTGTGTCTCCTGTCTACATCTGCATGCTGATTCTAGTATTTGTCACCATCCTCCAGCCTCTTGGGAAGGAAGCACAAGCAGATGGCGTCTTAGCAGCCTAAGAAGGCCCAGCAGGGCCAGGGGAGGTGGGAAAGAAGCCTTTCAGAGGCAAAGACTGGTGTCTCCTAGAATTCAGAAGACAGCCCAGCAGTGGCCCCAGCTCTGCATCAGGCTTTCATCTCCTCAGATTCCCTAGTTTAGGTCTGATGGATTAGGAAGCTAGTGAGGGACAGAGCAGTCACTCTCAAGAAAAACACGTGCCTCTCTCAGGGGCCAATGCCTTCCACAGGACAGGTGCTCCATTAGCACTAATTGGTGAAAGACCCCAAGAATGACCTTTATTGCTCCTTTCTTTTTAGGGACACAGTGGCTTGCAGTGGTGTGTTGCTCAGCCTGTTTGGGCAAGGTTTGGAGCAAACTCCTTTCTGTAAATGCCTCACACCTGGCCAAGTCAGATGTGTACCCTAGTCAAAAAGAATGATGGAATGTGCACCCAAGAAAGTGGCAGATTGTGCACCTGAGTCAGAAAGAGTGGTAGAAATCCCCAGAGTACCACCCAGGACCCTTCTGAGGCCTCTAGTGTTTAAACATGGTGCCCAATGGTTTCCTCTGGGTACCTTGGTGCTGCTAGAAGGATGCATTTGGTGGGCCTTCAGTTGTTGAGAGAGAGATTTCCGAAGGTTCTTCTCTTTGATGCCCTGCAGGAGGGAAGGGGGAAGAAAGGGTTCCAGGCCCCATTCCTTCCTGAAACCAGAAGAAAAGCAAGAGATTAGTGAGAGAGGCAAAATGGGATCAAGGGAGGGAGAGATGGCAAGAAAGAATCTGAGTAACTCTGAGAAGCAGAGATGGAGAAACAGGGACTAGGAAAGAGGAAGAAGGATAAGGACAGGCAAACTGACCATGAGTACCCAGTAGAAAGTATAGCTCTAAAGCATGGTAGGCTAGGTATCAGGAATTCCAATTCTTACCCCTATAGAATGGCTATGACCTTGAAAAGCAGAGCACAGCTCAGCAATTGAACCTTCTGATAGGCAGCTATTTGACCCCTCCGGAAGGGCCCTTTCACAACTCACTCCACATTCTTGAGTGTGATCTTCTGACTTGGCCGAGTGGCTGAGACAGTGATGTAGATGTGGAGGGCAGCAAGGTCCAAAAGCATCTCTGGCTTGGGGTCCATCCCGAAGCGTTCTCGGATAACATCATTACGACTCTGTGAGGGAGGGCGGACCAGATCTATCAGTTAAAGGAGATACCGCTTCCCTCTCTGCTCCCTAGCTTGCCCCCAGGGTCCCAGAAAAGAATCACGCCACCAGCAAGACATGATAGAGCAAGGGAAAGCGAGGGCTGCTGCCCTTGGGGAAGAGCCAACAGGGGAGCCTTAGGTCACAGAGACACCATGTGCTTGGTTCAGCACATATTAGACACTCAGAGGCAGGTCACATAATAGCAAGACACAATGGGTAGAAAAGTCCGCGTTGCTGTGCAAGTGAGACCTGGCTCGTTTCCCTTTCTTTCTCCTCTTCTTTTTTTTTTTTTTTTTTTTTTTTTTTTTTTTTTTTTTTTTGGTTTTTCGAGACAGGGTTTCTCTGTGTAGCTTTGCGCCTTTCCTGGGACTCACTTGGTAGCCCAGGCTGGCCTCGAACTCACAGAGATCCGCCTGCCTCTGCCTCCCGAGTGCTGGGATTAAAGGCGTGCGCCACCACCGCCCGGCTCTTTCTCCTCTTCTAAGAGACATCTTGCTCTTTGGGGTTCCTGTACTCAACCACTAGCCATACCAGGCTCTTGTAATAGTCCAGATGAGAATAAGGAGAGAAAGACACTGGGAGAGGCTCTCTGTGGGGCTCTGGCCCAGAAGCCCATGGTGAGGGGTAGTTTGCAGAGATGGAGCAGGCATTCTGTTCCTTGAGAGCCAAAGGAAAAAAAACATTGATGTGTCAATATTCCTTATGTTGTCTTAGAGGGAATACCTTGTAGGTGATAGTCAAGGGTATAATAGATAACCTTCCAAACTCTAGGGGTCAACACTCCAGCTACTGATGACTCCACCTTCATTTGAACAGCTGTCCTTTGGTTGAGGTTGTAATGCAAAGGGCCCTGGGACTAGGGAGCCACAGTGGTATCACTACAGCAAAGGAAAAGAACAGGAAAAGGATACTTCAGCCCAGTGTGGTGGCTCATGACTGTAAATAAATCCAGTACTTTGGAGGCTGAGGCATGAGAAGTGGAAGGCCAGCTTGGGCTACACATTGAGTTCTAGGCTGGCCTCGTCTATAAATCAAGACTGTATCAAAAAGGGGGTGAGTGAGAAGAAAATAAATACTTATTGTTTATCTATACAGAAAATCCAGTAGACTCTACAAAACCATCTAAAACTATTTGCTGAGTACGGTAAAGTTACAAGGCATAAAAATCACTCTAAAAATGTATTTCTATATGCTACCAACAAACAATTGGAAATTGAATTACAAATCTAAATTGTTGCTGGGTGTCATGGCTCAAGTCTATAATCCCAGGACTTGGGAGGCTGAGGTAGGAAGATGGCTCCATAGTTCAATACTAGCATGGGCTACACAGTTCCAGACTAGCCTGAGTTATAGAATTAGACTATGTCTTAAAAACAACAGCAACAGCAGCAACAACAACAAAAATAAAAATCATTTATTATGGCATCAAAATAAGAAATAATTGGGGATAAATCTATCAAAATATGTGAAAAAATCATTATATCAAAAACTTATAAAACACTGCTGAGGAAAATTAAAGACCTCAATCATTATAGAATTATTTTGTTCATGGACTGGAAGACTCACTATTGTTAACATATCAATTCTTCCTTAATCAATCTACAGATTCCACACAATTCCAATCCAAATCACAGTAGGATTTTTAAGAGAAATCAGCAGGCTGATTCTATAATTCCTGTGAAAAATGCAGAGGGCCTAGAATAAATAACATTTTTTCAAAAGAAAAACAAAGATGGGGACAGATACTATTTGATTTTAAGACTTATTAGAAAGCCCTAGTTATCAATAGAGTGTGTGGTTGGCATAGTGATAGACAGGTAGATCAATAGAATGGAATAGAGGTTCAGAAAGAGATCTACAGATACACAGACAAGTGCTTTCCCACTAGATCTAGATGTTTTATTACTTACACAGACTGCTTTTTAATAAAACTATGAAGGCAATTCAGAGAGGAAAGGATAGGCTTTTCAATGAGTGGAGCTTCAACAACTGTGTATCTATATCTATATGCCAACATACATACACACATACACATACATGAATATACAATACACTGGATAGATGGATACACACACACACACACACACACACACACACACGCGATATGATACAAGAAAAGCTATCTTTAAAAGAAAAGATTAACAAACTGGACTTCATCAAAATTCAAACATCTGCTCTGTGAAAGACACTGTTTAGAGACCAAAAAGGCCAGACACGGACTGGGAGGAAATAATTGCAAATAACATATCCAACAAATGACTGTTTCCAGAATACATAAAGAACTCTCAAAACTTGATAATAAGAAAACAAATAACCCAATAAAAAGGCAGGAAAATGATTTGGACAGACATTTCATCACAGAAGATGCACAATAGTGAACACATTAAAAATTATCCAACACCACTAGTTACTAGGAAAATGCAAATGGAAACCTGGAAGAGATACGGCTATACAATATTAGAGTGAAAAAAAAAAAAAAGACTGACTATACCAAGAGTTCATAAGACTGGAGAAGCTAGAAGTGTAATACATAATGGATAGGAATGTTAGATGTTACAACCACTTTGGAAAATAGCATTAGAATTTCTTTTAGAAAACTAATCAAACCATTATTTTATTAGCTATTTTCCCAATAGCAGAACAAGCACACATCTATGCAAAGACTTGGACATGAATACTCATAGAAGCTTCATCTGTAATTGCACAAATCTGGAAATACCTCAAATGTCCATCAACATGTGTAACCAATTCTGATACCGTGATGAATAACACTCAACAAGAAAAATGGCTGAGTGGTGGTGATGCACACGCCTTTAAACCCAGCACTCGAGAGTCAGAGGCAGGAGGATGTCTGTGAGTTCAAGGCCAGCCTGGTCTACAAAGTGAGTTTCAGGACAGCCAGGGCTACACAGAGAAAACCTGTCTTAAAATAATCAAACCACCGCCCCCCCCCCCCCGAAAAAAAAACTAAGGAAAATCAGCCAGTTCAGAATAAGTATACATATTGTATGGTTTAATTTACATAAGCTCTTGGAAATGAAAACAAATTTATAGTGACAGAAAGTCAGTCAGAGGTTGCCTGGGGGGATGAGTTACACAGGAGCCTGAGGAATGAATGTCAATGATATTGGATATGTTCAATATTTTGATTGTGGTGATGGCTGTGGGTGACAATTTATCATAGTGTTCACTTTGAACATGTGCAGTTTGTTATGTGCCAATTAGACCTTGGTTAAAAAAACTGAATTTTTTAAAAAGGGAAAATCCAGATGAAGTCTATATTATCATAACTATCATGTTGGGCACGATCTTGTCATCAGATCCCAAAGTATGAGAACCAAGGCAATCCCTGGAAGTTTGAGTGAAGAAATTCAGGACAAACAAAATGAGAACTAAACTGAACCACACAACCCACTGTGCCCCTAGAGGTTTGGCAAAGGAACTTGAGGCTGAGAAATGTTCTTAACATTTTAGGTTGTCAGAAAGGGCAGAAAGGACAACTGAGGTGGCTCTCATTGCAGTCCCAAATGACAGCCTTGGAGACAGACAAGTTTGGGTTTTTTTCCTCATCAAGTGCTGCATATGTCCTGTGGGCACCTAAAGCCCAACATGGCCTAAAATGAACTTATCCTGTCTCCAAGCTCATGGCACTGCCTTTATTTGATAACGTGAGGGCTGCTACCATCTCTACCAACACTCAGCAAATCAAAGCCTTTACACCTCCCCAGAATCCCACTCCAAATATCCCACTGTTCACAGCCATGATTGTGGACATCACTTTTCCTCTGGATAATGACCAGGTGACTCCTTTTAGCACTCTTACCCACTCCTCAGCAAGATTTCTTTACCTTGACTGCTCATTAAAATAAGTTGAGATGCTTATTAGAATAAGTTGAGATAATTAAATAATGTCAATGTTTGGGCTCCACTCCCAGATTTGGGGTGGGACAGAATATATTTTTTCCTAGGTAACTCTTTTTTTTATTTATTTTATTTTATTATTTTTTTTTGAGACAGGGTTTCTCTGTGTAGTTTTGGTGCCTGTCCTGGATCTCACTCTGTAGACCAGGCTGACCTTGAACTCGTAGAGATCCACCTGGCTCTGCCTCCCGAGTGCTGGGATTAAAGGCGTGTACCACCACCTCTGGCGGTAATTCATTTTTAAACATTATTTTATGTCTATGTGTGTTTGCCTGCACAATTGTCTGTATATCATAAATGTGCCTAGGCTTTGGATCCCCTGGAACTGGTGTTACAGATGGTTTCGAACCTATGTGAGTACTAGGAATTGAACCCAGGTTTCTTGAAGAACCACCGAGCCATCTTTCCAGCCCGCTCCCAGATAACCCGAATGTTCAGGTAGGGTTAAGGAACCATTGTTCTGAAGTGGTTCCAGTGTCTCAAGAGCTTTGAGCATGGGGAGGGGGTAATAAACTCTCACGGAGAACTGGACATGGTGGTGCCTGCCTGTAAACCCAGTACCTGGAAGGTGCTGGCAGGAGTATCAGAGGCTCAAGGTTATCCTTAAGATATATAGTTCATTTGGGGTCAGCCTGGGACACTCGAGACCCTGTTTTGCTTTGTTTTGCTTTAATCTCATTGAGCCTGTTCAAACAGATCATTGGGATAAGGCCCAAGAATTTACATCTTTAACAAATTTCCAGTTGATGATGCTGTTGGTTCAGGGCCCACATTCTGAGAAGCACTGCCCAGCTTCCAGAATAAAGTCTGCTCTCCGTGGCCTACCAAGCATTCACTCCCTGGTTCCCAGCTCTCCAATTTCATTTTCTATTGCTTCTTACATTACATCCTGTACTGAAGCTGCAATAAATCACTTCTGGTTTTTTCTCGTCAGCATGCCTTTGAAAATGCAAGGGCTCTTGCTTGGACTACAACCCCTCTTTTCCATCTTTCTAGGTAGCAAACATCCACTCTTTCTTTACAGCTAAGAGTATACAAATATCTTTCCCTCTGGGAAGCCTTCACTGTCTTTCTCTCCTGTAGGGCTGGCAGACTGCTTCCTAGGTGTCATATTGACATTGAACCCTTTTGTAGTTATAGTTATGATTATAGGAACTCTAATGAGGAAAGTGTATCCTTTCTGCTCCTCTGATTGTCAGGACCCACCATTGGACTTGACCCGGGATATGGGCTCAATAAATATTTCTGGATGGAGTGAGGTCAGCACCATCTCCTTACTGAACCTAGGGGTTGGGGGTTGAGAGTTCATGGAACCCAAAAGAGCTTGTTAAACCTTGGGATTCTGTGAAAGCACCAGAGTTCCTGGGACTGCTTGTTTCTGAAAACTGATGGGATCTGAGTGGACAAGTAGACAGCACCTTGACAATCAAATTCAAGTCACCAGATTGGCCAGCTTGACAATGGACTACAATAGTAGCAAGAAAGGAAAAGGCCTTCAGAGCAAGCTGAAGGTTGACCCTACATAGCAACTTCATTGTGATGGCAGAAGAGCCTGCCTGCTTGTTTGTCCACTGCTCTATCTTTGTGTCCCCAAGCCAGACTCTACCTGGATGTATAGGTACTCGAAAGCAGCAGGATCCCGACGCAGCAGCTCCACGGGGTCTTTGGGAAAGAAGCTGATTCGGAAGAGGCATTTCATTCCATGATAGTGTGTCCGCTGTACCACCTGAAACCCCAGGAGGAGAGGGTGGAGAAGAAACCATAGAATCAATGACTGGGAGGGGACAGGCAGCTTGGTGGCTTCTTAAAGTAGGTGTAGGGATGAGCTAGGCTGTTGTTTCCCACTTTTGTTTCTTTCATACCTGGCCAATTCATACTGAGCATGCCTCTCTCATCCTGGGTTTTACTCTCCCTGGTTTCAGTTACCCACAGACATCCTCAGCCCCAAATAGAAAATTCAAGAAATAAACAACTCATAACTTTTACTATAATATAGTTTTATAATTACCCTATTTTTATATTATTAATTTATCAATGAAGCTTTTTTCTTTTGAGACAGGACTCACTTTGTAGACCTGGTTGGCCTTGAACTCATAGAGATTCCCCCTTCCTCTGTTTCCTGAGTGCTAGGATTAAAGACGTGTGCCACCATGCCTGGCTGTGACTAGTATTTTTTAATCACTTTTTTAGGACATGGTCTCTATCAAGAATGAGGTCTATGCAGTAGCTCATGCATAATCCTAGTACTTGGGAGGCTGAGGCAGGAAGGTCATCACAAGTTTGAGAGTAGTCTGAGATCTATAGCAAGACCCCGTTGTTTCATTGCCCCTACAAAGAACTGAGTCTAAGTGCTAAGATGGGAGTGAGGGGTGAGGGGCCCTGAAAATGTATCAGATTCTTCTTGCAGACAGGCTTAGCATCTAACAGACTAATTGATGCTTAGAGAGTTCAAAGGAAGACTGAAAACCTCATTTAGAGATACAGATGAAACATGCTGGCAATACAATGGTAATTGTTGAAGCTGGAGATGGACACTAGGGTTTATCATATGATATTTCATATATATTGTGTATGTTTGAAAAATTTTCATAATAAAGACGTTTGAAATCCCATTTGGAACAAGAAGCCAATTTGACTCAGAGGACTATTCGTTGGCTAGAGTAGGAGGTGCCTCAGCTCTCTAAACAGATACCACCTTTCCTTTCCTACCTGGATTGTATTTGAGCTGAAATTTGAATCTCTCTTTCATAAAATATTGTCTTTTTTATGTGTATCTGATTTGTTTGTTTTGAGACAGGGTCTCACGTATCTAAGGCTGGCCTTGCACTCAAATTCGATGTTTAGTCAAGGATGACGTTATTTCTGATCCTCCTGCCTCTACCTCCAAGAGCTGGGATTATGGGTGCATAACACCATACCCAGTTTACCCAGCAATAGGGATCAGAAGGGTCTGATGCATGCAGGTCAAATACTCTACCAATGAGCTTCATCCCCAGCCTCGCTTCTTTGCTTTGTAGCCCAAACTACCGTAGTACTCTTTATGTAGCCCAGGCTGACCCCAAACTCCAGATCCTCCTGCCTCAGCTTGTCATATACTAGATTCCAGGAGTATGCTATCTTGATGGGCTGCTTTATGAGTTTTGTTTGGCTTCCATACACTTTCTAAAAGCTATTTTTTTCTAACTGTCCTTCTTCAGCTCTTTCCTACCCTACCAGGGAATGCCGATTGGCCCTGCTCACTTCTCTGATGTTTCCTGGTGGTTCAATATGGGTGAAATCCAATATAGCAATCTTAGATTTTAATGGTCTTTTCCCATATGGTGTGGCTAGGAGGATGAGATAGTTTGTCCTCCTCTGCTTTGGAAGATGATGGGGATGATGTGCTACCTATTCTTGACCCTACACAGTTCATTCCCAACTACTACTTGATTCTAGTTCTGACATTTTTGTATCACAGTCCTCATCAAAGAGGCCAAATTTCTTCTTAAGAAGCATTGGGATCTAGCCGGCAGTGTTTCCAGGAAACAGGAGAGTTGCCAATAGAGACCAAGACAAATGCCTTTGTTAGGTCACAAAGGGCATTGTCAAAGGTTCTCTAGAGATGGATAGTGAGCCCCTCAGGTAAGGCTGGGCTGTGGCTCAGAGGAATAGTGATGTACAAGTCCTTTGATTCCACTCACAGCAGTATACACACATACATACATACACAACGTACATAAACACATACACACATAGGCATATACATATACACATATACATACACATACACATTCATACATACACATACACACATATATACATACATATACACATATATACACAATAAATATACACATACACATGCACATACATACATACACACATATACACATACATATATACACATATACATACAGAATACATATAGACATACATATAGACATACACATGCATACACACACTCCACCTCAGGTTAGAATTGTGACTTCTGGGAGCTGGTTGACTACATCATGATGAATTTTCTAGTTGAGCAGTGTTTTGGGTGCTCTTCTCTAGCATTGGTTATACACAGCGACAAAGCCAGGCTAAAGGGTGACTTACATAAGCCAGGGGCTGCTTGTCTTGGAGAATCAGGAACTTGTGATTCTGTTCTGGCCCAATATACTCAAGGACAAGAGCAAAATGCTCAATGTACCTCAGGGAGAGACGGTCCTGTAAGGTCACCATCACATCCTGTAGAAGAAAAAGAGCCTTGAGAGGAGGCATCTTTTCTGACTCTGAGTTACTCAAAGTAATGAATACATGAGAAAATATTGGAAACCAAGCACAACAGTCCTGTGGAAAAGGCTTTGTGGTGGCCCAGATACTGAATTCTGGGACCAGTAAAGGGCCTCATGAGTGTTGCCCAGTGGCCTGGGCCCTGGGGGAACACCAAAGATTGAGGAGGTGAATGCGTGTGTCCCTGAATTTCCTCTGCTCAGACATATGGTGAATGGATGTTTCCCTCTTCCTTCTGTCACTTCCTCCCTCCCTCTTCCTACTCTCTCTCTCCCTCTATTAGATAAATCATTTCCTGAATGCTTATGGAGCTCAGGCACTCTGCTGGTTTTCTGCTCACCTCTCTTAAGTCAGAATGTCCATTTGGGTTTGTCTGTCAACTCTTAGGAATGAGCAAAAGCCAAAGCTACAGTTCTGTGATTAAGAAGTATACTATTTCTGGATTCATAATCTAAATCAAATGACTTGAGCTACTGGCAAAATGTTCATTTTTGGCCATAGCTAGCTTTTATAGACGATCAATTTAGCAACTTGAAAAAATATGTCCACAAAGAGGAACAATGCCACGTGTCTGGAGTACAGTCATAGATCTGACTACTTTTGGGCTCCGTCTGCTCTGCTGCCCTACTTTTAATACTAGGGTGTCTGACAGCATATTGGTGGGGGCTGCCCAAATGTCAGTTTTGAGGCGTCTGCCATCTATTTGCTGTGACTTCAGCATACACACTGCAGTGTGTACATTTACAAAGTCAGCATGTCTCAACCCCCAAAGGCCTGGGAGTTCAGAGCTCCCTGACAGACAGGGCTGCCAAAGTATCCCCTCTATGTGAGATGCTCAGTCATTTGGACAGAGGACTGCAAAGTGCTGGGTACTTGAGAGGGTTTCTTTGTGTTATTCATGTAGTCACAGAGGCTTGGGTGTTACTAGAACCCTGGCATAGATAGATAGATCTGGTTTTCTTTGCAGTTAAGTTACATTGATATTGTGGACAGCAAAGCCAGTGATTGTCAACTGGTGTTAAATGTGTAACTGCCACCATGCCAGACTGTCACTTTATCCAGGTACCTCTTTGCCACAAGTGACTTGGAAGCCTGTCAAAAATCTAACGAACAGCTGTGCACCTTTCCTAAAGTGCAGAGTGAGACTGAGTGTCAAAGGTTAGCACTGCCTGGATGCCACAATGGTAGTGGCAATGTGAGGTAGGGAGTGCCCTGAGCCTCTAAGAGGAAGAGAGGTTGGTCAGTGCTCTAGGGTACTGAGAAATCCACAATGAGTATATTAACCCATGAAGAGACACCAAGGAAGATTCTGGCATTGGGGTGACCTAGTTCTGTCTCAACATCTTTCATAGCCCAAGACCCTCCATAGCCAAGACCATGCCATAACTTCCTAAGAGTACACTTGGGTCTTCGGCTCCTTAGAGGTACCTAGCTTGGCCTAAGCTTTCCAAAGAAACTTTGGGTAGGAAAATTTAATCATTCAGGGACTGTTCTGTCTCCTGGAGGATGCTTAGCATCTCTGACTTTGAGATGCTAAATGCCAGTAGCATGACATAACATGGGATGACCCCAAAACACTCTTAGACATTCCTTAAACCAATATGATCTGTAAACTCCAGTAGAAAAACACTGGCAAGGCCATTCTGAACACTTGATCATTCCTCTGAATAAGAGTTTTCTAGCTGAGGGTAGTTTTTCCTCTCTCCTCTATTTCTTTCCCAAAGGGTCTCCTCTTGTAGCACAGGCTGGCCTTGAACTTGTAATTCTCTTGATTTAGCCTCCTGAGTACTAGGTTTACAGGCTTATGTCACTGTACCTGATGGGATTTTTTATTTATAGGGTCATCTTGGATCTTGCATGGGAACCACAGGACAGCTGTGGGCCAGGTAGGTTTCTTGGGCAGGTGTCATAACTGCCCAGATTGCTGGGCAGCATTGGTTGCATAAGAACATTCATTCCTGGGTTGGCATTCTCCTTCTGGCGAGAGTCCCGAAGAGTCAGGGATAGCTATTTCTGTCCTACTATAGAGTGAACCTCGGGGTAAACTGTATCACACTTCTACTCTTCAGGACTAAGGAATCACTAGAACTTTTGGACGCCTGGCTGAGCTGTTAAGAATCACAGTTCAGTAATTGCTCTTCCTGTGAAAAGAATAGCCAAAGGGCTGTGGCTGGACTTCTCAAATCTTGCTTCAGTGCCTAAGATTTGGTTGTTATTTAAAAAGCAAGACATGGCTAAGCTAATCTCCCAAGAGATGACATTTGTTTATTTCTGTGTGTAAACTTGCGTAGGTGTTATTGTATCAATATAAATCACTTTAGCTTTATAAATGGCTTAATGATCTTCACATTGCTTAGCTCCTAAGAGTCCTGAAGGACCCGGTGTAGCATGAACACAAAGTAGTTGACAAGCAGATGTGCATTCGTGTGTGTGTGTGTGTGTGTGTGTGTGTGTGTGTGTGTGTATGTGTCACACACACATTTTTACAACAATTAGCACACAGCTGGGTATGCAATTTTCTACTACCAGCCTCATCTGAGGATTATACATTTTCACAGCCTCACACTCCAGAGCACAGATCAAAGGCAATCTTGTTCCAGCAGTGAAGCCACTGTGTGCAATCTCAGAGGAACCCAAATGAACAGCTGCCCCAGGTGAGGGGATGCCTCGTGTACCTTAACAGTGGTCCGGCCATCAAATGTGAATGACTTGATCTGCCCATTTTCTAGGAAAACCTTCAGGACATTGGGGATGAGGAGGAGAGCTTCCTTCTTCATCATTTTCTGTGGACACACAGGAAAGGGGGGAAGGCAGAAGGGTTTGTAGAAAGGAAGGGCAAGAAGGTGAGGGAGGTAGGGAGATGAAGGGATATGAGAACAAAGAGACAGAGGAAAGACAAGATCAACAATAATGCTACATGCAGATCAGAACAAAATCCCCAGGAAAATGTTGAGCCATAGCCAAAGTCCACTTCTCCTTTTCTATCATGGTGTATTTGCATTCTACTGCAGTTTGAAGCTCTGTAGCGTTACACAGCACTGGATCAGTAGAGACCATTATACACAGCATGGATGGCTCATGAAGAGTCTTCTTTGGGACCACTTCACACACCCCAGTTTATCTCCAGATACTTCTTTTCCCACCAGGCCCTTCACAAGCCCATCTTTGCCTTTATTCTGCCATTCTCTGGTGCTCGGGATGGTGCCTAGAGCCTTGCCCATGCCAGGCAAGCACTCCACTGCTGAGCCACTTTGCTATCTCCTTAGGTCCCTTTTCTCTTTGACTTTTAGAGACAGGTTCTTACCATGTGCCCCAGCTAGTCTGTAACTCATCAAGTAGACCAGGCTGGCCAGGATCACAGAGATCCACCTGTCTCTGTCTCCCAAGTGCTGGGCTTAAAGGTGTGTGCCACCATGCCTAGTTCTTTAGATCCTTTTTGACCTGGACCCTGTCTGCCTCTCTGGATTCATGTCTTACCATTGCTAGAAGCTTTACTTCTTTCATGCCTCCATGTCTCTGACAATTCATTATTCCGGGACTGGCTTACTCCCTTCAGGGCTCCGAGTGTCTCTCTCCCTGAGATACTAAGTGCACATAGCACACACACAGACACACACAAATCATTCCCAAAACATCCCCAAAAGCTCTTTGAAAGTGGGCTTCACTGATCCCGATTCGGAACCACTGTCAGAGTCTGTGTCTGAACACCTGATAATTCCTTAGCAGAAGTTTTCTGGGCACAGGGTTTCATTTATAAATGGTGAATGTGAGTTTCTCACTTAACGGAAATTCAATTTAATAATGGTCATTCTCTCTGCCTTCCTCTTTCTCTCCCTGGCAAGCTCCTATTCAACCTTCAAAATCAAGCTCAAATAAGTGTTTTGTAAAGCTTTGGTCCAATATCATGAAATCTAATCTTCCCATGTTTTCCTATAGCAACTTTCATACTCCTTTCTCAGACACACACACACACACACACACACACACACACACACACACACACACACACACACACTTTTTGTGATAGGGTCTTCCTATGTTGCCCAGACTGGTCTCAAATTCACAACTCTCCCTTTTCTAACTCCAAAGTGCTAAGATTACAAATGTGCTACCATGCACAATATTTATTTATTTATTTATTTCCAAGACAGTGTCCTGTTATACAGCCCAGAGTAACTGGCTATGTAGCTTAGACTGGTTCCTTTTTTCTTTTTTTTCCCTCTGAGTACTAGGACTACAGACATATATCACCATACCTAGCATCCAACTATATTTAAAGAACATTTGTCATTTATAATCAAACAGTAAACTCAGAGCACAAAGATCACATCTAGTCATCTTTGTGGTGCCAACAATGAATAGCATGCCTGGCACATAGTTGGTGCTGAATAAGTGACTGCTAAATGAATGAACAATAGGTGCTTACTATATGCTTACTATGTGCCTACTTGAATGATTAAATTCACAAAGAGGATGCACACATTTCCTGGGTCCAGCAGCATCCATTCTATGGGTGCCTGTAGTATATAGATGGCCAGATTCTTTAACTAAGTGGCTGCCTTTATTGCATAATCAGCTCCTGCTGAGAACCCAAGGAGCTAAAGCAAAACTAGAGGCCCCAAGATGGGCCTGGTGGCATACATCATTAATCTAAGCAACTGAGAGGCAGAGGCAGGTGGGTCTCTGTGAGTTGGAGGTCAGCCGGGCATACATAGGGAGTTCTAGGACAGTCAGGGATACACACTGAGACTCTGTTTCAAAGAGAGTGAGGAGAGAGAGACAGAGAGAGACAGAGACAGAGAGAGTCTAACTTGCATTCTTGTTGCCAAGCCCTGGCTTGTCTGAATATTATGAATCTCAAACAAACTAACTGGTATAAGGCAGGTGACTTCTATGTAAGGCGAATTGAATTCTGAGTTTCGAATGAGATAGTTGGTATAGATTATCAGAGAAGGCAGAGGAGAACAGTTCAGATCCAGCCGCTGTTGTGGACAAAGTACCAAATAAGCAAGTCCTCCTGAGCTTGGGTGTGGCTGACAGTGGTGGGGAGCCAGGAGGCAAGTTTGAATGGGGTCAAACCAAGGAGGAAAGCCATGGATATCAGTTTGGAAAAGTGTGATGACGATGTCCAGGCCTTTCTGATTCTGAGATGCCCCACTCCTGCCTGGCCCCGAGGCCCAGCTCCCCAGGCTGATGACGCTCAGCGGTGGCAAGTTTTATTTAGCACACTGGGTTGGACTTAGATAATTACTTAATTGATTTTGCTTAAAAATAGAGTTGGCAAGGAACGCCCACAGGATTTATTTTTGTTCTGGCTGCTTAATAAAGCCTTGGAACACAAGGGGTAGGGGATGATGGGGCAGCCTGGAGTCACCTGGACTTGGACTCCCCAGGTCTTAGCAGACTGCTATGGTGCACACAGGCAGCAACCGTGAGGGTTGGAAGACGGATGTGTTTCTCCCCCTAGACAGAGTCTCAAGCCAAGCTTGGTACCTGTCTGAGAGAGAAGTCAACTCTGGATAGGTTCTAGCTGCCCTGGGGCAGTTGCTATTATGGTTGAATTGGAGATGGCTCTTCATTCTGCCTGTGGCCTAGCTGCAAGGTATGGAACTTGGAGAATGGAAAGGAGATGAAGGAAGAAAAGGAGAGAAGAGGTAGAGGAGGGCAGGAGTTCTTCACTGAGTGTCCTGGCCTTGACTGAAATTTTGAGATGGGATATGATACACCTGTTCATATTTTGCAAACTCAAGCTTATGCCCTCAGAATTTTCAACAGTTCAGAACACCAATGTCTCATCAGTGACTTGGACCTTGCAATCCATTTCACTTTGACCTATAGGTCAAATAGGGCTCAATCCTGTTCCCTCTCCTCGCTGATCATCAACCGTCAGGTCTCTTTAACTGCTTCTCTCGGGATTGACATGGATCCTGAGTGTTAACTAAACAAACCGTCTTCTGGTTGTCCTTTGAGCTTCCCAGTCTTCCTCACACAGGGATACAGAAAGGTGTGGCCTGGGCTTGAGGAAAAGAGGCGGGGAATAGAGGACAACACCTGTGTCCTCTCTCCTTTCTTCCAGGTGGCTCTACCTCTGAAAACTACAAAAACGCCCGGCATCCTGCTGATTTCTCTGCTCGTTCTGGGAGTGCCGTTATGTCTTTCCACAACTGCAGCTGTATCTTAGTACATACATGATCAAGCTTCCTGACAGCCCATCCCACCACTGCCTACAAAAGCACACCAGTGCCTGTTAGCTCCAGCTATCTCTACTCCCACTGGGGCATCACCAACATCTGCAGATTTCTGGGGGATGCTGGGCCAGAATTCATGACTGCTGCACACACCGACTTCTGCTCTCCACCTACCTGTTTTGCACATGCACATCTTGGGTTAGATGGCTCATTGCGTGCACACCCCACAAAATGGCAAGGAATCTGTGGGCTGGCCATGAATCCCTAGATTGGCAGCTGCGGGACATGGACTGGCCAACCTTAGCTGCTCTTTGAGATGATACTACACAGCAGAAGATTTGCTATAGTCCCAGTCTGGACCACTTGTCCACCCCTCACCCCCACCCCACCCCACTGAAAGATAGCTAGTGGCAGGGAGCAGGTATTCCTTTTGGATCCCTTCTGGTGTGTAGGAAAAACAGTCTGTATTATTTCTTGTAAGCGGCTACCCATCAGTGCAGTCTTCTCCAGTCAAGATGTGGAATTGCAGGGCCACTTAAATTTCAAGAGAGTTCAATTTCACCAGCCACTTGTTCTCTGGGTCTTCACAAAACCATCACTTCCTCTCTGCTTCTGCCAAGCAGCCAAAAGATGTTTATGGAACACTCGCCCTGAGTGTACGCTATTGTGCTATGGACAGAAATTTCTCTAAGCACCATGAAGATCCAGAGTGAATCAATATGTTGTTTTCCCTCCCTCCCAATCCTCTCTGGATGCCACACACTCTTCTCTCCTCAGTAACCACTCACTCAAAGCACCAGGATCCTTCTGCTCCAACTCCTTCATAAAGGCATCCACTGCCAGAAGGCCCTGATTGAGACCTCAATAGCCAGGTTGATTCTGGCCAAGGATAGAGGAGGGAAGCCAAAGCCATACTTACTGCATCTGTTTCTCCAACTGCCACCTGCTCAGAAAATCGGACTTTCACAGGATTGGACCTCAGCTTGGCCTTCTTTGCAGCACTGATGAAGGCAGATTTGGGGGACTGAAAAAAGAGCAAAGGGCTGGTGAGTACTCCATTCCTTTACTATTAGAGTTAAGATGTCTCAATACAACCAAGTGTGGTTGTACACACCTGTAATCCCAAGAACTCAAGAGGCTGAGCTTGCAGATTATGAGTTTGAGACCAGCCTGAACCACAATTGTGAGACATTGTCTCAAAAACAAAATGTCCAAGTACAGAGATATTTTGCCTTAATGATCCATGCCTCAATAGAGAAGTATTGATTGCCTATTAAGTGCAAGGCAATGTGCTATAAGGCAATGTGCTAATTGTCTCCCTGTATGATTGGTGTGTTGTGTAAAAGCTGGGCATGAATTGAATTTGGATAAACTGAATCCCATACGAATACTCTAAGCCTAAGGAGGTTTGCAGAAAAAATTCTTCAGTAATAATATACATTGAATTTTACATATTCAGTTTTCTTAATATGAGATCAGCTTAAATGGTATTGTGTGTGAATACACACTTCCCAGAGGACTTACAGAAATAATCTTATTCATCTCATAGATACACCCCTAGAACAGAGACTTATAACAAATATTTTTGAGATCTGAGAGAGAAGAAACCCAGCTCTCCAAAATGACTCACCCACACTTTCTGAACTATTCAGGAAGAGAGATATGTGCGATTTAGCTCAGTGCCCCTGGCTTTCTACTTCTAAACGCTGCATCACTTTGTTTACTCAATTCTGCATGAAATGCCCAAAGAATCAGTCAGGCTCTCTTATTCTTGAAAACTTTCCCAAAACTCAGCAGGAAGCATGATTAGCAAACATTGTAAACCACAGTCATCCCTTGTTACCCACAGCTTTGCATCCTTGCATCTCAACCGAGCACATATTAAAAATACATGAAACAACACCATCACCACCAAACCCTCTGTACTGAACACATACAGATATTTTTCTTGCCTTCATTCCCTAAACAATCCAGTGTAACAACTATTTACATAGCATTTACTGTGTATTCAGAATCCCCAAGTCATCTAGAGATGATTTGAAGTATATTGGATGGTATAGGTAGGTTCCATGCAAATACTATGCCATTATATATACGTATAAAGGACTTGAGTATCCATGATTTACATATCTATGGGGATGTCCTGAACCCAATCCCCTGTGGAGACCACCTCCCTTCAGGATTCTAGTCTTCTGCTGAGCTGCAGGCAGCCTAGCAACCAGGAAATGCAAGAGTCATGCTGAAGGGCAATCTTATGTCTTTAGGGATATTTATTTATTCATTTGATTAATTAAAGGGCAGCTGTCATTTGCCTGTCAATGTTCTAGATGATGAGGGATACAGGAGTAAGTAAGACTGACCGAATTCCATGGCCTTGTGGTTTTATGGTGTGTCTGTTCTATCAGGGACAAAGAGATAATTAAAACAAAAACTTTTTTTTTAGAGATAGGGCTCACTATATATATATATATATTCCAGGCTGGCTTTGAACTTGTGATGCTCTTGTCTTTGCCTCCTAAGTGCTAGGATTACAAATGTGTAGAGCTATGTCTGGCTAATAAATATATTTTATGTAACACATAACTATGGTAGTTCTTTCTGCAATTTTATGTTTTGCTCTTTTTTTTCTTTTGATACAGTGTGTCATGGAAGCTAGACAGGCCTTGAACTCACTACGTAGTCAAGGATGACCTTGGAGTTCTGGTCCTCCTAACACCAGTATCCAAGTTCTGGGATTATAGGCATGTGCCATCATGCCCAGCTTTCAGTTTTATCTGTGATTATAGTGACTGATTATTAACTTCAGTTCAAAAATATAACATGGGAAATTCCAGAAACAATTAACCCATTTAAAATAAATTTTTGTTAATGTTAAAATTGTTCTCTATCTTTCTTTCTCCCCTGCCCTGTTTTTTGAGACAGTTTCTTTGTGTAGCCCTGGCTGTTCTGGAGCTAGCTCTGTAGACCAGGCTGGCCTTGAAGGCAGAGATCAGTCTGCCTCTGCATTCTGAGTGCTGGAATTAAAGGCATGTGCCACACCTCTCTCTTAATTGTTTTGTTTCATATATATATATATATATATATTTCAGTTCTGTGCATGTTACAGGCATCCACTTGGGGGCTTGGAATAGCCTTGCAGCTAAGGGGTGGCTGTGGTATGAAAAAAGAATAAAGCAGGCATAAAGGACTACACAAGAGAATGGCAAGGGCGGGCATAGTAGAATTGATTGCTATTTTCACAGTTTTGAAACCTCCAATCGCGTTATTCTTAACTTTGCACTAGAGCTATACCAATGTATTCTACCTGCCACTTGGGACTCTGAACAGCATCTCCCCGTCCTCCCCTTTGGCCCCCAGCTCTTGGTTACCACTGTTCTACTCTGTGTCTGTGACTCTCCTATTTTTGTTTTTCATGTATCAATGAGATCATAAGGTCTTTATTTTTCTGTGCCTGGCTTAGTTCATGTAACACAATGTCCTCCAGGTTCATCCATGTAACAAACAACAGAATTCGCTTTTGATTCCCCTTGCAATATAGAAAGATTGCACCCAGAGCCTCCAGACAGTTTCCTTCCTTTAGAATCAGGATAATATTCTGTCATATATATGTACCACAATGCATTTGCCTTTTCCTCTGTCTACAGACACTTAGATTGGCTCCATATCTTGAGGACTGTGAACAGTTCTAAGGGGAACATGAATGTGAGTATCTCCTCGAGGCATTGGTTTCAATTCCTTTGGGAACATATGTATTGGATACAAACACACATGTACACATACACAAACACATTCTAGGGGAGGGGGAAGTATTTTACATCTTATGGTTATGGAAGAACTATCTGCAAAGGTGACATTTGTCAGAGACCCAAAGGAAACAAGGCAGAGATGCTATGAGGCTACCAGGAGAGAGAGGCTGCTTACGAAAAATAATAGTGAAGCCCCTGAGGTGGGCATAGGATTGAGGTGGACAGGGATCCCTGTAACTGGAATACAGTTCTGGAATGGGGACCAGAGGGGACATGCTCTAAGAGGCAGCTGAAAGCCGAGTCATGTAGGACCTTGTAAGTCATGGTGAGAACTCTGGATTTCATTCTACTGGTGAGTTTTAAGTAGATGGGGTTTGATGTATGTGTATGCCTCTGGCTGCTGTGAAGAAAGTGGAGTATAGGAGGTTAATGGTAAGACCAGTTAGGTGTGGCTAAATGCAGTATTTGTTATTGCAGTGAGACACTTCAAATGTAATGTTGGCATGGGCTAGGATGACAGGAATGAAAATGATCAAAGTGAGTCTATTCTGGACATATTTCGAAGACTGAACCAAGATCATACATTGATGGGTTAGATATGGGGAGCGAGAAAGAGAGAAGTCCATAGGAAGAGCAGGGTTGTCATTTACTGAGATGAGGACTGAGGGATAGATCAGGTTCGGGGCCACTTTAAATACCTCTTCCATGGGCCTTGCCATAAAGACTGTGAGTCTTTCCATCAGGGATTCCTTTGTATTAAACCCCAAAGGTCCACGCCAGCTGTACATTAAGGCAGTACATTAAGCTATTATATGCCATTTACACCGTGGCTAGGATTCCTTTACCAGAGCAGCCACAGGAGGGCTGAGTCCTAAGAACAAGGCACATCAGAAACAAACTGTCCTCATCATGTCAGCTTTGGGCCTAGCTATGTTCAATAGGGTCAACAATCACATCTCCCACAGAGCACAGATCATAAAAATTCACTTCTTCTACCTGAGTCCAGCGGGAACTCCAGCAGTGGGTCTTGGTTCTGGCCACACAGAAGAAATGCTTGGAGGAGGTTTGAAAAGCCTCCAAGGTCCAGACCCCACCCCAGGCCAATTACATAGGTTAGAGCCAGAACATCAGTGTGTGTGTGTGTGTGTGTGTGTGTGTGTGTGTGTGTGTGTGGTGTGTTTTGAGACAGGGTCTCCTGTTCAATTTTTTTAAACCTGCAGCCAAGGAATATCACAGTTCTCATCCTGAGGCATGGGGGTGAGGGGCAATTTGCTGGCAGCAGACAATAGAAAATCCAGGCTGGAGACGGATGCCGAAAGCGATTACAGTGGTGATTGTTCATGAGATCAATGTCTTTGTATGTTCCACATCTGGGTGCTTAAATCCTGGGTGTGTGTGTGGGGGGGGGGGTGAGGGGCTTCAGACAGAGACAGAAGCAAAGGGGATGGACCAGATCAATCTGCAGGCCTCTCTGTTTGGACAACTCGGTTTGATGCAATTTTCAGTCGCCTCTTTTTCACTAAGATGCCACAAGTGCAAACCTAGTGGACTCTTTGTTTGACCTGCTAGCCGCCCGTCCACCTCCCTTCTCTGAAATCACATGCTGTCAGTTTTTTTTTTTTTTTTTTTTTTTGGTTTTTCGAGACAGGGTTTCTCTGTGTAGCTTTGTGCCTTTCCTGGAACTCACTTGGTAGCCCAGGCTGGCCTCGAACTCACAGAGATCCGCCTGCCTCTGCCTCCCGAGTGCTGGGATTAAAGGCGTGCGCCACCACCACCCGGCTATGCTGTCAGTTTTCTCCATGTCAGTTTTCACAGAGTGGAGCAAGGCATCTCAGGGAGCTGAGTGGGCCACACAGCCCACCATCCAGTTTTGCATGAGAAACAGAAGTGCAGAGAAAGGAGGATGGGGCTGCCTCAGTATATCCAAAGAAGCAGAACTCCAATTTCCTGAACCCTGATTAGTCCTCTTTGCAGCGGGCTGACATTTCTGTCGCAGATTCTGGGTCTACCTTTGTCCTGTGCAATAGATTTGAACAAGGAACATGCTGTTTTATGTATACACACATTTGGAGAGGCCAACAGTGTTGCTGTTCCTATGAAAATCTAAATTACAACCAGTCCTAGGAACGCTGATACCACCGCGTGGACGAAAACTCAGGTATTTACAGGAGCAAACCCACAAAGGAAGCAGAATTGCCGGCGTTTTCAGGGATGAGAATCAGTTCGCTGTGTCTGTTTCAGAGCTATTTTCAGCTTGTTTATGCCTCATTCCTCATTGACCCTTGTCGTCTTGGTCTCGAAGACTCCGTCCTATTCTCAGTCTTCAGTCTCGGTTGCTGATGGTGACTCACTCATTGCCAGCTGCTCTCTGCTAGATATCAGAGTCATGTCTAGCCTGATGCTTAGATACAGGTGAAGTCTGACATCCAGAGGGACACAAAGTGGCTCATAAAGGTCTTCCCGTCCCCCATCATCTGCTCAGCTGTGGGGCCTAAAGTTTGTAATACTTTGACTTACAATACTGAAACATGCAAACCAATGCTTTAGGGCCCAGGGGGTGACAGGCCCGCCTGGGCCAAACCTTGTCCACTACATGTTCTTATAAATAAATTTTGATTGGAACAAAGTCATGATCTTCATTTAGGTATCACCTGTGGCTGCTTTGGGGTTAGTGTGTTTATTTTATAAATACTAAAATATTTACTATATTGTTCTTTACAAACATGTTCACCCCTTTACTAACATTAGCATGTACTAACCCACTCTTTCTAAAACTTACCCAATAATAAGAACCACCAAAGAATGGTTATTAAAATACAAAAGCCCAGGCCCAGGCCCGATACCCCTTAGACATCAGAATCCCTCGGAGAGGGGGGCCCAAGAAGCCAAACTGGTGAAGATGTCCTAACCCATTAAGCATAGATTAATTGAGTACCTTAAAGATGAAACATCTGAGCTCTTCACTGACCCGATTTCTCCTCCCAGCATCTGGGAGTCTAATTTTGCACCAAGCACCCTTTCTGGCTAAGATGAATTTTGGCTTGAAACACGGGACTAGAATTGCTAAGTACCTCTGGGGCCACTGCAAGCCCCTCGAAGCAAATATGAAACCAGAAGCTAGGTGGAATAAGGAATTGAAGAGAGAGCCTGCCTCTCCCTCAGGGCTGAATTCAGCAGCTGCTGATTCTCTGAGCATTTTTTAATTTGGTGGCTCTATTAGCACAGATTTCAGGGTTGTGATCACTCATATTTTGGTCGAAGTCAAGTATATAGGGCCAAATGTTAATATTTCATGGCAAGATAGGGCTCCAGTTTTGTAAATTTTTATTTTGATGCATAGTAGTAATGCATATTTAGGAGTGAGATGTGATATTTTGATGCATGTATACATGTAGAATGATCAGATCAGAGTAACCAGCACTTCAAACTCTTTGTCATTTCTTTTGGTAAAACCTTCCCAATCATCTACGGCAGTGTTTTGAAATATAAAACATTATTAACTACAGTCACTTTGTGCAATAGAATGCCAGAACTCATTACTTCTATGTGACTGCAGAATCCAACATGGTTGCTGTCATAGAAGTATAGAGGAAAATAGTGGTTACCAGAGGCTCAGGGGGGAGGGGAATTGAGAGCAGTGGGTCAAAGGCTACATTTTGATTCCTGCAAGATGGAGCTCCAATTCTCTCCTGAAGCTTAGTGGTTTCCTGATTGGCTTTTCTGCTGGCTCATTGTCTTTGACACCTGAGCCTACTTACAATCAATTCCCATAGCAACCACTGTGAGCTTCTAGGATAAAGGAAGGCTATCCAGGTTATACCAGATGGAAACCAGGATGGCTGCCTTTCAGCACTCAGGACTGCCTAGTGATGGATAGCCTCTCCTGACTTGCAAGCTTCCCTATATTTTACCTAGCCTCATTCCTCACCTACTTCCCACATCCCCACTGGTTGTATTTGGTGATTCTGCTCAGCTCCCTGCACACAGTGGGCTTGTTTCCACTTCTAGGACCACTTCACACCACCTCCTCCTTATTCCTACCTTTTGGGGATCCCAATATTCCTTTTGACCAGCTAAACACTATCCCTTCATTAAAACCTAGTTCCAGCAGAGTGTGGTGACGCACACCTGTAATTCCAGCACTTAGGAGGCTAAGGCAGGAAGGTGAGCAGTGAGTTTGAGGCCAGCCTGTGCTACATAGTAAGACTATAATCTCAGAAACAAAACAAAAACCTGAAAAAATAAAACAAAGCAACAACAATAAAATAGTTCCAATTCTTTGATCTGGATTCTTCTTCAGGTCTGCCATTTACTTTCCTGATTTTCCTTCAATAATTTGGTTAATCCACACTGCCATAGTTTATCTGCTCAATCAGGTTATAAGAGATAGGATTTAGCATCCCTGTCTCTTCTAGCACCAAACACATGGTAGACTCAGCATAAAAGATATTGGTTTGATTGCTATAATTAATAATGAATTAGTTCATGAATCCAGAAAGTATGATTTGGGTGCTCACCATCTGCCTAGAACCATATCTCAAAAACATGGGACTAGAATTGCTAAGTACCCCCAAATGCTCTGTGGAAAACCATTTCTATAGTCATTTTCATTATTCTGAGCTTTTTCTAGGAAGATGGCCCTAAGCAGAAGGGATTCTGGCTTTTTGGGTTGTTCCCATTTGGCCCTCCTTTGGAGGGAAGTATCTTTATTTGCTTTATCAAGGTTATTTGAGGTCACAACTTTATTTAAAATTCAACATTTGTTGAGGACATGTCATGTGATTAAAGTCTACAGATATGATGATTAATAAACAGTCACAGGAAGATAGTTGGTCATCAAAAGATTAAAGAAAGCCTTAATATGTGGATATTTATATATATAGGATAGGTGGAGGTGTGGTGAACTCTGAAATTACTTCCTACAATGATCTGCTGTAGTATAATTTATTCTATTAAGAGGAAAATGTCAAATGAAAGAGACTAGAATCATTTGGGGGAGCCTTTTCAAAAGTCCAATACCAAGGTCCCATCCCCAGAGCCTGTAATTCAATTAGGCTGGGCTAAAACTTGAATGTAAATGGTTTTAAGAACTTCTTTGATGGTTCTGATGAATAGTCAGAGCCAAGAACCATTACCAGGCGCCAAATGAAGGAGCAAGCATTAGACCATTATCAACCAGAGCAGGGAGGAGCCTTAGAGATTATCTGGTCCAGTGTTTCCTAAATCCCACTGATCACCAGAATCACTTATGGGATGTCATTACAAATATTGAATTGTCTGTCACATCCTAGACCTATCAGTGAGCTGTCTTCTCAAAGATTTGGTACCCAAACATTAACATGGCAAGATTCCATTAAGAGGCAGTAGTTTCCTTGCACCTCTAAAATGCTAAGTGCCTGCTTGATATGGGGGTATAATATTGAGTGTATACTGGGACTGGGGTCTTCAAGAAATTTTCACTATAGCTTGAGAGAGAAGATTCTCTTAGTTGAATATTGTCAAGACAGTTCTATACAACTGTGAACACTGACTTAGTGCATGGTGAACAGTTGCTCCAATATTTCACATAGACTACAATCTTAAATCCTGAAAAGAACTCATCCTTGTAGACTCTATTTTCTTTATTTCAGGAGGAGAAATTGAGAATCATGACTGTTAAGTGTCTTACTTGAGGCCACTTCACTTACAAGTTCCAGACTCAGGACTGGACCTCTGATAAGTAGCCCTTGTACTCCGGAGAAGCATTTCTCACTCTGCATTACATCCTACTGTCTTTATCCCTTAGCAATCTCTTTCTCACACTCTCTTTCAGTCTGTCTCTCTTCCCACCTCAGGTAGCCCACACTGGCCTAGAACTTCCTAGCTAAGGATAACCTCAAATTCACAGTGATCATACTACACCACCTGTGTACGTGCCTACCTACATCTACGCTCCCAGGATTTGGAGAGAACAAAGCCAGGAACTGGAATGTGAGCTACTGAGGGCAGGAGGTGTGGCTGTTCTATGAACAGCTATATTCCAAGCCTATGTAAATGGCCAGAATATCAGGCATTTGATAAATACTCCATGAATGAGTGAATGAGTAAGAAGCCCTCATTATGTTTAGTCAGGCAATTCTGTTTGAAAGATAGGCACAATGAGCCAGGTTTTAAAGGGAATGAACATTATTAGACGAGAACTCAAGTAACACAAAGAGAAGAATCAGAAGGCCAATAAGAACTAAAAAATGCCCAAGGAGGAAAAGGAAAACAACCTGGCCATCACAAAGGGAGGGGCCTGGAGGTAGAGAAGCTGTGGCATCAGATATGGGTGGAATGGGAGGGAGGAAGGTTAGGATAGATATGGGGAAAATGTTAGATTCTCATTCTGCATATCAGTCTGGTAATTTGAGTTTAGGTTTCTTTAGATGACTGGAACCTGGGCTTCCTTCCTCCAACCAGTATTTATTAATACTTCTGTGCCAGATGCTGTTCCAGGTGTTTGGGATAGAGCAGTAAGAAAACATAGTCTCCAGCCTTTCAAGGTGACATTCTAATGAGGGATATAGATAATAAACATATTAACATACTGTTTCAAGGGAATGTAAGATGATAAAGCCACTCTGGAAAAACAATCTGGCAGTTATTTGAACTAAACCCACACTTACTATATGACCTAGCAATCACACTCTTGAGCATTTATCCCAGAGGAATGAGTTCTTATGCTCACAAGAAACACAAATGTTTATAGCAGCTTTATTCATAATAGCCCCAAATTAGATGCAACCCAGAGGCCCTTCAATGGTGAATGATTAACTAAACTCGTAGATTCACACCATGGGATACTATTCTACAATAAAGGCAACAAAATATTGCTACACACAATTTGAATGAATCTCAAGGGCAATATGCTGAGTGAAACAAAGCTAAGTCCCAATGGTTCCATGTGATACTATGCCATATTGTTCCATTTTCATAGTATTGTTGAAATAATACAGAAATGGGGAACAGATTAGTAGTTAACAGGGATTTCAGATAGAGTGGGAGGAGAGGGTGTGTCTATATAAGGGTACCATAAGTGATCTTTTTTTGTGGTAGATTTTTCCACAAAAATCTGTCTTTTGATTGTATTGTTGTATGCACACCATTGATAAATTCACACGAAACCATGTATATGTATAGGATCAGGGCTATAATCCTGAAAAAAAGGTATGTGTGTTTATTCTTTTTGAAGCAGGGTCTTGCTATGTAGCTTATGGATGATGACTATTATTGGCTGTTAACTTGACTACATCTGGAATGAACTAAAACCCAAGAGACTGATTACACCTGTGAGGGATTTTTTCTTAATTAAACCATTTCAAGTGGGAAGACCCACTTTTAACATGGATCTTTTCGGATGACAAGGTACAGTTTTATTCTAGATATTTTGAGGCAGGAAGACCTTTAATCTGGGCCACACCTTCTGCTGGCAGCCTGTATAAAGGACATGGAAGAAGGAAGCTTGCTCTCTTTGCCTGCTTGTTCTCACCTTGCTAGTAAGTCCATTCCTTTATTGGCACTGGAGCCTACTTTGAGACAGCATATACCGAAGAGCAGATGAGACATCCAGCCTTGTGGACTGAACTGAAGCTCTGTTCTATATGTTCTGGTCCTCTAGAGAACCCTGACTAATACGTCATTCTGCTTTCCTGTCACTCAAAATTTCTTGCCTCAACTTTTGAAGTGCTGGGATTACAGGCATGAGCCATTGCTCTGACTTCTTAATTTTGATATTGCATTTTTTTGAGACAGGGTTTCTCTGTGTAGTTTTGGTGCCTGTCCTGGATCTCACTCTGTAGACCATGCTGGCCTCAAACTCATAGAGATTTGCCTGGCTCTGCCTCCCAAGTGCTGGGATTAAAGGCGTGTGCCACCATCACCTGGCAATATTATATTTTATAGTTATGAAAGATGTAGTCATTAGTAGCAACAGGCTATATAATACACATGATGTCTCTATACTAATTTTGCAACTCTCTGTGACTATAATTAGTTCAAAAGAAAATGATTTAAAATACAGTATTTGTCCAGTGGTGGCCATACCTTTAATCCCAGCACTTGGGAGGCAGAGGCAGGGGGATCTCTGTTAGTTTGAGGCTAGCCTGGTCTACAGAGAAAGTTCTAGAACAGTCAGGGGTACACACAGAGAAACCCTGTCTCAGAAAACTAAAACCAAAACATCAACAACCAAAAACAGTGTTTGTGACCAGCAGAAAAAAATGTAAATGAAATGATTCCTAAAGCTACTCTGTTATACTTGTAGATTGGAGTGAATCTAGCATATTATCATTAGAGAGGCTTCATCCAGCAACTGATGGGAGCAGATGCAGAAACCCACAGCCAAACATTAGGCAGAGCTCAGGGAGTCCTGCAGAGGAGGGAGATGAAGGATTGTAGGAGCCTGAGGGCTTAGGGACACAACAAGAACATGGCCTTCAGAATCAATTGGCTGGGACTCATGGGAGTTCTCAGAGATCAGGGAGCCTGTAGGGGTCTGACCTAGATTCTCTGCATATGTTATGGCTGAGTAGCTTGGTGTTTTGGTAGGTCTCTTAACAGTGAGAGTTGGAGGCTGTCATTGACTCTTTTGCCTGCTCTTGGGACCCTTTTCCTCCTACTGGGTTGCTTTATCCAGCCTTAATATGAGGGGATGTTCCTAATCTTATTGGAACCTGATAGGCCATGTTTGGTTGATCTCCCTGGGAGGCCTGACCTTTTCTGAAGAGAAAAGGAGGTGGAGTGGATCTGGGTCGAGAGGGGAGGTGTGTGTGTGTTGGGGGACTGGGAGTCGAAGAGGAAGGGGAAACTGCAGTTCAGATGTAATATATAAGAGCAGAATAAAAAGAGTCAACACAAAAAATAGTATTTGAGCTTTGAGGAAAAACGAAGCAGTATCCAGAGATAATGATGGATAAATGCTGTCTTAGAAAGGGTAGTCAAGAAAAGCATCTGTGAGAAAGGTGACATTTGAAAAGACCAGATTAACAGAGTAACCCACAATGTACTTCTGACCAGAGTAGCAAAGTCTTGTTACTAGTGGAGGCAAGGAGAGTGGACACGGGATCTCATGTAACCCAGGCTGGCCTTGAGCACACTATGTAGCTGAGACTGCCTTTCAATTGATCCTCCTGCCTCTGCCTTCTGAGCCTGGCTCAGCATAGTAAATTCTAGCCTTACAAAATGCTTTGAGGGTAGAACGAGTTGCTGTTTTCAAGACAGGACAGGTAGGGAGTGACTGTCCTTGGCTCACCAGGCATCTGCACATTGAACAGTAAGGTGGGAAAGAACTGTTCATAACACCCACAGAGGACCAGGGCTTGTCTTCTCAGAGCTAGAGAAATGCAAGAATCTAAAGTCTGTGTGCCTGGTGCTTTTTGCATGTCGTTGTAGCTAGTGTGCGAGTGTTAATATGCATGTGCTGAGCATGTGTGTATATGCAAGTGTGTGTATGTGTGTTCACATGTATGTGTGAGCCTGAAAAGAACTGGACACCATGGAGCAAGGTAGCTGGTTCCTGGTTTGATTTGAACCACGCTTCTTGACTTGGAGCCTAGGCTTACACCAGTGCTCCATTTCTGGCTTTATGTTCAAACATGTCTCTCATTGAAAAATCTTTCCCTCTGTCTGTGTCCAGTGTCTGAGAAATCCTGCCCTTTCTCAAGGTCCAACTTTGGTTCCTTCTCCTTCAATGGGGTGGGCCATCAGTGCTGGGGTATAGGAACTTTTGTGACACTAGGAAAGGACAGATGGGCTGGAGGAGAGTGAGGGTTGGAAGTTTTACAGATTTTGCATCTGGGTTAGTGGTTTAAGTTATGGTTGCCATAAGAATACATGCTAGTAACGGACTCTGACAGAATCCAGTTTCTAGGAGAGGGAAACTGGAAATTTTCCCTTCTAATAGCAGTTGTGTTGATTATTATGATAATGCATGTTTAACAAATGTTGTCCAGCTTGAAACCTCAATTTACAGATCAAAGAACAGATTAGAAAAGGGGACTCACCCAAGGTCACACAGCCAGCTTCTGAATGTATCACGAGAAAAATGAAGCTCTTGTCCGACTGGATTTCACTATGTAACTCTGGTTGGCCTGAAACTGGCTATGTAGACTAGGGTGGCTTAGAAATCACAGACATCCTTCCTCTGCCTTCCAAGTGCTGGGCTTAAAGGTGCAAACTCCCCCCACCACCCTGTATAACCTCATTTTTCAATTAATTAATTGTTTGCATGGTGCTAGGAGTCAAACCCATGACACTAAGCATGCCAGACAGGCACTTTATCATTGAGTTATTATTCCCAGACTTTGCAGCAATTTTTATCCGAAATGCTTCACATATAGCACTAGGTCTCACACGTCACAGGTCATTTAGTCTTTATGTGGATAAATAAAAGTAGCGCCCACTAGCTGGCAGAACTTTATGGGAGATGGTCACATTCAGGTGGAGCAGAGCAAAACCACGGTGGAAGACAGGCTCTAAGCTGAGGCAGGTGGGCAATTTAGCTTGGTTAAGCAGAGGATGTGTTACAGAGCATAGCACTGCACAGCTCTTCAGGATCTTCAGCCCTGGCTATGGCCGGAGAGATCGTATTTAAGTTCACTCCTAAATCTGTGCCTCTCAGGTCTGCTCTATTTTCTTATCCCTCTTCCTCCCTAGGTCTCTGATCCCTTTTCCATCTTGGGCTGCCACTTTCTAAGATGGAGTCCTCTTTTCTTAGGCAGGAGGCAGGATGAAGGGCAGATGGCACAGAGGCTCACTCACCTGATGAGTGTGCAGAACTGTAAGAACGATGGCTTCCTTAGCACTCCTACAGAGAAAAGAGGGAACAGGAGAGCAGTATATCATGCACTAGGTATTCATCTAGTACAAGAAGCAACACCAGAATGTTCCCCTGGGTTGCATTCCAGTATATGGATTAGGACAGAGGGTAATCTGAGGATCTGCATGGATGCCTTGCTTCCCATCATTTGTGGAAGCTGACACAAAACCATCCATATTGGTTCACACGGGCACTCAGCAATGGTATTAGCATTACCTCTGGGGTTGTCATTTTTCAGGTTTTCTTTTCATAGTCCTTCTCACATTCTTTGCAGAAATCACTAAACCCTAGGTACGATTTTATCTGTAGGCTAGAAAATTCTCAAGGAAAACTACAGGCCTGAATTATAGAACTCAAAGGGCACACAGCCAGAGAGTCCTGGGAACCATGTACGATGATTATTGGCAATTTGGTATTTAAGCAAGAAAAGAAACTCAAAGGAAAAACCCAGAGGAGGTCATTTGGTCATTGTGACTCATACTCAGCAGATTTGTTTTAATTGAGGGACCAAAAAACGAGAGCCAAGGAGCAACAGATGGAAGTCCAGACTCTCCAGATAGCAAATATTCAAAGGATGAAGAATTCAAAACTCTTCCAACAAGAATTATGCCAACGATCAAAGAGGCTGTGGGGTATGAAAATTCTCTCGCAGGAATACATAATCTTTTAAAATAACTAAGTGAAATGGGAATAGTTTTCCCTGAAGGAGTTTTCCCTCTCCCTGTTGGCCTTTTCCAGATGTTTATAGGGACAAAGGCATCCAAGGAGAGTCATGCCGGGTCTGACACCACACACCTATAATTTTAGCACTTAGCTGGCTGAGGCAGCAAGGTAATGAGTTTGAGGCAAGCCTGGACTACATAGCAAGACTCTGACTCAAATACCACCACAACTACCACCACCTTCTCCTCCACCACCACCACCAGCAACAATAATATCAAAGCTACCTTGATTTTGGTCATTTATTTTTGTCTAAGACTCCTGTCTAAGGACTTTTAATGAACATTTTCCAAATTTGTTGAGGCAAAGTCCATTAGTCAATCAGCTCCAAGATCTGGGAAATTACCAGAGCAAAGAATTGTACTATAGGGAGAATCTTCAGGGAGCAGTTTATCTCGAATAGGGAAGGGACATACAGTCACCTGCTCCAGTCCTTGCCAGTTCTCCCCATTCCATTATGAAGAAAGCTAGTTTTGATAATGACTTACAGGGCTCTCCACAATCTGGATTTATCTTCTACAACATTCTCGCCATTGTCTTACCAGACTCTTGGGGCATCTCCCTGTTCTGCCTTCAGGGCAGACACAGTGCTATCTTATGGGCCTTTACACTAGCTCTTCTTTTTCCAATGTATTTGCCTCCATGTCTTTCTTCACACATCACCTTCTCAATAAAGCCAATACTGGGCATTGTGTTTAAGGCTACATTTTGCACCATTGGGTCCAGCAATCTGACCCTCTTTTACCCTATATACTTTCTATTCTTCAAAGATCTTTATTTACTTTTTGTTTATTGTACATAGAATTATTCAACCTGTCCACTATTTAGGGGTGTTTCTTTTTACTATATTGCAAATGCTAATAAGCCAAGAAGTTTTGTGTCTTATTCAATGCCTAAAGTGGTATCTGATGCATAACAGACAATAAACACATGTTCACTGAATAAATGGATGGATAGATGAATGGGCCATTAGCACCTGAGTTATCAAAAGAGTAAGGTTTGTTTTGACACTGATGGAGCTCCAGAAACCTTTACAAAATTGGAATACTTTGTTCTAGGGTACAAAGACATCCACTAGAAGCAAAGGAGGACTTCTGAGGGGCATAGCTGAAAGAACTCCAGCATGTCCTGACGGGGTAAAAGGGAGCTCTCCCCGTACTGTTGAGCTAGTGGAGGGTGAAGGGCACAGTGTAAAGAGTAGGGCAATACAATGGGCAGTTGAATTGAAGAAGAGACAAACAAGTCATTAGAGATCAGAGACATTTGGAGGTATTGAGCTGCAGGGGAAGTATGGCAAAGAAGACCTACTCTGGACTTCAGGACAGAGCATTCCACTACCTTTCAAGGAGATAGGAGAGTGTGGTACCACACACAGAATGCAAAGTCTGCCTCTGAAAGCCAGGGAGTGTTTCTGGGAGCAGGCAGGCTTTGGTGAGTTCCAGAAAGATGAATAGAAGGAAAACACTCTGAACCAAGTACAGTAGAAGGGGATGAAAGCAAAGATGAAGGCAGGTCATACAAGGCAGAAAGAGCAAATGAGTGAGCAAGCTAGAGAGACAAAGGGAGAGAAGCAGTGAGACAGAGACAGAGAGGCAGGGAGTCCCCCAAACTGAGGTTAGCTCACTGAGTTTAGTCTTCACTTCTATCCTCTCCTTTCCTTTCAAGACATTTATGCAAAGGTATAAGTATGTGGTGTCGGGAGAAGAAGTGTGTGTGTGTGTGTGTGTGTGTGTGTGTGTGTTTGCTTGCACTGTGCTTATCTCAGAGTGTTCTTTTAATGGCATATTGGATTCTCATCAGTCACTTGGCCTGTCCCACTGTACAGTAATTCCAAAACTCCAAAGGGCTTGGATGTGGAGACAAGTTGGAGAGGACAGAGGTGAGGTTGGAGCATGAAGGCTCTTCTTTCCGTCTACTCATGTCACTGGCAGAGTATGTGAGGCCTGTGGTGACCATTACTGGCTGATACCCACAGTTCTAGGTGGCCAGGAGCCCTGGCTAGAGCTGATCTGCCTGGGAAGGTTTCTCTCTAGGGCCTTGAATAGTGGTAGCCCTTTGCCACTGATGGGACAGGGGTGGGGGCATTGCTCAGCTCCTGTCAAGGCCCCAGAGGCCCCTGTTACCTGATGAGTTCTATGAACCTCTCCCTGGGGGCTTCACTCACGTCCTCCTCATTAATAGCCACAATCTGGTCACCAGCCAGGAGCTTGTCCTCAGAGGGGCCTCCTGCAGAGGAGAGGAGAGAGGCGTGAGGGCTCAGAGGTACTGCCAAGGGAAAGTTCAAGTCTGGGCAACAGCCACATTGCCTGAGGGAGTCAAGCCAATAAAGAGAGAGGAGAGAGAGAACTCCAGTAGAAGCCTGCAGAGGATGCAGACTGAGGCGTGGTGGCAGAAGTGTCTTTCTAGCTCAGTCTTCTGCCCATGGAGGACAGAGGAATGAAGGGAGAGACTGGAGTAGAGACCCTTTCGCAGAGCATGGCATAGGAGCAACAGGCCCACGGCTAAGATGCGGCTCTAAGTGTCTGGTCGCTTGGTTCTAAAGAGGGACAGAGACTTCTGTCTCATTTGAGGGGTTCACTTAGGGAAAATGAATGGCTTCTGACTGCTGGAGGTGGTAGAAGTGACAAGAGCAGGGGAAGCAATCTTCTTACTTGAATATCAGTATTTATTCTGAACTGGTTTAGGCACTCATATGCTGGGAGATAGGGGGATGGATTTTAAGACCGAAAGGGTTTACACTTCTCCAACACTGAGAGAAGCTATCCCCTCCAAATGTGTAAACAAAGTACAGGTCCCCAGGCAGCAGGCAATCTGCTTGCTGCCTTCCCATCTCCAATGGTGAGGTTAAGAATGATCTATGGGAAAGTTAACCGCCTTGGCTAAAGCAAAAGGTAGAGACAGAGGGGTCACAGTGGTGCTGCCTCTGCTTTCTAGGAAAGTCCCTTCCTTCCTTCCTTCCTTCTTTCCTTCCTTCCTTCCTTCCTTCCTTCCTTCCTTCCTCCCTCCCTCCCTCCCTCCCTCCCTTCTTCCCTTCCTCCCTTTTTTTCATCTTTCTTGAGAACAGCTTTTCAGAGACAGAAAGAGAATGAAGTTGGATACAGCATGATTCAAACCCTAAAGAAAAGCTAAATGATATGCCCCATTCTCTAACTGGCCTTGATTATTATTTGTGGCCATTTTAAAAAGGCCAGATTCCCAACTTTTCTCTCCACAGAGAAGTGCGCTGCCTATTGACTTCCCAAACGTATACATATTGACTATGTCAATGATGGCACAGGCCTATAATCCCAACTGCTAGGGAGGCTGAGACAGGAAGATCTGAAGTTCAAGGGTGCTGGGGCTACTAACTAAGTTCAAGGCTAGTCTGGGAAATTTAGCAAGACCCTGTGTCGAGATAAAAAAGTGAAGACTGTCGAGAGGTGAGGTTTTATGGCCCAGCATACATGGAGTTCAAGCCCATGGGCAAAAATAAAAAGTCACCTGAGTATATCTCAATGGCTCTGGCCCCCTGGGACTCATGTAGGAGTCACCAATGGGACAGCATTGACATTTGCTGACAGTTCAGTGATTTCACAAATTGTGAGCATGGGGTTGACAATCATACTCTTCGCAGCCATGAAGAACTGGGCTCTAATCCTGCAGTCACAATTTACTGTGTGACCTTGAGTGAGACTTCTAATGTCTCCCAGTCACTTATCTGTTAACTGAGAAAATGACAGTACCTATACATCATAGAATGTTGGGAAGATAAATGAGATGATAAATGTATAGTACTTAAAATAGCTGATTAAGCCAGGTAAAGTGGCCCACACCTATAATCCTAGTACTTGGGAAGTTGAGGCAGAAGGATTAGGAGTTCAAGGTCAGTCTTAACTACACAGTGATTTAAAGGTCAACTTAGACTGCATAAGATCCTGTCTCAAAAACAGAACAAAGCAAAGAATACAAATAGTTTATTGCTGTCAGTGAGAACTGAATAAGTGATGGTTATTGGATCTTCCAAGGGACAGTTCCTCTGTTTGTTTCATTATGTCTATCAATTTCTGTCAAAACCAACTAGCTTTGGCTAGGGATGTAACTCAGTTGGTAGAGTGCTTGCTTCGCATACACTCTGCAGTGGGCTCACTCCCCAGAACCACATAAACTAGATGTGGTGGTGCACACCTATAATCCTAACATTCAAGAGACAGAGGCAGGACAATTCCTTTAAGTCTAGAGCAAGCCTGGCTGATATCAGGATAGCCAGGGCTACACAAGACCTTGCCTCTAAAACAAACAAATAAAAAAGCCAACAAAATGAAAATAACAGTCTCGTAGGTGGGGGCTACTTTACTTAATTCCTTTCCTTCTTCCCTCTCTCCCTAGCTTGGAGTGAAGAGGTCCTCATAGAATGCAACTTCCTTCTTGGGCCTTGGACCTATCCATGTCACTGGTCATATTGATCTACCTTTTGCACAAATGGTTTGTGGGTCTTCGGAGCTGACCTTCTGTAGAATACTTCATCTTGGCCTCATATGCAAGCAAACATCCTCTGTATCCAGTAGCTGCATGGACCAGCCCATCTTTTATAGAGTAGGGCCTGGCAGTCTCTAGCTTTTTGTGGCTCTTTATTTTTTTAAAAAAAAATCAAGTTTTAAATTTTATTTATTTTTATTTTATGTGCATTGGTGTTTTGCCATGGGTATCAGGTCCCCTGAAACTGGAATTACAGACAGTTGTGAGCTGCTATATGGATTCTGGGAACTGAACCCAGGTCCTCTGGAAGAGCAGTCAGTATTCTTAACCACTGAGCCATCTCTCTAGCCCCAGGACTCTTCTTTTTATCTCTTCACCTCCTTCTGCTCTAGGACAGGGATGAGATGGGGGTGGGCTTCTTTCCAGTCTTCAAATTCTGTTTACTTTGAAGTTAAAGTAGGGGTTTCTGGTGGTCTATTGTATTCCCTCTTCCCAAGACAAATTTGGTTTCTGATCAGAAGACAGAACTCTTTTGCCAAACTGGATGACTGACTCAGGAGCCTTAGGTTATCCACAAACTCCTGTATTGAATTTTGTTTGCTTGTGCCCTCTAGTTGAAGAGAGCTTACAGGAAAAAAAAAAACATTTTTTTTCTTTTCCTTTGAGGATAGCGAAATTCATCAAATTTCTGCAAGACCAGTTCGTACTCTGCTGCTCCTTTTGACTGAGTGAGAAACTGTTGTAAACATCTCAAGCCTCAGGCCTAGCAAGTGAGGAATAAAGCCCTTTCCTGTCAATGCACAGCGAATGCAAACACAACATTGCTTTGGCTCGATTTCACTCACAATGGCAGGGTTTCAGACATGCGGGCGGGCAGGCAGGCGGGCGGGCGGGGCGGGGTGCTTGTTCCTTTTCCCATCCCATGCAGTCACTTCCAAGCCCAGCTTGCCTCTCACCAACTCAAACAGGCTCTGAGCAAACTCTTGTTTAGCTGCTTCCTAGTTGAACGACCCTCTTATACGCCCCTTACCTTACCAGCTTGCTGTGAGAACTAGACAAAATGAAATCAAGGACTTAGGAGATGCTTCGTTATTGGGAACTTTTGCTACTGACAGTCTGGCCTTTAGACAGTTTATTCTGTTTTCCCTTTCCCATCCTATCAGTAGTCTCAATCCTAATTCTGGTCTTCACTAGCTCATCTATCTCATGAATAGTATCCATCCATAGGCGGGAGATCAGATTCTGTGTGTGTGTATGTGTGTGTGTGTGTGTGTGTGTGTGAGAGAGAGAGAGAGAGAGAGAGAGAGAGAGAGAGAGAGAGAGAGAGAGAGACAGAGACAGAGACAGAGACACAGAGACACAGAGACACAGAGAGAGACAGAGAGAGAGGTGAGGATGGACACTTGCATGCCATTGTCATGTGCGGATGTCAGAGAACAGTTTCATGGAGTTGATTCTTTCCTTCCATATTTATGTAGATTCCAGGGATCAAACTTAGGTCATCAGGCCTGCACAGCAAGTGCTTTTATTTACTAAGCTCCCAGATTCGTGAGGACAGGAGCTGGGTCTTGTGCTTCCCTACAGCATTGCTGGGCTCAGAGTAGGCATTCTATAAATACTCGTTGAAATAAATTGAATGGCACTTTCTCATCCAAGGTATGATGTGTCTCCTATGCATGTTCTGTGCAAATGGAAGACTCCCCCCCTCCCACCCCGCCCCAGTTCCTCTTAACTGCAGTCTCTGTCTCAGGCCCCAAGCCACCTGGATGGTTTGTTACTAGCTGACAAATCTTTATCCACGCTTGGTAAATTTTAGTAAGCCCATATACTTAGAAGCTCTGCTCTCTGGGAAGATATGAAGATATGTACCCTCTGAGGGACACCTACCTGGCCTCACAGATCGAACCACCACAGGCCTCTCACTGCCGGCCACGAAGCCAAAGCCATAAATAGGGTCTCGGTGAATGGTCACTTGTCGCAGTGTCTCTGCTGGCAGCTGTACACATTCCATATCATTTGCGCTCTCTTCTTGCATCACATGACTGGGGGGGGAGGGGAAGATAGGAGCAAAACAAGATGCAAAGGGAACTAAGCCTCAAAGCCAGCTGGGAGGGACATCAGTTATGGTTCTGGCTATGATACCTGGGAGATCACAGCTTCATTTCCTTCATAATTTGGGGCCAGCAGAAGCGATGACTACCTCGTAGTTCATACTGGAGTAAGAGGGAGCTAGCGAGGAGAAGCTACTTGTCTTCAGGAGAAACTGGTGACATGGGAATTGCAAGTCACACTCATTCTCTATGATGTTGGAACTCTAGAAGAAGCCTACATGCAAATGTATTGTTCTGAAGTTAACTGGTATCACCTATCTTAATTGGCTATTAACTCCCTAAAGGAAACTAACCCCCCAGGGAACAGACCACAAAAGCAGGCGAATAAGTGGGAAAGGAAATGTGAAATCATTCCAGAATGAGGAACATCTTCACGAAGTCCTTGTACAATTTTAAACTTTAATGTCTATTAGGTGATATATAAAAAGGAACTATTTAGGTGGCATATATAAACAAGCGTGCTAATGTTCAGGACCATTACTTTACACAATTGTACAGAATGCCAACTTATTTCACTTAATGGGACAGCTGGAAAATGGCTCCTGTGGGCCAGAAGGGGAGCATCTTCTTGAGGTGGCTGATAGATCTGAAACTCAGTTGAGGCTGAGGAAAGAGGGAATACTTCCCTCACACCTGGGGGAGATTCCGTGTTGTCCTCTCAATGCCTACAACTTAAGCTCCTGAAGGCTAGCAGTTGCATAGAGCTAGCTGTATAAAGATTCCACACTGAGGGCCAGGGTGAGGCATATTTCAGGCAGATAGGCCCAGGTGGAGCATTTGGGTGAAGAGCCCCGAGTAGTGGGGGTGTAAGGAAAGTGATGTTTGTGGGGACACTGGGTGCCAGGGATAAGGGAGATAGTAACACAGGGAATGATGATCTAGAAGAAGGACAAAGTAGGCAGGGATGGAAGAGAGAGGACCAGAACCAAGAGACTCAGAATCTTAGCAAGCTGATTTGGCTCGAATACCCTCAGGCTTTCAGGTATAGCAGATGAGCCTAGGTGCCTTACCTCAGTATATCCATTCTCTAAAATTAAAGTTCTAGCCAGGGTTCTTCGAAACAGATGACTAGGAGTTAATTAATTAAACTAGTACAAGGTTTGTAGAAGATGTGGGAGGCTTTGACACTATGAGAGTGATGCAGTTGTTGACTAGCTAAGAATTCCAAATACTTCAGTGGCAGGTGGGTTGTTTATCCGGAATCAACTAATTAGAGCTAAGCTTTAGACTATTTGTGGGGGAGGTGAGATTTGGAGCAATTACATGAAAGATAAATAATTCAGCAAAGACCCCACAGCTGTCTTCATCATACCAGACCAGGGATGATATGAATCGCCCACATATACTCTAGCTGTACCCAGTGTGGTCTGGAGACAGTCTTTCATCCCTTGGGGAGGTGGATGCTAGTATAGGGCAAATTTAGAAGTCTCTAGAAGGCAAATTTAGAAGCTGGCTCCCTCCCATTTTCCTACCCTAGTAAGACAAATGGACACTTTCTAACTGAAAGGCATGAAACAGCTGGAAGGTGGCTTGGCTGATGTTCTGAATAGGTATTTTGGGGGTACAGGGTATCTTTGGGGGTGACCTGAGGTGCTTTTCTGACTTCTGTTCTTGCTGGCAGGCACAAGTTTAGCATTGAAGGGAGCCAGAGAGCATTGTTTTGGGCTACCATCTTGCCTCAGCCTTGAGGTCACTACTCAATTGAGCCTTTGTCTCTGGCACCTAGTCTCAAAGATGATAAAAAGCCTCTTCCCGGGATGCCCTGAACTGGGTGCTGATGTGGACACCCATTGGGGCAGGGCGGATGCTTGAGAAGCTGTTGGGCTGCCTGGGGAGCAAAGAGACTGCAGGTATACCGTGGGATTATCCTGTACTATCCTGTACTCACCCTCCCATCCCAACCACTAACAACCCAGATTTTCCCTCCCTCTGCTTTTCGTGAAGCTGGGGACACTTCAGCCTTCAGTGGACCTTGAGGTACCACCATTACTGATTAAAACAGTCACTCTTGGAGCCAGAGCAACCAACAAGCTGAAAGCCTTTTGTGACATGCTTTGCTTTATTCTTCTGACTCACATGGGGGCAATCAACGAGTATTTATTGAGTACCTACTCAGGCAGTCCAGAGCCCTTGAGGACACTGAGAAGCTCTAGGTCTTTGGCTACGAAGAGCTACCAGTCTAGCTGGAAGAGAAAAGACGAGGGTCCAGTGCACACAGGAATTAGAGTAGGATTGAGAACTTGACGACTAAGTCAACCTTGTATATTCAGAGGAAAGGGTAGAGAAGCTGGAGAGGGTGCCATGGAGGGTGTGGAAATGGTTTGGGTAGGCCAGGAAAAGGCACACTGTGGAGAGAGATGGGAACCCAAGCTCTCTCTCTCACAGGCGACCCAGCTATTCTCCACCATAAAAGGTGTGTTTCCAGGTGAAATCGAATCACATTTTGTTCCTCATTAAGGTTGTTTCTGAGCTGGACTAACTGTCCCTAGCTGGATCTTTCTCAATTCTACAAGTATCGGATGCCTCCCAGTGCCTAGGCCTTCACACATGTCTTGGGTCGGGGGAGACACCTCTATTAACAATCTAGGGGGGCATTTGATAATCCAATGGGAGGTCTGCCTTCCCTCCTAAGGCCTGCTGCATCTTTTAGTGTCTGCAGCCCAGTCCCTCAGAAATTTGCTAAGTGTCTGGAGACTTCCGAGGGACACTGGAGGCAAGCAGTGATGGATGAGAGGAGCTCAGCTGTCCACGGGCCACGTGACTGCCTTCCTGGGGGAAACTAGGCAATTTGACTTTGAAAGACATTTGGCTTCTGGTCTCTCCAAACAGGGTAACCCTGAACAAATTAGGAAGCAGCCAAAGCTCATGAGCCCCCCATTGCTTTATTTCTGGCATCTGCCATCTTCTTCTGTTGTTTGCTCCCAAGCTTACAGCACCTTCATTCTGTCCCCTTTTCTACACAATGTCTCTAAAGCATCTGCTCATCCGACACCAGGGTGGCCCTCTTCATTCAGTCATCCAAGAAAGAGTTCTAGCCTTTTCCTTCTGCCTCATAGTAACAACCTTTAGGTCCATGTGCTTCTTTGCATATTGACACCTATTACCTCATTTGAGAAAAAGTACTTTCACATCCACTATCTCCTCACAGCTGCTATCTGTCCTGCCAAAGAGGCGAGGTGACGGCTCCTCCCCCAGCCCTCAAGGTAGGAGGAGATACCCACAGAGGCTGAGCACATCCGTGATCCAGCTGGAGCCAAATCTCCTTGGAAAGTCCCACAATCCCAGCACCATCAGCTACATGCTTTCAGAGTCCTGGACCCCTTATCACCCAGAATTTCCATTTCAAGCTGGCTCCAACCCTGTGAATAGTAACATGCCATGTCCTGGCCAGGCCTGGATGCTCAGCACACATTATAATTAACCTGTCTCTGATCCTGTTCACTTTGTGTTGTTGGGAGAATGAGATGAGATCATGGCTACAGAAGAAAGCACTTAGAAGGTTAAGTATAGCATACGGATGTAGAGGTGACAATATTACGGGTAGCATTATTCAGGGTGGCCAGAGGAACAGAGAAAGGGAACTGAAAATGAACCTTCACCCAAAGTCACACAGCTTTGGGGCCTTCCCACACCCTTTCTTTTTAAGAGACAGCCCCACAATGCACTCTGCTCCTTTGTTAGCTGGGCAGCCCATTTCCTGGCCCAAACCATCAGACAAACTGACTCCATTTGAATGCTTTGATTTCTCTGTGGACTAACCTGACCTCCATCACTGGCCAAAGAGAAACCAGGAGCTGGAGTTCACGCTAACAACTGTTGCTAGGCAGATGTGGCTAAAGACAGATGAACTGGCAGGGCAATGAAATGGTTCTGAGCTAATGCTCTATCTTTCTGTGCTTTGGGGCAGGAGAACTAAAATGTTACAGTTACATTTCCAGGCGCTGGCTTTTAGTTCTCCATCCCTCCTTGCCTTTGGCTCTTTTTTCTTTACATTTGGTTGGCTCCTTGGGGAGTCTTGTCATTCTCCTTGAAACTGGCAGGATTTGGAGCCATGTGGCGCCAATTAGCCCTCTGATTCCAGTAACTGGAGCCTGACTCTCCTGGAAACTCCAAAGATCCAGCACAGCAGGCAAGCAGCTGGGTACCTATGAGATGCCATGGATTCCAGGTGGCAGTAACAGGAACCCCATCTCCAGAGCTCTGAGATAGCTCCTCTGGGTGTGAACCTCTTTCCCCTGGTAAAGGTGCCCTCACCTCTCCTTTCAGCTAGCTGCTTCTTACTGTGTAGTGCTGCTCAAATTTTAATGTGCACATGGGTCAGGTGGGGGTATTAGCAAATTATTCTGAGGCAGCAGGTCTGTAGTCAGCTCTGACATTTTGACCTAGTCCAGGGTGATGCCACTGCTGACTATAATTTGGGATGCAAGGACATTATCCTTAGACAGCGGGAGAGCCACAGGCAGATCGGAGACTACGTCAGTGCTTTTACTCTGTTTTGTTGCACCCTTGAAGGTCCCAGTTAAAGCATAACTGTTGCCAGGGGTGGTGGCACACATGTGTAATCTCAGGAATTGGGACCAAGAGACAGGAAGATCAAGAGTTCAAGGTCATCCTCAGCTACAGAGGCCAGCCTAGTCTACACGAGACCTTGCTTCAAAACTACTAAAAACCAAATGAGTAAAAACCCATTATCACCTATCACGGACACGTTAATTTTTGTAAACAAAGCTCTGGATGGCTGAATCAGATATATCTGAGGAATTAATATGGAGAGCACAAAATATTTATGAAATGAGACAGGGAAGGTCACATTGGAGCAAGGAGAAGAAAAATACGGATTTATTTGGCCCTACTGGAGAATCTGGTCATCCCAAGGACTAGAAACATCTGGGAGTCAGGTAGTTAGAAGCTGAAAGGAAGGATACAGCTAAGTAACAGATTTAGGTGTTTATTGAGGACTTACCCTGCTCCAGGGTCTATTCACGTATTATCCCCTCCATCTTTATGGCAACCTCCTGAGCTAGGCAGTACGTACCATGACTATTTTACAGTTAAGGAACATTTGACAAAAGAGATCATGCAATCTGCTAAAGAATATATACTTAGAAGCCATGTGGAACTGCAACATGAACCCAGGTCTGCCAATTACTCTATGGTTTTTTGCCAGGAACCTATGAACCTAGCAGATTATCAAATGTAGTGAGGTCAGCTCCGTGGACTGTTCCTTCCCAAGTGGACTGAAGGCTGTTTCAGTGCTGTCTTTAAGAGCAGATGTCTTTGAAGCCGCCACACCAGTAAGCGACATCAGGGATGCTAGGCACAGACCTGACCTCCTCTTATTCATGGAGGATGTATTCTAAGACAACCCTTCCACCCAAGGTTACCTTAAACCAAAGATAATATTAAACTCTCTATATATTGTGGTTATTTCCCTGTACTTACATCCCTATGACAAAGTTTAATTTAATGAGTGAGGCACAGTAAAAGATTAACAAAGATAAAAGAGAAGATGGATTTATTGGTGCACATCCATAATCCCAGTACTCCAGAGGTTAAGGTTACGGGATTAGGAATTTGTGGCCTGCCAGGCTATGTAACAAGTTTCAGACCAAACTGGGGTATACAGTGAGAGTCCTGACTAAAAAAAAAAAAAAAAAAAAAAAGAAAGAAAACAAAAGAAATGAGACTGACTGTAGCAAAGCACGTGTGGCGGTTTGAATGAGAATGGCCCCCACGGGCCATCTGATTATATTTGAAAGCTTGGTCTCCAGTTGGTGAAACTGTTTGGAGAATGATTAGGAGGTGTGGCCTTGTTGAAGGAGGTTTATCACTGGTGGTGGGCCCTTGCCGGACCCAGTCTCTCTCTCTCTCTCTGCCTCCAATTTGAGAATCAGCATGTAAGTTCTCAGCTACTGCTCCAGTGCCATGCCTGCCTGCCTGCTGCCATACTCCCCACCATGATGGTCATGGACTCAGCCTCGGAAACTGTAAGCAAGCCCCCAATTAAATGCTTTCTTTTATAAGTTGCCTTGCTTATGGTGTCTCTTCATAGCAACAGACCAGCAAGACAGTATGATAATAAAAATTATTTTGAAGGTATGAATTATTTACTTTTGGAAATTTTCACTTGGTGTTGTTGGGCTCCAGCTGACTGAAGGTAATTAAAACTGCAGAAGGTGAAGCCATTGGCTGAGAGGTTTTGTAATGACCTGTCCACGATCTAACACCACCCTTCTTTTGTGGCCTTGGAAGCTCCTAGTCAGGAGCATACTCTCCTGTACTTACTCTCAGTTTCCCTTCTGAAATGGCCTGGCATCTTCCTTCCAAACGGAGACCTTCTTTCTGTTGCTGTGTAAGTGGGCAGGGGATGAAGAAAGGAAGCCCCACCCCCTCCCCTTGATGGCTGGAAGTTTGAAATGCTTTTGGTTGCCTTGGAACATTCCCCTCTCCTCATTTTGGATTGGTCAGCTTAGCCAAAGAAAGGTTGAACTGGCAGGCCCGCGGCTTCAAGTAAATATACTTAGGATGGTCAGCTGGAGGCAGGAGGGAGGGGGGAATTCACCAGGGCTTTATCTCCAGTCAGGAGGGTGAGGAAAAGCTCTGGTTTGCTGTCTTTCTTATGTATCTGTGGCCCCTTTCCCTATCTGTCTGCTTGTTAGGGATCTGTCTAGCTCCTAGGCCTGCATTTTCAGGTGGAAGCTGCTTATTTTTGAAAATTGTTTTTGTTTCTCTCTCTCTCTGGAATCTCAGTCGCTCAGGACCTGCAGGGGAGGTAGACCTCCTGTACTTACCAGTGCTCTCTCTAGGCCACTAGTTCTTTCTTCTGAAATGCCCCCACCTTCTGAGGAACTTGCCTGTTGCCAGCCTACCTCCCTTTTCAGTGTTACCTGTAGACTTTCTAGGCAGGTCCCAAGGTCACTGAGAACTTTCGTTCCAAATCATATGTGATCTCCCCACTCCATTCTTTTTAAAAAGAAATCTTGGTACAATATACATAACATGAAATTTACAACGTCAGCCATTTTTACTTGTACAATTAGTTCTGTGACATTAAAATCACTCACATTGTTTTGCAAATCTCACAACTGCCCATCTCCAGAAAGCATTCCTCTTCACAAACAGAAACTTACGTGTTTGGCATATTTCAGAGAGTAGAATGTCTTCAGGATTCATCCATATTGTAGCCTGTGTCAGCACCTCCTTCCTCTTAAGACTCAATCATATTCTATGTATGTGCCACATTTTATTCATCTGTGATGGACACTGATTGTTCCCAACATTTGGTTACTTCGAATAATGCTGCTATGAATACAGATGTATAAATATCTGCTGGATCCTTGATTTCACTTTTAGGGGGATTAGACCCATGTTTTGGTTTCTCCTAAAGGCTCATACGTTCAGGGCTTGGTTGCTATTTGGAAAGTGATTAGATTCCATGATCTGAGTCAACCAATGGATTGATCCTTTGATGAATATATAATGTGATGGTGTTATCACGAGGTGGTAGAAAGTGGGAGGTGGGGGCCTTGTTTGAATGAGTAAAGAAGTCACAAGAGGAGTACCCCAGAGTGATGTAATCTTGCCCCTTTTCGCTTCTCTTTTGGTTTCCTGACTGCCATGATGTGTGCAGCTGTCCTTTGTCATGCCCTTCCTCCATGGCATTTCTGCTGTGCCATGAGCCTAAAGTCAGTGGAATCAGCCAGTTGTGTACTGAAATCTATGAAACCATGATCAGAAACAAATTCATCCTCTTTTAAAATTATTTCTCTGAAACATTTCGTACACCAATGAAAAAGTGATTAACCCAACTTAGAAGTGGGCTTCCCAGATAGTATGAGAACTCTATAATAATAATAATTATTTTTTTTAGGAATGGCCATAATGTCTCAATGGCTATACCACTTCTTTCTAGCTATGACTTATTTTTCTGTTTGTTGTTTTCTTTTCATAATAGTTATGAAATGGTGGGCCCATGCCTAGTTCTGATACCACTATTGGTGAATTCAACATCTGCAGGTGAAGGGGAAGCCCCCGAAAACAACTTCTGTCACTTCATTGCCGTACCTAGACATTATCAAGTATTGTACTAACTCCCAAATCTCCAGTGCCATTATCTCCAAGCTTACCTTCTACTCACTCTCCTTCAGGAGCTCCCAAACTCTTAGACTTAAACTTTTCTAGTTTTATATTTCTCAGGAATCTCAAACTTAACATTGCTGAAACTGAACTCTTGATTTTTTTTTCCCTCCCAAACCTCATTCAGCATTTTTCATCTCAGTACGTGGCACCGAGTCGAGCTGGAAACCCGAGTCCTTCTTGAAGCCTGTCTTTCCTCCTTCATCCCTGACATCCAATTTCTCAGTAGGTACTGTCAGCTGTCACTTCAAAACACATCCAGAATCTGTCCAATTCTCTCCGGCTCCATGGCTGTCACTGATGCAAACTGCCATCGCTTCTCCTGTGGATTGCTGCATCTGCCTCCCTATTGGCCTCCCCGTGTCACTGCTGTCCCCTTCTAAATTTGGCATTTATAGGTGTTGCAAGAGTCAAGACTAGAGCTAGTCATTCCATTGTTGAAAACCCTGTTGACATTCCCCATGGCTTGTAAACAGCACTGAAACTTATTTTCCATGGCTCACATGCCCTTCTCCCCAGTGCTCTTCTTATTATTGACTGTTACAATATGGTCCCATTAGCTACTGTTGAGTTTCTCACCACACCAAACAAGTTCTTTGCCATCTCAAGGCCAGCCCATTTGGTATTCTGTTTTCCTGGAAACCTCTTTCCCTATTTTCCACATGGCTGATCTTTTATCCTTTATTTCTATGCTTAAATATCACTCTCTCACAAAGGCTTTTCCTGTAAACTGCCCTATTATTGTGGCCTGTTATTTCCTTCATGAGACTCATCACACTTTGTAATTATGTGCTTTGTGGCTATTTTGCTATAAACCCTATGAGTTGGGACTGGGTCTCTTTTGTTGAACAGTATACCTATTACGTGTTTGGCACATAGTTGGTGCTTAGTGTTGTTTTCTAAGTGAACCAATGCATAAGTGAGTAGAAGTAATTTTGAGGCACACAGAATCTCTGGCCATTCCACGCAATTAATTGTCAACTGGCTACTGGCTGTGGTTCATCCTGTGAAAGTCAGACTCATAGATGGTGATCATATTGGTCAGACTCTAGTTTCTATAATAGATACTCAAGAAAAACAACTTAATAAGAGGAACACTTATTTTTGGTCCATGGTTTTGCAGGTTTCAGTACATGCTCACATGGTACTCCATTCTTTCAAGGAAATCTCTTTCCTCATTCTTCACATAGATGCTCTTTCATCCTTTAGGTCTCTTCTTAAATATCACCTCCTCACAAAGGCCTTTCCTAGAAAGTCGGCCATGCTGCCTGTAGGCCTGTGGTGAGGATGTGGCTTGTGGTGGAGAGTACAGAGTAGAACAAAGCAGCTCTCCTCAAGGCAAACAAGAAGCAGAAAGACAGGAAGGGACAGATGACAGGACACATCTTTGCAGCACATACACCCATTGACCCACTTCTTCCAACTAGGGCCTTTATTGACACCTCCTCCAAAACCATTGATTTATGAATCTACCAAGTATTAATGTATTGATCAGATTAGATATCTTAGGATCCAATCAGATCCACCAGTTGGGTACCAAACCTTCAACTCACGCATCTTTGGGAGATATATGTCATATCCAAATCTCGGCAGCGGATCTGGCCCAAAGGAGACACTTTTCAATGTATCTGGCCAAAGACCAATGTAAGGAGAGAATGGAGTCCAAGACTACAATACAGGAAGGAACAAAAGACAGTAGGGCTCCAAGTCCTTTGAGAGTTAGAAATAGGACAGAATTTCCCTCAGAGGGAAGGAATTTTCTTTAAAGGGTATGCAATCATCTTTTCAGAATGGCCAGAAGCACTGGGTTGGGTAGGAAGAGACCATGGTCCTTACCACTCCTGAGAGTCTCCTTATGGCTGAGTTGGTTACTTTCCTTGGGCTAACTCCCTCTTCCTTCCCAATCTTTATGGCCCTGCAATTTCCTCTTCAGTTGAGCCTGAAGAACCATCTTTGGGAAAATTTGTTGGTATCTGGATTCTTTTCTTGGATTGTCTAAACTAGCTTTCCCCTAGTGGGCTGGAATTACTGTTATTTGTCATAAGAGGAAAAGTGTAGTGACCGAAGTCATTTGTTCTTCTACAAATATTTGGGAGCTTGCAGTAATTCGGTCAAAGACCAAGCCTAAAATATCTCTGAAAGGAAGCCATAGAGAGAGCCCGGTGGCGGCAGTGGCGGCGGCACATGCCTTTAATCCCAGCACTTGGAAAGCAGAGCCAGGCGGATCTCTGTGAGTTCAAGGCCAGCTTGGGCTACAGAGTGAGATCCAGGGCAGGCGCCAAAACTACACGGAGAAACCCTATCTTGAAAAATCAAAAATCAAGAGGAGGAGGAGGAGGAGGAGAAGAAGAAGAAGAAGAAGAAGAAGAAGAAGAAGAAGAAGAAGAAGAAGAAGAAGAAGAAGAAGAAGAAGGAGGAGGAAGCCGCCGTAGGGGACCCTCTTTGCAGGGTCTGTCCTCTTGCCTTCCCCTCTTCTCCTCAGGGTTACACATTCAGTAGATTCCGACGTGCTGCCTAATAGGTCCAGACACACTCCTAAACTCTCCTTGCTGGGTCTGCCAGTCTGGTGACAGATGTTAGGGCTGTTCCAGATGTGAGGCTGATGCCATATGGCATTCTGGGTCACAAGATCTGAAGCTGCTGCCATTGAGCTGTGGCAGTTAGTAGGGAGATCCTTACATTTTAGCCCTCACTCACCTGTCACTGGCTGAGGCAGTGAGGGGGAACTAGAGCGATGAAATATTCATGGGAGCTTGAAGGAGTTGTCATGTCATTCTAAAGAACCCTGGGCACCCCAGCCCCCACCTCCATGTATGACACCAAGTATTTCTGAAGGATGCCAAGACAGATTGACTGAGCAGGAGGAAAAGGGATGAGGAATGAAGGGAAAGACAATCAAGAAGAGAAGAGAAGACAGCTGAGCAGGAAAGGGGCCTGCCAGAGCCAAGAGGGAAAGAGGCAATGCCAACAAGACAGAGGAGAAATGAGACAGAAAGGCCTTGGAGACCTTGAAGGCAAAAGGACAAGGTTGGAGAAGGCAAACACTAGAGACATCATCTCTTGTCACCTTAGCTTTTTGGAGGTCCTTTCCAATTCTTCCCTTGTCCTCTAGATGCTTGCCAGATGCCCCCAGTGTTACCCTTAGGGCATCCACCACTGCTCAAGGACCATATGGTAATGAGAGCCTTCAGATAGAGCACTTTAGAGGACAGAACTCTTCTGGGAGGAGGATTGCTATGATGCCAAACTGACAGTATGGCACTCCTACCCGGTTCACAGATGGGGATACAGTGGACAAGCAACAAATGGGAAACATTATGAACGAAAGGCCTGGGACACTTTGCTGACGTAGGCCAATTTTCCAGGCACCAGAAACTGGATTTTTGTTGTGAAAGAGGAGATTAAGAGAAGCCTAAGAGGACTGGGAGAGAACTGCAGAAAATAGGAGGGCAGAGTCGTGATGGGAAAAGTAGAGTTGGCAGGGAAAGGAACAGCAGGCCTGGACTGTTCTCCTTGGTGCACACTCTCTTTGAGGCTAGGCTGGACCATAGAGCTCGGGCAGAAAAGGCCAAGCCAGGAGAGGGTTCCTGGCTACCCAATTTTTTTCTTCTCTTGGATCCCAGCCTTTAGTCTACCAAGGACTGAGTTGTAAACAAAGCTTGGAGGACAGACAAGGGAGCAGGTGTGGTCAAGAGTTTCTGGGAATTTCCCAAGTAGCTGCCTCCAGCAGCAAAGACCCAGGACTCATATAGCATCTCCCTGGGGCCTGCTTGGCAGGCACTGACTGCACAGGGCTCTGGGCAAAGCCTCTCGAAGCTAAAAGAGTGCCCATTCAGCTGTTGGACCATGCCAAGACCCTCCTCATTATGAGACTACTAAGCATCAATGGCCCGAGCCACTGGCCTTGGATGGCCCCAGCCTCTGATTTTGGTCAACTCCAGGACAATCTCAGAGTTGGCAACAATCATGCAAGTTATTTCCTTGCTCTTGTTGCGCCCCTGCTGATTTCCAGAAACAGGAGGGGAAGGCTAGGCCTGCAAGCTGGGTCCTGGAGGAAGTGCCAGACCTGGACCGATAGAGAGGGAGGGCACAAACAGGCCCAGAGACCAAACAGTTCAGGAGATATGCAGCAGAAGGCATGAAGATGAACCCAAGGACAGGCTAACAGGAAAGCAAAAGGCTATAGTCAACTTAGTGAGTAGGACTTTCCCTCATGTCCGGCTTTGCAGGGCCACAGAATTTTCCCCTCAGTGTTCTCTCAGGGAGCTTCTGAGAAGGCAGTAAAGTACATCTACTCTGGTGCTTTGCCTAGATGTCTGAAATGGGTATCTTCAGCATAGAACTTAGGACCAACAGGCACCAGGCTGATGTGTGAGAGAGCAGTCCCCAGATCCTTCTCTTGTGTCAGCTCAGACCTATTCAATCAGTCCACCCCAGATGCAAGGCAGAAATTAGGTCAAGAAGCCACTAGACAAAGGAAAGGATGTGAATAGAGGCCTGGTTAACCCATAACACCCTGCCAGGAGGTGTCCAGAGATGTTAACTGCAGCCTCAGGACAATGAGACACCTTTTATTCTGCCTAATTGCATCTTCCTGCTGAGAGAGAAGACAGAATTTTAAAGTCTTCCCCGAACTGGGGTCAGAAAAGAAAAGTGAGGCTGATGAACACTCCACCTAAGAATAAAAGCAACAGGCAGAAAATGCCTGCCAAAGGCTACAATCCACAGCACCACAGAGGTTAGGCACAGAGTAAGGGACTAGATGAGAAGGAAGAATCTTCCTAGCAAGGAGAAATAGAACGTATAGTTATGGAGAGACAGGGGACAGACTGGAATAGGAGGATAACATGAGGAGAGGTCAAGGGGAAATACAGGGAGGAACAACTAACACCAAGGAGCATATGGAGGGCCATTTGAGAACTTACTGCAGTAGACGCTTCTTAAAATATATACATACAAGAGAGAAATCTAAAAGGAGTCACCAAATAATGGGGAGGCAATGCCCCAACTAGACGTCTTCCAGCAAGTGAAACCTCCAGTACCAGGAATAGGTTATATCTCGTTGAATCATTGGCCAAAGGTGTCTCATGAGAATCCCCAAACAACCCAGGCTATTGCCAAGGCTATTGGTTACTCTCCACAAAGTGATGGGAAGGCCCTATTGCTGAAGATAACACCTATACAACTCTTTGAACACGGCAATGTTGAGCTGGTGCCTACCCCGACTGACTAGTGTTCATGGTATTAGAAGATACTGTGCATGCTACCAGAGGAGAAAGGTAACCATCAACCCAGCTACAAAACCTGTGATCTACAATGGTGACCCTCCTGCAATAGTGGCACAAAATTGAGGGATTAACCAACCACTATCTGATTGGATTTAGTGTCCACTCCATGAGATAAAACCTGTGCCTGACACTGCCCTGGTGGTCAAGAACCCGAGACTAGGTAGACCATGGACCTAGGGAAAACCAAATTCTACTGTTTTGCTAAGGGAACACAGCAATAAAATGACATTCTGCTATACCCATAGATAAATGTCATATTCAGCCACCATCAGAGAAGCTAGGTAGATGGGAACAAATACAGAGACCCACAATTGGATGTGCAGAGAGTGAGAGACTTTGGAACACTCAGTCCTAAATGGGATGTCTCTATCGAATCCCTCCCCTCAGGGCTCAGGGAGCCTTGCAGAAGAAGGAGCAGAAAGATTGTAAGAGACAGAGGGGATGGAAGACAGCAAGGAAACAATGTCTTCCAGACACAGGACAGACACACATATAAACTCACAGTTTGTGGCAGCATGCACAGGGCCTGCATTGGTTCATATGGGGCCCCAGTGCTGAGAGGGGAAAAGGACATACACCCCCATCCCTGACCAATTAGCTGTTTAATTGACAACTGCTTTCTCCACTGGAATCCCACTGTGTATATAAACCAGATTCAAGGGCAGGTCCTACACCTAGCAGTAGATGGCCAACACAAAACAAATTTAATGGTGTTTTTTTAAATCTCATATTACTTTGTTTGGGCAGTTTTTTTAAAATCCTCACTGGTCTTTTGTACATATATTATGGTTTCCAATATTGTGGGGGTTTTATTTTTTGGTGTGTGTGTGTGTGTGTGTGTGTGTGTGTGTATGTGTGTGTGTATGTGTGTGTTGTGCTTTTTCTCTGTTTATTTTATATTTAGTTTTCTTTTTAATCTGCCTGTTTGTTTTCTAAAGAGAGAAAGAAGTGTGGAGTTGGATGTGTGGGGAGGTGGAGAGGATCTGGGAGGAGATGGGGAAGGAAAACCATGATTAGAGTATATTGCATGGATTCTCAATTAAAACAATGTAGAAAAATGATAATTTTTGAGGACTAACTTTTAGTTACTGTACCTGAATAGCTTATTAACCAAGAAAGCCCTTCCTTAAGCCTTCCGATTTTGGCATTATAGTGTATTGTGCTTTGATTGATTAAACCTCATAGAGCCAGGGCTTTCTTGAAGAACAGTGCAAGTTCTCTTTCTGTTCAGCTTCTTATAAAGGAAAGGATAGCATAGTCCTTTGCTGTGAATGAAGGGCTCTCCTCTGCAGGTTTTGGATAACATTAACTCATTCCTTCATTTGTATATGCACCCAAAAAAATCTCCTGTACATCTACTATGTACCGAGCCTATACCTCCAGCCTAATGTGGAGATGGGTATGTAAACAAATACAAAACTACATGTTACCTGGCTGCACAGAGGGCATCAGAGGATGCTGTGGGGACACAGAAGAAGGTATCTCCCAGCAGATCTCCCCTCCCCTTGCAGAGTGGTGAAGGTGAGAAGGACATTCCAGAAAAGGAATGTCAAATGTGACAGCAAATGAATAGTTGGGAAGAGTCAGCAAAGAGGGAGACCTCTGGGTACTTAAGTCACTGCAGTTGGAAGAAATTACAGAATAAATTCAAGTCCAACTTTAATTTGAGCACAGCTCCCCACTGACTCCTTTCATGTAGCTTTATGAAGTGATGCAATGGACTCTGATGAGAGCACAGAGAGCCGGAGCCCTGCAAACACGGGCTTGGCAGCGAACTTCTCGTGCACGTGCAAGGCTCCCCTCCTGGACCAGCAGCAAAGGTAGGCTGATAGCAGGTTCAATAAGATCCAGCCCTAGTCCCAGAGACCAAAGGCACGGAACTCACACACACACCCTATGTTGTCCATATTGAAGAGGGTCTATTCAATGCTATTCTCTGAATGGGCTGGGAAAATAGTAGGAAATGACAAAGGACCCCATTGAAGGGTTAGATATGACCCAGGAACAGCCTCAAGGGATTTGTTACATGTAGATTTCAGCTTACAGGGATCATGCTGGGAAGGGGGCACAACAATAATCTTATGCATATACAGGCTGCAGCTTCTGCTACTAAAGTTGTAGTTTCAAAACAAGACCCTCCCCCCTCCTTAGGTGATACAAAGAGTTTCGTCCATCACTGCAAATATTCTTTAAAAATTACCTCCTAACAGAGGTACTCAGATAGAGCCATAATATCGGATTAATAACTCCAAGCCAGCAAACCAGACACTAGTTTAATTAATAAAACCTATAAAGCATTACAACTTATTGATGTTACAGGCATGGCATTTAGTATAACAACAAAGCCCAAATCCATCCGGAACACTCTAGTTTCTTCTGGAAGCCTGCTCTCCACCAGTCTATGCAATTCTATCTTTAGTGTACGAGGAGCTGAGAAATGAGAAAGATAGTGCAGAGTTCTGGGCAAACAGCTGGGGGACTACAGTAAATACAAATCCCTGTTTTCATGCCCGGATCTGCCAAGGAGTTGTTACAGCTCGCTCTGGGTTTGGAGTTCTTGGATCTAGGTTGGAAGCCCAACTCTTAAGCCTCAATTCCTTTATTTATAAAGTGAGACTCGTCATAGGACTCACTTGAAAACACCTATACAAAGGTTTAATACATGAAACACGCTGGCAAATGAGTGCTCACTTACAGGCTGTACTAGCAATTATTATTATCATTGGCCATCAAGTCATGGCATGTGCTGTGTTGTTCTGGCCCTCTGTTTGTCTTTCTCCACAGTTTGTAATTGGGGGAGATTTGAAAAATTGATTCACCATTCATTAGGACGAGGTCCTGACTTCAGAACTATAGAATTAAAATAAGTTTCGCCACAGGCAAATCAACCTGTCTTTTTTTTTTCCTTTTTAATTACTTCATTAAAGTCTGCTTGTCACCATATTTCCAGTAGGTACCAATGAGGATGTGTTTGAAGAAAGAGTGGGTTGACATCCTAGCTCTGCCTTTCACTAGCTGTCGGGCCATGGCCTTGAAGGCCTCTCTATGCCTCGGTTTCCTCTTTTGTAAAATATGAATAATATTAGTATTTACCCTACAGGATTTTTGTGACGATTGAATAAAATAGTGCATGTAAAGTACTTAGAACTGTGCCTGGCATATAGCAAGTTCCAAACAAATGACAGCTAGTGTTGTTATTATTGCATATGACATTATTACTGAGAGGTTGAGAGCTTAGTGAATCTAACCTATGTAGCTGAGAATGGAAAAACAGAGGGGAGACAGGTTTTTGTGATCTCAGGCCTGACACCCTCTGAATTTTACACAATCGAGAGAAAATAGTGACAGGTATGTTCCTGCCTATTCTCACTTGCTAAAGGATGAAATGTCTGTAAATAACATACCATACCGCCAGGTGGGTACAGTGGTCATGTTCCTCAGCCTGACTCTGCTAGGAGAACACTGAGGTCTCAGCTGTCCCCTCCCCACAAAGCAATCAGCATCCTCTGTGCACCCTCCCCCACCTTCAAAGATCCCCGGGAGTGCAACCTAGCCACTATGCCTGGGAAACAGAGGAGGGGGGCTAGAAGCCCAGATCTTTCCCCACTGAACTCGCAGCTGCTGGCTGGGGACCAAAGCTCTCACCTGGAGAGGATCCTGGAGGATCTGGCTACTGGCAGGGGGCTTGAGTTCCAACACCTAGAAGCTCTGCCCTCCCCTCCAGCTTTCTGCTCTTTTAGCCTCTCTTCACCCTCTTCGCTCCCCGCTCCCCGCCCCCCACCCTCAGCAGGAAAACTTCCCGCTCCTGCTGCCACTTTGCCATCGGCATCCAAACCTCTGCCCCGCATGCATCTTGCCTTGCAATTTCCTGGTCCGTGGCACAGCGAACCGACCCGAGGGCCTCTTGGCAACTAGAAGGAATCCTTGGGGGCTTGAGGTGGGGGATGGAGAGGCATATCACCCCCCAAAGCGCCAACTTTGTACATCCTCTGCCCCCCTCCCAGGGAACATAGAAAGGGGGCGCGCCCAGAAGGAAGGGGCACATGCCAGAGCCTCCCCCAAGTCACTCTAAGGTGCCAATGAGGACCCTAGCAATCTCTGCGGACCTTATAATCCCACATGCTCCCGGCTACATGACCCTTTCCCAGGTGAGCCCTAGCCTGGCTGCTGGGGCGCAGTACTTACTGTCGCGGACCCTCTCCAGGCCCTGGCTGCTTGGCTGTGGAGCGGGAGCCCGCCCGCCCGCTGTCTCTCTCTCCCGTGCGCTGCCCCTGCCTGTGCCCAGCGCAGACACTAGCAGCAGCAGCGTCTGTAGGAAGAGAAAGATCACGCCTGCCTTAGAAACCCAGCCCCTGCTGTGACCAGAATCTTAAAGAAGGAGGCGACTGGCTCGGCCCCAGAGCAGAGGCTGGGGTGATGAACTAAGCACAGAGCTGGTAAACACAGCCTCAGCCCTTCTTTTCCATCTGGATTCTGGCCTCAGGAGCAGTCTGGTGCCCCTGGGGGACCCCTCCCTCTGGGAACAGAGGTGTGTGGATAATCCAGCTGCTGCTTAGCTAGGCTGGCCACTACTTTGCATTCATTTTCTCATTCCAGCGCCCTCTTTATTGTACAGAAAACAAAACTGATGCGGGGGAGGGGGAGCAAAACAAATGCCCCCTGAGATTCAGGAGACACGAACTGGTGGGGCCAAGGTTAGAAACCACAGAGATCTTAAATGAGGGGGTACGTGGCACAAACTCCACTTTGTATTACTGCAAAGTAGCGTTTGAAATCCAGTGTCTTTACCTCTCCTTTCCCCATTTTTCTAACTGGACTAAGGTAAGGAAGGACAAATGGCAAGCCCACGCATCCTTCGTTAGCACAGACAGTTCATTTTTTTCATTTGGGTTTTTGAGACTGGGTTTCTCTGTGTAGCTTTGGAGCCTTTCCTGGAACTCGTACTGTAGACCAGGCTGACCTCAAACTCATAGAGATCTGCCTGCCTCTGCTTCCAGAGTGCTGGGATTAAAGGCGTGCACACTGCCCAGCGACAGTTCTTTTCTTAACATTTGTTAGGTACCTACTATGTGCCAGGCTCTATGGGAGACAGACAAGGGGGAGGGGAATGTCTGGATCCAGCTGGTCTTCTCTGAAGTCTGGGTTATGCTAGGGATTCGTCGAGGATCGTGCTCAGGTCCTAAAGACGAGAGCAGCCAGTGTTCTCAGGTAACCCTCACAGTAGAACTTCAGAGAACCATTGATGGGGGAGCAGAGAGAAGCTCCTAGAGACAATTTGGGGAGGATCCTGCAGTGGGGGCTGATTCTAACTCCTTCCTGCTACTGGATTGAGGGCCCATGGAACCTGGTACTCTGTGAAGGATGAATAGAAGGTGGCTTTGTTAGGAGATTAAGCCTCATTGGCTTCCCTATGGGTATCAGGTCACACTTGGCCTTTCTTTGGCGTTGACATTGGTGAATTGGGAAAGATCGTGTACTCCTTCCTCCCTGGTCAAAATGATCAGATAACATAACATACTTGCCTTATTTTAATCACTTAAAGAGGTCAGTAGAGCTGTGTGTGGTTGGCCTTATCTATAGCCTCAGAGATTTGGGAAGCTGAGTATGAAGGATCACTTGAGACCAGGAATTCAAGAACAGCCTGGTGACATGGTGAGACCATTTTTCAAAACAAAAAAAATAAGAAGAGGAACCATTGTAGAACTTATGTTTCTCCCTTCCTTCCTCGGTTGCTTATCCACTCAGTCATTCATGCAGCAAATATTTATTAGCATCTTTGTGTGCTGGGTACTGTGCTAGGAGCACGCTTCCATAGTCCTGTAGGAGAGTGTGCCTTGCAAGGCAGAGAGATCACAAGACTGGAAGTTAGGAAGCATTTAAAGCCCCAGTTCTTTGACTAAATGGCTGTGTGACCCTGCATGAGTCATGTATCCCTTTGGGACCTCAGTTTTCTTGTTGGTCAAACAGGGATAATAACACCTTCCAGTCCAGCTTTCTGGGGGTGTTTGTGATGCTGGAGGGAGGTAATGGATGTGAAGGAGCTTTGAAAAGTATAAAGCCACTAGACAAATGTCAGGGATTAGTCTGTCTCCTAGATGGGAGGGGGCTACTGGGAAGTAAAGCTGAAAAGAAATCCTGGCTGACTCTCCAAGATTGATTGCACTGAATTTCATCTTTCCAGAACTACTGAGCCTGCACCTAGGCAGTCTTGCTCTGGAAAATGGCATCCTCCCTCAGCGGTTAGTAATGACTTGGCCTTAAATAGGGGAGATTGTTTTGGGGACTTGAATGGAACCAGCAGAACTGTCTGGGCTCTGGATCTCTAATGGCAATAGCAGCCTCCTCCTCCTCCTCCCATGAGATTATCCAGTCCCAGGATTGCAAGTGTCTGGGTTGAAACCTCTTGAGGCCCCCAAGACACATTCTGTTCAGAAAAGCACAGAGCTCATGGCAGACAGCAAGCAAATGGTGGTCCAGAGCATGGAGGCTTACTTTTGCTATTAGCTGGGGTTCTGTGTTCTGCCCAAGTAGCTGAGACTTGCAACAGAACTAGTAGAAACTTTGGGAGGGTCTTTCACTTGTTTAGCTCATATCATGGACCACCCCAAATATCTCTACAATCTAAATTACAACACAATTGTCCCTTGGTATCTACAGGGAAGGTTTCAGGATCCCAACAGATGCCGAGATATAAGGATGCTCATCTCCCTTATTTAAAATAGCACAGTATTTGCATATAATCTATGCACATCCTCTTGTATACTTTAAATCACCTCTAGATTACTTAAAAATCCAATACAATATAAAAGTTATGTAAGTAGTTGTCATACCATATTGGTTAGTGAATAATGACAAGAAATAAAATTTAACACAAACATAATTCTCTTTAGAATTTCTTTTTCTTTTCTTTTCTTTTTTTTTTGCAAAAGAAGCAAGATAATTTTATTCTTTGGACTATTTTGATTTACAGTTGGTTGAATCGGAGAATGCAGAACCCAAGGGAACAAGGGACTACAGTATGTCTGCCATGCTACTGTATCTTCAAGACACATTTCCAGATTTCCAGATGTGCTCACTTTTACCCCCAACTACTCGAAGCAAACACACTTTAAGGAAACACGGGGTCCTGGTGGGCAAAACCAGTTTCTAGGCACATCTGCTAGCTTCTTCCCTTCCAGTCTCACTTCCTGTCAGATTGTCATCAAGATTGGCTCTAAGAATGCTAGAGGTGACAGAAGACTGGGGGAAGGCTCAGGTACCTAGGAAGCGGAGCCAAGCCCAGAGCTGCCCTCAACAGCTCTGGAGAACTAGAAAGAAAGCCAAAGGGAAGAAGAGCAAGCACTTTGGCCTCAAGCCAGGGCACCTGCAGCAAGTAGGTTCCTAGGGAAGACACGGAACAGACACATCCCACACCCAGCCTTCCCTGGCAGCTGTAGAGTCCATCCCTCTTGTGGCTGGGGCTCTTCTGGATGTCTTCATACATTCCCTTGTCACATCCATCTCGCCCAGGCTGCTTCTCTTAATAAAGTGCCCCTGCCGCCACTCCAGACAGCCTGATGTTATCCTTCATCCTCACATCCTTCTCTCTAGCCAGCAGTGACTCAAGCTTCCTGGGTCACAGTAGATTTCTGGGGGAAAAGCTTCCTGAGTGTCCACGTTTACGGCTTGAGGGTCGCTTTGGGTGCATTCATAATCAAATACTCTTTCCGTGCCCTGCCACGGTGGTCTAAGCCCCAGGTTCAGATGCTTGCTCTGGCTGGCCTGTATCATCTCCCTAGACCAGTTGCCACTCTCTTGGAACCTATAGCTTGGCTGGAATTTACAACGCCTTTTTCTCTCAGCAAGTGTCAACAACACTCCCCACTCCCTTGTTTATACTCTATCCCCAAAGAGCAGAAAGCCTCCAGATCCAAAGGAATGAATCACGAGGGTAAAGTCTCAGGCACAGTGACAGGCAATGAAGGAGATACCTTTGATCACATGATGTTTACCTATGTGTAAGGCTGGCCCTGAAGATATTCTGGCATTTTTGCTCAAATATAATGAAGACTTGGGATAGTAGCAAAGAAGCAAAGAGAAAACATCCTGGGCTGTGAATAGAGACAGCTTGCTGTTCTCCTCAGCTCTGGCAGCAATTAGACGTATGTGGCCTTACACTTCCCTTTTCTACACCTCAGTTTCCCCACATATTAAATGAGAATGCTGGGTTAGGTGATTCCGTGGTTCCTTCCTGTTTAAATAAACACAGACTCTAAGTCCTCTGACATTGGAACTGCTGTTCTTGTAAGGGCAGGTCCTGATCACAGGGCAGCAGGTACATTAGCGGTATTCATGCAGGGGAGTTAGACAAAGGGTTGGCATTATGGGCATGGACCTGATACTGCTACTGAACAGCATAGGCACTAATGTACCTTTATTATGGAAGGAAAGCAGAAAAAAAGGACTCCTTGGATTTCTAGAGGTAGTTATCTGCCTGAGAATCCTAGACCCTCTAGGACTGATTCCACTAATGGAGGATCAGGGCTGACATTCCCCTGGGAAACACCTGTAACACCATCTTACCTGTTAAAATCTTACATTCCTTCTTTAGTGATTGGTAAATAGCTGCTCCCCCAAAGGCCTCCTGGTGCCCCCACTTCCTAGCACTACCCACTGGCTTCTGACCCAATCTCTCCTCTCCACAACCCTGTTCGGATTCTCGGAGCTGCTCATTCTGACTGAACTGAAGATTTGTCAGGTCTTTTCTGAGCTGAGGGATGCTTGACTTTCTGCCTCCTAGTCAGTGCGCCTGATTGGTTTACAGAATCGAGAGAAAGAAGGGAGCCATGGTGGCAGGAGGGGACTGGTTATGTAGTTTGCGGCTCCTGCGTTGGCGACCCTCTGCTTGGTGATCGGGATCTAGTTGCTAGAGGATGAAGGCAAATATGTTGATGTTGGAGGAATATGCTTCTGTGTTACGACTACCTCGCCACACTGCTGCCCTCCGCAGGGGCTGTCAGATGTTCCTACTTGCTCCCCAGGTCTAGGTGGGGAGCTCCCCCCTGCTCAGCCTTTCCCCTCCTCCTATCCTTCCCTCCTTGGTAGCTGACACCTTATCTTCTGCTTCCAGCCAGATAAGCTTCCCAGCACCGGAAATCCCCCTCCCTTGGCCCTCTTCTTCTTCCCTCTGAGATCCTGCTTCCTTCTCCCTGTCAAGGCCTAGCAGCTCCAATAGGTGCTTTGCCCCTGTGGTGTGAATGTTCTGTTCTCCCTGGGCCCAGTATTAATTTGCTCTCATTTGTGAGCTGCATTGTTAACGTGCACGGCCTTCTCTCCACGTGTAATGCTGTTCCCTGCTGCCTCTGTTGCCTCCCCACCCACACCCTTCTTTAACCTTGTAATAACAGGCCCTCCCTTGTGGAGAGAGGGCTGGGCTTCCTCAAAATGCCCTTATACACGATGTAGTGATTCACCACATCCTCACAAACCCTGGAGGAAGCCACTCCTGTGGGATGGGTGAGGAGAAAAAGGCTCAGAGAGGTGAGAAAGCTTGTGTGTGTGTGTGTGTGACCAATAAAACATGATGTGAAATGGCCAAGAGGGCTTAGAAACACAGCTCTTTCCTATGGCACCCCACACATTACCCTCTAGGGCCATATGGAGTTCTTGGGAAGGTGTAGGCACGTACATACTAGGATATGAATTTGGATTATGATTGTGTGTGTGTTGGGGGGTGTCACAGAATCCCTGTAGGACAGGCCCCTACATGAGTAGTTTTTACAAACTTCCTTAGGCAATTCCTAGGTGCAGCCAGGGTGAGAGCCAAGGTCTGAAATGAGGAGGTGGGGAGAAGAAGAGAGGAGGGGAAGGAGAGGAGAGATGAAGGAGGGGGCAGAGGGACAGCAGACAGGAGTGAACAGAAGAAAAAGACGAAGAAGAGATTTGGTTTAGCAGCCTACAGCTTTGTTGAAAACCTTGGGCATCTCCAGTAAGAACCAAACCGGAGGTAGAGTGGATATAAAGTATGGCCTCAGTCTCCCCCTGAATTCCACTTGAATCATTTGTACAGGCCTTTTCAGTCCCTCCTTAGCTTTGGACTGACTTTCTCATATGCTATTCAGGTGTCTAAGTGTGTTTAGTATCTTTTGTCTGCAAGTAGAGCTAAACTGCCTTGTTATAGCATTGGGGCTATCGAGAGCTGAAGGGTCAAGACTTCCCTTTCAGTCAGTTAGAAATAGTTTATCTTTAGATTATACGTTGAAAATCCTAGGAATAATAATCATCTAAATAGTTACCATATATTAGTCACTTATATGTGACAGGTATCCCAGTTATCTGTCCTCAGCTTGTTCTCATAATTATCTTCTGAAACAGGTATTGCTTTAAACCTATTTTATATATTGGGTAAAATGAGACTCCGGTTACTTTATTTAAAGTTCACTCAGGTAAGCAGGAGAGCTTTGTTAGGCTTGCCCCGTGCTTTTAAATTATTTTCTTTCTTTCTTTCTTTCTTTCTTTCTTTCTTTCTTTCTTTCTTTCTTTCTTTCTTTCTTTCTTTCTTTCTTTCTTCCTTTTTTTTTTTTTGATTTTTCGAGACAGGGTTTCTCTGTGTAGCTTTGCACCTTTCCTGGAACTCGCTCTGTAGACCAGGCTGGCCTTGAACTCACAGAGATCTGCCTGCCTCTGCCTCCCGAGTGCTGGGATTAAAGGCGTGCCACCACCGCCTGGCTATTTTCTTATTTAAAAACTTTTACATTCAATATACTTTAATCATATTTTCCCCTCCCCAGCTCCTCTCAAGTCCTTCCTACCTCTCTAGCCACCCAACCTTATGTTTTTCTCCCTCTCTCTAGACCCCTTCCATAGAACAACAACAACAACAAAAAGATCAGAACAAACAATGTGAGCATATATTTGTGTGTATGTGTACAATGTATGTGCATTGCCCACAAAGGCCAAAAGAGGGCGTTGGATTCCCTGGAACTGGAGTTACAGATAGTTGTGAGCCAGCCACTATGGATTCTTGGAATTGAACCTACGTCTTATGCAAGAGCAGCAAGTGCTCCTAACCTCTGAGCCATTTCTCCAGCCCCTTGATAATATATTTTTTTAATTATTGATATATAAAAATTGTCCTGGCAAGATGGATCAGCAGGTAACATTACTTGCTGCCAAGCCTGGTGACCTGAGTTTGATCCCTGGAACCCACACAATGGAAGGAGAGCACTAACCCCCACAAACTGTCTACATACACACACACACACACACACACACACACACACACACAAACACACACACACACACACACACACACACACACACACACACACTGGCATGCTGGCTCACAAATCAATAAATAAACATTATTTTAAAATGTAAAAATCCTCAGATCTCACATGAGCGTCCAGATTTTTGACTTCTCTTGAAAAAAAAAAATCCTACTAGTAACTCGGTGTTTTAAGGATCCACCAAATAACAATTTGCTGGAACTAAGTAGTTGTGTGCCTTTTGGATGGGAGGCTCTCTGGGACACCCCAGTGCCCCCCATTCCTTCCGTAGCCTCATTATAGGGTGAAGTGTCAGTCTCTATTTAATAGTGTACTTAAACTCCTGGGCTGTTTTTATTAAAAGAACAATTAAAAAGGGAAAGAGAGCATTTTTTGGGCATTATATCTGATCTCCCCCTAATGAGTACATTGACTCTTTATGACTTGGCCATGTGGGCATCTGAGTTTATAATCCCATCTCTCCCCTCTGCCATTTCTTTAACACAGTGAGAGGACAAGCTGAGTGCTCCTGTTACAGACTGGTTCAGAGCCTCCATGGTGGAGGGTGCACCCTTGTAGGCAGTTGGTGTTACAGAAAACCTCGGACCCATGGAGGCAGGACCCTAGAACCAGGAAGAAAGAACAAGTCCCCAGAACCTCAGCAATGGAAGATAGCTGAGTTATACCTTCCAAGACCGACTGACTTGTTCAGCTTCCTCTTGATCATCTGTGAAATGGGTAGAGTGGGAATAACATTCCCTATTATTATTGTTACTAAATTATGTTACTAAAGTATGCATTCCAGGAGTTGGGGATTTAGCTCAGTGGTAGAGCGCTTGCCTAGCAAACACAAGGCCTTGGGTTCAGTCCTCAGTTCTGGAAAAGAAAAAACAAAAACAAAAACAAAAACAAAAAAAAGTATGCATTCCATGGGGTTATTATGAAGAGTACGTGTGAGGGGCCTGGTTCCAAGGAAATGCTTAATAAATGCCGGCTATTTTTATTCCCATTATTCTTCATGTTGGTTTCTCTTTGTCACCACCAACATGCTTTTGTTTCCTCTTTCTCCTCTCTATGGCTTTTACTGTCCCGAAGATGGACCCCAGGAACTCATGCCTACAACACAAGTGCTCTGCCACTAAGATGAACACCCAGTCCACACCCCAGCCTTGAACACACTGTTTGCCAGCCAAGTGTCATCCTGATGTGGATAATGATGTCGAGTATTCAACGGTTCGGCATTGGGTCAGGGTTATAGAAGCAGAGAAATCTTACAGATCTTTCTTTCTGGGACAGTCTTTTTTCAGGGCCACGCGTGGAAATTTGGGGTGACGTTTTATTAAGCAAAATTGCATTTCTTGCTTTACAGTGGGATCACACTAAGTTTATGCTTCCATACTTATACTCACGTTGCTATGCCTTTTCTCAGAATGCTCTCTGCCACCTTGACTGCCTGGAAACCTCCAACATCACCTTTTGGACTCAGCTGAAGTCACCTTGCCTGGGGAAGCCTTTATAAAGCTCATCTTCCCCTAGGGAGAACTAATTTCAAAGTTCAGCCTCCATTAGAATGTGTGCTCATGGAGGGCAGGACAAGACCTTTGTTCTGCTCATTAGATCCCCAGAGCCAGCAAATGTTTTTATTTTTTTAATTTTTAGACAGGTTTCACTATATAGACCAAACTGGCCTGGAACTCAATATGTAACCAAGGCTAGCCTCAAACTTACCATCCCCCTCCCCCACCCTTACCGTTGCTGGGATTGCAGGCATGAACCACTACTAAATTAAATACTTTAATTTTTAAAAAACAATCTATACTTACTTATTTTATGTGTATGAATGTTTTGCCTGAATATGTGTCTGTGCACCATATTTGTGTCCCATGCCCTTGGAAGCCAGAAGAGGGTGTTGGATTCCTTGGAACTGGAGTCACAGATGGTTATGAGTCACCATGTGGGTGTTGGGAATTAAACCTGGGTCCTTTGGAAGAGCAGCTAGTGCTCTTAACCTCTAACTCATTTCTCTAGCCTCAGTTAATGTTTTGCGAATAAATGGGCAGGGAAGAATGTGGTGAAGAGAACTGTTGAAGATACCTTAGCAGTAACACTTTCTGGGTTTAGTCTCTCTCTTTTAACTGTCTCTGCCCAGCATCCTATATTTTTCAAGCTAACCTAAATTCTCTGTTCTAAGACTTTCTTGTAAGGTCAGTAAACAAAACGAGTTTGGAGCTTTTCTAAACTTGTAGCATGTCCTCATTCCTTTGGGTAGTCATCACTGTGATGGATATGTATGCTTCTCCCACCCAGGATTTCAGAGTGTCCCCTGAAGCATTAGGAATTTCCTGAAGATCCCTCCTGAGCACCAAAAATGGGTGCTTTATATTCTCATCCCCTTTAGGATCTCCTACTAGGTCTTTTTTCTCAGAACATATTTGAATCTCCCTAAAGGAGATTTGTCACCCTGGGATGCTAGCTACTTCTGAGTGTAGTTCTAATGCTCCTTCAGTCATTCCCCACAGCTTGTCCTCTAAATCAGGAGAGAATTTTCTTCAAATGATTGTATGTACCAGTCTCTTATGGAGAACAGGCTAACACAGCTTGGGGCACCAGCCCTGTCACTAGTCATAAGAGTAATATAGGATAGTCATGCTCAACAGTCGACCCATCCCCCAGTGCGGTCTGGTCTGGTCATCATCTCCAACCTCAAGGTTATTCTTATTCTGTTTCCTCCAGACACAGACTATGGGCATGTAAAAACAACTTGAGAGCCTTTAAGTCAAAAGTATATCTTTCCAAAAAGCCAGATGATTCTGAGGCATTAGCAGACACCTTGGTGCTTCTGTCGCAGGAGGAGCTAATGTCGCATAAGGTGGCTGGCACTAGGCCAAGCAGTGTTCTGTGAAGGAGCCCTCCAAGTTGGAGAACACATACCCTAGGACCCAGGGTATGCCAGAAGATCCAGGTGAGATTAGGAGACAGTGGGAAGATCAAGGAAGTAAGTTTCTATAAAGTACCAATCCCAGCACTGTGCGCATATGCATGGGTGCACGCATGCACATGAGTGTGAGTGCGCATGCACACACACCAAAACACAGGCAGGGCCATAAGTTGGCAGGAAAACACCACCCACACTCTTGCTATAAGACCCACATGTGATTTGCCAACAAATTGCAAATTAACCTCCTAGTGAACAGATTAATGGTATTCATGGTAATTTACACTCTAAGTTTCATAGCAACAGACTTTGAGTATTCTGGTTGCATAAGAATTCAAGGATTTTTAAGTTCCTGGAGACATTGTAGTAATTAACCTGATAAGCCTATGCAAATTAGCCCCAATTTGACACTGTCATTTCTGAATTCAGTATCCAAAGTATTGGCTCAGAAGGTTGCCGGTTGCTGCTCCAGATCCTTGGCTTGAGGTGCTAAGCTGACAGATGCCAGTCTGCATTTGTTGATGCAAATGAGGCCACAGAGCAGAACTCCCCATCAGACCAAGGGAAGGACTGGACAATTACAAATGGTCTACTGCACGACAAGGAGAATGGAATTGATGCTCTGGAGAAATGATGATGGGGTACCAGTGGATCTGTATAAGACCAACAGGGGTACCTTAAGGTCCTTGGTTTGGGACACAAGTCTCTGGTGTGTGCAGGAGTTTGGACTGAAGGTCAAACAGAAGCAGCCTTTTTGTGGCATACTGCCATGTGCAACTGAAGGGTTTTTTCCCCCAGAAAGATCAGTTTCCTAAAATAAACCCAGGAGCTGGGATTCCCAGTTTTTTCCCTAGGAAGGTGAGGTTTAATTGGCTCTATTGCCCATTCTTAGCAAAAAATCACAGAATATGCTCAACTCCCTCATCAAATTAATCAGCCTAGAGCACAGCTTGTGAGCTCTCTCCGTGGGTGAACTAGTTCCTATCCAATAATGTGTAGCTTCAGGGGGTGGCCACTTCTCCTTACCCCCATGGATCTCCATCCTTGACCTCCTTCTTATTGGATCTCTTGAATCCCCAGACTCACTAGGCTCCTTGGTTACTCTTTCCTGTGATTTGAGTTCTTCAGGATGGAGCAATGACAGACAGAGGAGAAAGCATCACTGCCTATTGACTACCAACTGCGGCTGCACAGCTTAGCAGTCCAGGACCTTTCAAAAAGCCTCCTTGAGTTTTCATTTGGGGTAAGGGGTGAGCAGGGATATACTCAAGAGAAACTGTTCAGGTCACCCATAAACAACCTTCTAGTGATGAACTAGTGCCTGGCACTAAGACTTCTTTCTATAATGCAAAGCCAGATAAGGTAAAGATCAAAGCAGCCGCACTACACTTGAAGAGCTAACACTCCAGGGCGATAAGATACTTGCAACTTCCAGCAAGGCCCTTCAGTGATAACTATCTCTAACTGTCTTCCTCAGCAACTGTTAGCTAAGTCAGTGTTTGAAAAGCATTGGAAGGCCTCCTTGGAGCTGCTGGCTTCTGCTCGAAATGCGTACTTCTAGCTATCCTCCTGAAATTATACCTATCACTGCCTTCACTCTGGTACCCCCCCCCCCATTCTCACTACGCTTAGGTCCTCTAGCTATCAGGGCTTAATCTACCTTTAAAAATGTTTTGTAAGGTGGTAGTGGTGGGGGGTTACCATATAGTCCAAGCTGACCTGGAACTATGTAGCTCAGGCTGGCCTAGAACTGGCAATCTTCCTGATTCAGCCTGTCAAGTGCTAGAATTAATTACAGGTGTGTGCCACCATACCCAGCCTCCAACCCATTTTCTTTGACTATTAGGGATACCTTGTGCCAGCTGCATTGGCTCCTAGAACTGAAGGTCTAGGACTTTGGGGGTACTAAAAGAGGGGTGCAAATTTGTATACATGGAACTATTATTTGAGTTCTCAAATAATGACCAACAATGATGATGATGATGATGACCTTTTAAATTGGGGAGCATTTATTACATGCCAGTCACTTTACATGGGCTGTCCATGCAGTGACTCATTAAATTTTCATAACAACTCTATGAACTTGAGTCTTTTCCTAGTCTCCTTGTAAAGATAAGGACATTGAGGCCAAGGTTTAATTAACTTCCTCAAGATCACACAGATAATAAGAGACAATGTTAGGAGTCAAACTCTGGCCAAGAGATGCCAGATACTTAAGCATTTATCCTAAAACATTGCACTAAATTACATATCCCTGTTTTCCAAGTATTAGGCCAATGCCAAAATCTATATTTATTTTAAGGTATGTTTCAGTGTGCTAGTACATACCTGTAATGTTAGCTCTCAAGTGGCTGAGGCAGGAGGACTGACAATTTGAAGTCAGCCCAGGCTATATAATTAGCCTGTTTATAAATAAACACAGCCACAAATTTAGATTAATTCATTATCACTATTCATTTCTCAATCAACAGATAGTAAGAGTAAAAGTGCTGTGAAGAGGCACTAGAATATGGATCCTTGGCTTTTGTCATTCTGTATGTAAAATATTCACCCTCTGTTTCTTCTTACCTGTGAAGCTGCACATCTCTTATCTGATCACCTGCAATTTTATCTCCAAGGCCATGGTTGACTCTGTAGATATGGCACAGGCAGGGAACCGTGTCAAAAGCTACCTTCATATTCAATCATTCATCATACAAATATTTTTCGAGATTCTACAACATGCCAGAGGTAGTGCTAAAGCCTCAGGATACTACAATGAACAAAAGAGATTTTATTTTATTTTATTATTTTTTTTAAAAAGCCCTGCCCTTGTATGCCTTGCATTCTAGTGAGAAGACACAGACAATAAATCAATTTGTAGGTGAAATTCTATGCTAGTATAGAAAATAAGTTTTGTGGGGAGGGAGGGGGAAACAAAGCAAGAGAAAGACACCTGAGCGAAGTGCTGAAGGAAGAGAGGGAGTTGTAAGCACAAGGATGGGTGAGCACAAAGACTCAAGCAGAGCACGCCTAATGTAAGGAGCAAGCCTAACACCAGGAGCAGGACGGGTGTTGCTGAAGGATGGGGTATAGACATGGATCTCAGGAAGTGGCTCTGTTGGTAATTCTTCAAACGGGCTATTCGGATTACTGTAATCTCGATTGCTTTCAGGGCTAGCCCTAGGTAAAATGATGAGGCAAATACATGTCTCTAGTAATCTCCAAGGCTCTGGTCCTTCCCTTTGGATTCTGTAGTGATTTCTGTGATTCCCCCAGCCCAAGGAGGAAAGAGTACAACTTGGGAGCTCAACAGATTGGGGCTTGCTCCAAGGTTCTACCTCTTAATTGTGCGACTTCCCTGAACCTCATCTTCCTTATTTGTATATAGAAATGATAAGGAATTGTAAAGATTGGATGATAATATAGATCAAGTGATAATGTAAATGAAAGTGCCAAGGCCAGTGCCAAGTATACAGAAAGTGTTCAAGAAATAGTAGCTGCTAGTATTCATTCATACCTAGCAATGAATGACAGAGTTAAATCTATGTGACCTTGGTTTAGCTGAAAGGCCCATGGATTTCTAGCAGGGGAAAAACTCTTAATCCATACCAACTGTAGGTTATAAGTAGAGAGAAAACACTTCCAGTAGATTAATCCACTATTATGGGATGTGTCCTGATGTTAATACTAAGAAGGGTTAGGACACATTGCCCTGAATGATTACCTTTTTCAGTGACTTTTGCATGTCTCTTTTATTAAAGGATGAGACCCTGGACCATAGCACTTCTGGTATCATTGTGCTAGTGAGAATTCAAATGAAGCCTCAGATCTTCTGCATGATGAGGTGTTTCCATAGTCTAGTCCCTTTTACACTGTTGTTTCTGCTCCAGTGGGAGTATGAGACAGGTCAGTCAATGGGACTATGAGACTGGTCAGTCAATGGGACTATGAGACTGGTCAGTCAATGGGACTATGAGACTGGTCAGTCAATGGGACTATGAGACAGATCAGCCAGTGGGAGTATGAGACTGGTCAGTCAATGAGAGTATGAGATTGGTCAGTCAATGGGAATATGGAAAAAGTCAGAAGCACTGGTTTCCCAACACTGGGCAGCCTCAGGGGTTGGCAGTCTTCCTTAAGTTTAAATATTTCTAAATGCCATCCTTCTGGTCATCTTACCTAGTCTACCCAGTCTGTAAACACACAGTCCTGGCCAGCCACAGAAAGTGGCCATGGCAAAGAAACCATCCTGAGAGCTTTGCCTGTGTCAGAACCAGCGTCTAGGCACAGATGTACCCCACTGTACAGAACAGTTGCATCCTGGACAACTTTCTTGCAAAACCAGTTTTCACACACCAAAGCTTAATTTTCCTTTTAACTTTTAACATAAAACTGGAGACTTTTTTTTCCTCCAAGGGAAGAGAAAATAAACAAATAAAGAAAGAAAGAAAGAAGGAAGGAAGGAAGGAAGGAAAGAAAGAAAGGAAGGAAGGAAGGAAGGAAGGAAGGAAGGAAGGAAGGAAGGAAGAAAGAAAGAAACTGGGGCCCCAAGACTTAATAAAAATCGTGTTTATGAATGCAACAGAGCAACACACTTGAAAATCACAAATATGAATGGAAAAGAGAATTTTCTTATAAAATATTAACAATGCCCCCAAATGAGTTGCAAGATCTGAATACAAAGTAGCTAGTGTTATTTTGATGTTTGGCACAATAGCTTAAAGGCCTAAAAGAAAAACAACGACAGCTTAACCGAACAGAACACACTGGACTGAAAAGTTGCCTAGCTTCAAGAAAATTGTCTTTGTAATGATTTACAGCAGGGGATCATGGAACATTCTTTGCATGCTCAGATTCTGAGCTCCGGCACCCAGGAGAAGCTGCTGGGTTTAAGAAACGAACAAGGTGATTTGGGCCAGACAACAGACCAAGAAGCACAGCCGTGGTACTGTTTAAAATGCCCCGGGAAATGAGTTAATTGGGAACAAGGGGTATGGAAAGACTTTCTGGTGCCACAAGATTCAGAAGACACGGAACTGCTGTAAAATGAATCTTTGGGTGCTGTACAACCAACCAGTGCCCCAATTTATAAATGTGGTGTTAGCTCCCATTCCTTTAGGAAAAGATGCTATGAGGAACTTTCTAGCCTTGGTATTTCTCTGAAGAATGTCCCTGAAGAGGCTGTATAAAAGGGTCCCATGGACAAAAAAGGTTTGTGAGATGCTAGCCACTCTAAATTGGTGCTGCTCAGAATTTAATGCACAGGCAACTCCCCTGATGAGCTTGTCACGATGCCAGTTCTGGCTGGGAAAGTATGGGGTGGAGGCTTGAGCTCCTGCATGTCTAACAAGCTCCCAGGTGATGCCTATTCTGCCAGTCCTCAGACCACACTTCGAATGGAAAACCTCTAAATGTCCTTTTGGAGATTCATGATGCTCATTAGTATATTAAAAGCTCGGCAAAATCCTGTAGTAAAACTTAGCTTATCTAACTCAGTACTTATCAAAGTCATTTGTACCCAGAAACCCTTTTCTCCCCGTGGTACCTATTAATCCCTCACACGTGGAATACCATAGAAGTCAATAAGGGAAATGCTAATCAAGCTAATACTACTTCATCTGGAGTGACTTTTCATGCCCTCCACCAAGAATTGTTCATTTGGGGTTATGGCCACAAACCCTATCTATAGCTACCTAATAGCACTGCAAAAACAAAGATATACCAGGGCTGTGAATTACCATTGGTTTTCATAGCCCAACAAAAGAAAAATATCCCCAAACTCTATTTACCAGCCTGCCATACTCACTACTTTCCAAAGTGCTTCTCAGCCTTAATGTGGCTTGAGCTGAAATAAAAGAAGGAAAAAGGAAAGAGATTTACAGGGGAAAGGAGCTGGTGTTTTCAAAAGGAGAAAAATGGGATAATAAACAAAGAACATTGAAATAAACAGGAGGTAAGGGATTCGGGTGAGTTAGGGTTAGGAGGAAGAAGGAGGCCCTGCTAAGAGATGCTAGTGGGCAGGGCATCTAGCAGTTCTCTTGAAGATAATTTGTTCCCATTGAGTCCTACTGGATCAAATGCAGAAGAAAAAAATACAAAGAGAAGAATCATCTTGTTTACCAGGCTTCCACATACAGGTCTTAGCTACTATATTTTTTCAAAGTTCTTTTATAGAAATTGATTGGCCCAGAGGTCCCCTCTGAGCATATTCCCTATTCTTAAGGCATCGGCTGCCAGATGGAAATAGTCTTGGTTCATCAGCGGGGCATATCTATTCACATCCATGGTGGCCTGCTCCCCTAGCCCCTATCCCAGTTAGCAGATGGGTTTGAGACATTTCCAGTCATCAGAAGCCAATGGCAGGCAGATAATGCTCACAAAAACATAAAAAGGGAGAAATGCAAACATTTCTTCAGGCAAGACTCCTAATACAAGAGGCAGTTTGGCACAGGACATAAGGTTCTAGAGTCAGATAAAGGTCATGTCCTAGCTCTGGTATTGACTGGCTGTGAGACCATGGGTAATTTGGCCTATATAACCTCCCATTTCCCCTTCTCAGAAGTGGGCTAAGAGGCAGTATATAGTGACACATACCTATAACTCTAGAACTTGGGAGACTAAAGCAGGAAAATCCTGAGTTTGAGACCAGACTGGGCTACATAGTGTGTTCAAATACAGCCTGGGATACACAGCCAGATTCTGTCTCAAAAACAAACAAACAAAAACCCAAAATCAAACAGTAAAAATAGATAAAAACACAGCTAAGAATAGTATGGTAGTGTCTGGCAGACAAGGTTAAAATAACTATTAAGTGGTATTATCACCACTCTTTAATTGTTATTAAGACAATTTTAGCACAAAGGAAGGCTTTGACAGGTAATATGATGGACAACAAGATGACAATGATCACAATGACAATGGTGGTGGTGTTCTTGATGAGGAAGGAACTTTGGTGGTTGACACCAGAAAGCAGTATGCTTTGAAAGGCGCTAGGGTACTGCGTTTGAATCCTTATGCTGGTACCTAGTAGGAACTATTATCAGTTTCTCAGTTGTCAAATACCTTCCTACCACTGTAAAATGAAATAAAACGCCATGTGAGAAATAGGGAGGCCCAGTGCCTAGTCCAGTAGAAGCACCAGCAGCTCTCAATGAGTTAGCTAGTGATCTGGCATCTTTGTAATGTTTTGAGTTAGAGTCTTAGCCTGTAACCCATTCTGGAATGGAACTCACTGTGTAACCCAGGCTAGTCCAGGATTTATGGAAATCCTTCTGACTCATCTTCCTGAATGCTAGGGTTACTGGAGAAAGCCGCCATGCTGGATCATTGTCTAGGAATCTAAAAGAGCTTTGGGAAGAAGAGTATAGAGTTAAAAGTGCTCTCGTAGTCCTATTTGGGAATCATGTACAGGTCTATAGGACTTACGTACATCCCAGGCACCTTTCTATATATAACCATTGCACATACATGGTAAATAATGTGTTTGGGTCCATATGTAAAATGAATCCATTTGTTGAGCATAATTTCCAGTATACAGAGATTTTATTTCAAGAAATGTTTTTCAAAAAGTGAATTAATAAAATCTTCCAGGCCAAGCTGTTAATGTCAGGCTTGAAGGTCTGAGTCACCATCAAATCCAAAGCATGTAGCTCAGAGGCTAAAGCATGACAGTGCACAGTGATTATCTACTGTATAAAACGTCACATTTTCATCACAAAGTATTTTTGTAGCAATCTTCTCCCTCTTCTTTCCCCCCTTCCCTCTCCCTCTGTCGACTCTCTTTTAGGTCATGAATAAGGATGCTTTCCTCTGTGCTTGGAAAAGTCTTGTCAGTCTGCAAATGGGCTTAATTTGAATATTAGCCATAAGGGCTAAACACCCACAAGTACACAAAGACTCCCTCAAGTGAATACACAAACAGTCACTCTCCAAATGCTTTGGCAGTTTTGGGCCTGCCTTGCAAGATTTGGGCCCTGCTTCTTTGGATGGAAATAGCAGAGCATGCCTCTGTGATGTTTGTCAGAGCCAATGGAGATATAATGAGGAGACCACTTTGGGGTCCTTGTCAAAACCATGTGGATCTAGGGTGAAATTCCAGTCACAGCACCAGCTGGTTCCAGAATCCTTTTTAGAGAGGAAATTGGGACTGTCTTAAAGATCATCTTAAGCTGATTGCCTTGACTACTTGGATGGGCACAAGGCAGGATGAGGAGGAGAGAGCTTAGTGCTGTGAGGGATCCTGAGGGGGAAACCTGGGGCTGTGGAAGGTAGAGTAAGCAGCGATGACTGAGGAGGTAGGAGAGGGGAAGAGGAGAATGAGATGGGGCAGGGAAGGAAGAGGGGAAGGGTGGGAAGGAGAGGAGAGGGGAGGGGAGGGGGGAGGGGAGGGGAGGGGAGGGGAGAGGAGGGGAGGGGAGGGGAACTGAAGATCAGAATGGGTAGCTGGAACCTGACTAAGGAAATGACCAAGAGAGTTCTTGGGCCCAGGATTCTACACTTGAATGCAATTGTTTGCACTGTTGCACCAAACCCATTCTGTCTGCCCAAAGCCACCGGCTATACCCAGGCCTTGGGGAAATGGTTATTTGGGTGGAGCTAAGGAAGACAGTAAGGCTCCACATTTTGGTGGACATGGAGAAAATGCAACAAGGAAACCATTTAAACCCACATTTCTTAAACTCTGGCTGGACATTAGGATCACACAGGAGAACTGTTTAAAAATCTAGCAGTGTCCCCTAGGGCCTTCCCTCAGAGACTCTGATTTAACTGATCTGGGTATTGCCTGGCACTTTTAAGAGTGTATTGGCACTCTTAAAAGCTCCTGGGATGCTTCTGACTGACAGCTAAGACACAGTAGTACCATGATGGAACCAAGCTCTTGTAGCCAGAAGTTAGGAATAAGGAGAATGAAAGTCCTCCCTGGGAACACGCAGGACATAGGTCTTGAATAAATCTTAACATCTAGCTTCAGGGAAGGCTAACTGGTGCCATTCCTTTAGGATGCCCCGCCCCAGCTGTCCAGTTTTCCCTCCCTGCTTGAGCGATGACAGCTTTCAGCTCCATCCATGATACTCCTTTTCCCCTTTCTTATTATTTGTGCTGGATTCCTCTTTCTCTCCCCCCCCCCACCTCCTGCAGTCACCCCTTATTCCCTCTGTGTTCCGTGTGTATGTGTTTATATATGTATGAGTGTATGTTTGGAATCCTGAAGAAGTTGGGCTTAATACCGGCTGAGCCTTCCTGCTTCAAACAACCTGTTTAAGAAACTTCCTCAGGGTAGTGTCCAGCAGCTTGGGTTTTAGTTGATTCTAGGTATAGTCAAGTTGACAACTAACCATCACACAAGGCAATAGTTTTTCAGAGATCTTTGTGGTCAGAGGAACCTGGGACAGGTCTCAGAGCACTCCCACCGCTGGCAGGCTAGGCTGGCTGTTAGAGGAGGGTATTGGGGAATCCAGCAGCTTCTGGTCTGCAAAGAGACTGTCCCTGGACTCTCCAATACTCAGCTGCCTATCCATGATCTACCTGGAGCTGGACTTTGCTGGTCTTCACACTATCTAAAGCGGTGCTGGAGCTGGACACCTGAGAAATGTCTAGAACACCTGGGCCCATTTCTATGAGATCACTGGAAGTGTCATTCAGGAAAGATGTAGCTTCCTGGGGCTCTTTTCCACATCCATCCATAGTGCCTTCCCCCTCACGTCTACAGATCCTGTTCATCTCTTCAACCCCCCACCCTCACCCCAGCAGTTTATGCAGCTCTGAGTAAAGTAAGCTTCATAGGCCAAGTTACCAGTTAAAAGCTCACTCCATCATGGGCAAGGCAGGAGTCAGCATTTTAGCAGCAGTTTAGCTGCAACCAGAGAAGGCAAAAGCAGAGAATGGCAGATTGCAGATGCCAATTCCCTCGTTTTTATAGGCCTGGGCCTGAGGGATGGATCATCCTGTCTCACCTCCTGAAGCTAAATGTGACAAATGAGTGCTCTGCTGTGGGAAGCCATTCAGTGAGCTAGAACCAAAGAGGACCACTTCTCTCGCCCCTATATCCATGCCTTCCTCCACTCCTGCCCCTCCACTGGGGAAACGGCTTGACTTAAGGAGGATGAAACAAGGCTGGCCTAAAGCTACCTGCAGGGACAGGGTTGCCACAGTTCCCTTACCCAGGATAATCTACTCAGGGCCATAAGTATGAACCAAGCAGACTGGAACTATAGCAGAGTAAAGCTTGTTAATTTGACAAACCATCCCAGAACTTCACAGATACTCTTTTTCTTAAAAATTATTTATTTGTTTATTGTTGTGCTTCTGGGTACATGATGTATGCATATACATGTGCTGTGGTGCTCCTGTAGAGGTCAGAGGACAACATTGTGGAGCCTGCTCTCTCCTTCTACCTTTATGTAAGACACAGGGACCGAACTCAGGTCACCAGGACTATGAAACAAGCACCTTACCCTCTCAGCCATCTCGACAGTCCCCAGATACCTCGCTGGCTCCCACAATCCTTCTATAATGAATGAAAAAATTACTTTAAAATTTTTTATTTACTCTTTGAGAATTTCATGCAGATATACAGTGCTTTCATGCAACCCACCCCGACTCCTGTCACTCTCAATTTCATGTCCTCTTTTAAAAGGTAATTGAAAAGGATGTTCTTCAAGGAAAAGTGCTGGTGATGATGGCCATTTCACTCCCTGGTCCTTATGTATCCCTTGGCAGACAGAATTCTCCATGTGCTCTCACCGCTCTTCCATTGTGTGCCACAGGAGGCAGCAAAGGTGAAAAGGACCCAGCTGCTATGGTGTGTCTTGCTTCATGTCACGTGTTTATATGTGGTCCATCATTCCACTCCGGAGCATCTTTGCTTCCGGCCCTTTCCAGCCATGACTCACTCCATATCCCACTTTTCCACTCATAATGAGCCCTTTGTGATGTTATTCTTTTTTGTTTTTCAACAGAGGGTTTCTCTGTGTAGCTCTGGCTGTCCTTGGAACTCACTCTGTAGCCCAGGCTGGCCTTGAACTCACAGAAATCCGCCTTCCTCTGCCTCCTGAGCGCTGGAATTAAGGGCGTGCTCCACCACCACCTGGCATGATGGTATTCTTTTTAAGAGTTTATTTACATCATTTCCACCTTTCCCTCGATTCCCTCCATTTTTAACTCCTTGGGTCCAATTAGTGCTGCCAGTGTGCATGAATGCAGGGCCATCTGCTAGAGCATTGTCAACCCAGAGCAGGGTCACGTTCCAGAAGAACTGTCTATCCCTCCCCCAGCAGCCATCAATTACTAATAGCTCTTCCTCTTGGTGAGCCTTGCCTCCATCTATGGTGGAATTTGGACTGGCTTGCTCTTGTACATGCAGCCACAGCTGCAGTGAGTTTGTGTATGCAGTGGTCATGTCATGTCCTGAAGACACTGTTTCTCAGCAGTCTTCAGCAAACTCTGCCTCTTGCAGTCTTTCAGTCTCCTCTTCCTTGATGATCTTGAAAAAGTTGTGGGTTTTTTTTTGTAATTAATTTTGTATATTTGGTGGTGGTGGGGATTGAACGTAGAACCTTGGCATGCTGGACAAATGCTCTACCATTGAGCAATTATTCCCAGACCCAAAGATGCTCTTTTTAAAAAAGAATTTATTTATATGAATGTGTGTGTCATGTATGTACACGAATGTGGGCATATGTGACCATCAGAGGAAAACCTAGGGAACTGGTCCTTTCTTTCCACTGTGGGATCCAAGGATTGGAGCTGGTCAGGCTTATGTAACACTTTGACCCATGGAACCATTCTGTCAGTCCCTGGAGCTGTGTTTGAAAACCTAGTAAGCCAATTAAACTAAAGAAGAAACCTGGGTATTTTCTAACACAATTGAACAAATCATTGTATCTGAATGGGCCTAAAACATTTAATTTGGTCTAGGATCCTTCGCTTGGTAGCTGAGAGATGCTTCTTTGGGAAATTTCTCTTTGACCTCAATCATCTCCCAATCTTCTCCAGTGCCCCAGAAGAAAATCCCAACTGCACTAAGGCCTCTGCAAAGACTCAAGTCCTAACCAAGGCTTCTGCAGAACAGCTTTCCTACCAGAGGAACTCAAGCTCCATGCATCAGCAGCTCCTTCCACTCCCCAGCACTATCCCTTTGCTTCCTGCTCACCAAATTTCTGAGTTGCCTTGGCCCGTTGGTGTGACTAAACTGGAGCATCCTTTTCAGATGTGTGGTTCTTTCCAGAGACTTTAGAAGAATCGGGAGGTAGACATCTGTGACGGTGAACAAAGGGAATTTGGGATTTCCTTCTCTTAAGAGCTTTCGAGTCTTTCCCCGAAGAGATCCTTGGTGTTAGTTAATCAGGTCATTTGGAATTTGTATTCATTCTAGAGGTTACCTGCACTGTTAAAGGATGCTGCTGGGAAATCAAACAGCTTCTAGTCTTCCGTGGCCACAGATACTGTTCTTGGACCTTCCAAAGATTCCTACCATCTAGGATCTATCTGGAGTTGGATTGCCCTGGTCTAGATATTCCTTAAAGAATTCTCCATTCCCAGACTTCTGCTTGAGCTGCCTACTGTTGGTCTCTTCTTTCTTTGTCTCCTCCTGGCCAAGAAAGGAGCTCCCACCAGAGCTCCTGTCCCCTGCCCTCGGACTGATGCAGCTTGTTAAGGCTGAAGATTGATGGCAGGCTCTGGTGGATTTCTGCACCTCTTCTTCCACTCTCTGCCTCCTTCTGGCTCTGGGATCTGAGGAGAATGCTTAGGGTTCCATTCATATTCTTATTTCCTCAAGGTGTTTGATAGTCCTCCCTTGAATTGGCTAAGCCAAGGAAGAGAAAGAGGAGGAGCAATTGGCTTCCCTTTCCCAGTGTGGAAGTCTAGGAAGGTTGGCTCCCTCCTTGTTACCTCTCTGCTGACTGACCCAGTGCTGGTCCCGTCCCAAGGCCCCTTTCTTCTCCAGATTGACTCTGCTGGGCAATTTGCTTCCTGTCCATCTGGTAGCATAATCTTCAGGCGGTGGGGGCAGTACAAGCAGCTCACTGGAAGGCTGTAGTGTCTGGAAGGTCTGGGAACAGAGTGTGAGCACAGCCAGGAGATACACTGGTCTCAAGGAATCACCTGCTTGCTGCCGTGCCTTCACATCATGCACAACTCTCCAGCTTGATCCAGTCATTCCTTTGCAGTGCAGGAGGAGTCTTAACCCAGTACTACACGGACATGATTAAGCTCTCTAGATGACAGTCTCTAGCCACGGTCACTCTCTGTGCACCTGATGTATATGTATAGTATACTGTATATACATGTATATATGTATATATATTGCAGTGAAGAGCAGCACTACCCTCTATTCAGAAAGGCAGGCAAGGAACAAGAGGCGGGAGTTCCACGGAGAGCCCTGCCCCCTCTTGCCCTATATTTGGGCCCTGTCAGCTTAGGCTGAGGATGTGTTCTCCAGAGACAGCGGATTACAGAGGGGTAGCTGGGAGGGCAGGGCACAGCCAACAGTGGACATGGCAGTCAGAGTCTGAGTTCAGACAAACGGTTAGCACATTTTTACCAGGAAGAACAGGAGGCACTAAGATGTGGGGTAGCTAGGGGTAAACGGGAGGGCAGAGCACAATGACAGAAAATCCCAGGCTGAGTGCTGAGGAATCTGGACATAAGCAGGATGACGAGGCCTAACCTGGCCAAGACAATAAGCGGGAATAGAAACCCAGTCCACACTCTGCTCCCAAAACCATGTGTCCCCCCCACCCCCCAAAAGAGCTAAGTCCATCTGGGCTCTCTGTGGGGGTACATGATTTGGGAAGCAGAGGGTATGGTCTTGGTGAAAGCCTCTGACATTGTATGGAGTGGCTCAAACTGCAGTACATCACTGTTCGCCTCCATGTTGGGGCTCAGGAGACTGAGTGGTTGGAGACTGGCCCAACATCCTATCATCTTTGGTTTTGGAGCATGGAAAGGCTGGGTCTAGGAGCAGGGGCAAAGGGGAAACCGGCTGGGTCACCAGACCGGTGGGAAGCTTTGAATCTGTGGTGAAGATGTAATTTTCTTTTTCAGGGAATTATTTTCCAGAGCCTTGTGCTCACCAAACATGTTTTAACTGTGTTTTTATCTTACTGTAAAAGTAATGCATGCCTTTGCTGTCTTCCAACACCTCCCCTGGACTCACTTTCATGTGCACAGCCACTTAACTACCCTGCCCAATATTGGGTGGGACTCCTATCCAAACATGCTCTTTGGGGATGCTGTTCTTTCATGTTCTGCTCTGGAATGAAAACGAAGCTAGGATACCATGATAGTAATACTCAGTTTCCCTGTCCATACAATGGAGACAGATGAAGGCCCCCTTCCTCTTCGTAGGTATCTTGCCCCTTAAAAGCCTGTGTTAGGTTTGCTTGTGGCTCCTCTTCTCCAGAAACCTGATGGAGGAATCTGAGGGAAGGAACACTGTGGACCTTTGGGCAGAATCTGGTGATCTCTGTGCTCAGAGTGACAGGCAAGAACCAGGAAAGTGGAACACATATCAAAAAGCTCAGGCGAGACCGAGGGAGAGGGCCAAGGCTGAAGTCAGCCAGCAGTCACCTACTAACAAGCACTGCACAGACATTATCTTCATTTCAGAGTGGCCTTTCCAGTAAGCCTCTGCTGACAAAAGAGAGGGAGGGGGAGCAGGCTGAAAAGAACGTGAGGACCTACTGGACCTTGGCTGGAGTCCAGAGCATGGCCACCTTGCTGTGGGAAGACAGGGAAGGGGATACGCTTTTTCAAGGCCACATTTCAATTAGGACTGCCTGGCAAAGGTATGTGAGGGAAAAGAGCTCTCTCTCTCCTGGGGGAGGAGGGTGCTGTTTGTTTACTTGCACAGTGAGCACTGTATTATGATTCATTTTAAAAGGACTGGGTTAAACCAGGTATGGCGGCGCATTCTTATAATCCCACCCATGGAAGGTGGAGACAAGAAGATCATGAGTTCAAGGCCATCCTCAGCTGCACAGTGAGTATAAGACCAGCTAAGGCTATGTGAGACCTTGCCTTTAAAAAAAAAAAAAAAAAGCCGGGCGGTGGTGGCGCACGCCTTTAATCCCAGCACTCGGGAGGCAGAGGCAGGCGGATCTTTGTGAGTTCGAGGCCAGCCTGTGCTACCAAGTGAGTTCCAGGAAAGGCGCAAAGCTACACAGAGAAACCCTGTCTCGAAAAACCAAAAAAAAAAAAAAAAAAAAAAAAAAAAGACTAGATTAGGATTCTGGGGCTCTACTTGGACTAATTAGCTGGGTATCATTGGGTCAGTCCCTTCCTCTCAGTAAGTCCTGGCTTATTTACATGCAGTTACATAGTTACATACAATATTAGGAAGAAAATGGAATTTTTTTTTTTTTTTTTTTTTTTTTTGGTTTTTCGAGACAGGGTTTCTCTGTGTAGCTTTGCGCCTTTCCTGGGACTCACTTGGTAGCCCAGGCTGGCCTCGAACTCACCGAGATCCGCCTACCTCTGCCTCCCGAGTGCTGGGATTAAAGGCGTGCGCCACCACCGCCCGGCAGAAAATGGAATTTAAAAAGCACTGCATTCTAGTCTATCTCTAGCCAGCCTCCCACTTACATTCATTTGCTATACCCATTCTGCATTGGCCCTTGTGAGCAGCCAGATTTTGTCCAGACCCAGACTCAATGATTTTGGAACATGGCTATCAAACATGACATAGGAGGAGATTTAATTTCCTAGAGGCTGAAGTCCCAGAGATTCAGGAGAATCTCCAAGGACTCATTCTGGCTAGCTTTCCTGTGACCAGCTTGCTTCCTTTATCAGGAGTTGGGCAGGTTTATTCAATCTAGCTCACTCTATATTTGTTCTCTCTCTCTCTCTCTCTCTCTCTCTCTCTCTCTCTCTCTCTCTCTCTCTCTCTCTCTCTCTCTCATTTGCTCCCCCCTCTTTCCATTCTCTTGGTGGCATTTATCCTTTATAGTGATTGATGTAGACACTAGGCAAAAGCTTGCCAAGGGAAAATGTAAATTATGTCCCTGTCCCTTTCTGTCCTGCACTGGGATGGTCGAAAGCCCTTCTGTCTCTTGGGGCTGAAGCCGGCGCGTGTAGCAAAGGCGAAGCAGGGACAAAGTGATCCCCACAGAGTACCATTCATTGTGTGGTTGGGAGAGCTGGCCTGCAACCTAATGACTCTGTTTGTTGAGCTCCGAACTAAGCCTCACACCTGCCAGCAGAAAGATGGGTGACACCTTCTTTCTCTGAGCATGTAATTCGGAAGGTCCTAGTGCCTGGTTACAGTCCCCTTTCTCCCTCATGAACAAAACCTCAAATGACCAATAGATCATACAGAAGTCAGGCTGGGTGACTGGTCCTTCTTGCTGATATCTTCTTTTTATCAAAGCTTGGGCCACTCACCACTACCATCATGCCACTGCAGGTCATTTTTTAGAGAGTCCTACTGACTCCCTCCTACTAGATATGCAGTTTGATGAGATGTGAAGATCAGAGCTGGATAGTACAAAGCTGATGTAAATGAACTGATGAGAATGTCAGCAATGTCTCCATTCTCCATTCATTCATAGATGACTGACAAGCAACAACATGACCTGTAGGGGGCATGTGACAAAAACATACCTTCCTCTGAATGACTCAGAACCGTTGAGGTAACCCTAATCATGAGCTGTGGTAGCTGTAACCTAAGAACTGTCTGTATAATAACTTGCCCATCATTCACCCAAATCAGCCCCAGTAGACATCTGCTATACCTCTGCCCTCTTACCTGTCAATGAACTAGCAATGCACAGCCACACAGTGACTCAGCCATTGCCTCCTCTCCATCACTGCTCCAATCTTCCAAGTGCTCTTGGGACACATGACTCATCCTCAGTACAATCTGGGTCAGCTACAGAAAACTACGTGTCCATTTCTCTATAAGCCTGCTCACATTAAGAGTTTTTTTTTTATTTCGTCCATTTATGATGACAAATATTTGTAGATATGCAGAACAACTAGATTTAGACCTAAGACCAATACTGTAATTTATTTTTTATTGATGTACATTCATTGTACATAGTACTGAGTTTTATACAGACAACTTTCATGCAAGTATGTATGGTACTTTGATCATGTCAGTAATTTCTTCTATATTCATCACCTAGACTCAACATTTCCTAAGACTTTTGCCAGTTTTTCCCCCTATGTCTGTTTCTTCTCTCTCATATAATTGTGATAAGATATACGTAACAAAATTTACCATTGTAACTTTTTCAGTGTACCTTTCAGTGACATTCATTTTTTTTTTGTTTTTTGTTTTTTTGTTTTTCACAGCGGTAAGCCATCTCCAGAAATCAAGCTCCGGACGGACGCAGTCAGCAACAACTTCACACCCCTCTGACCCTAGCTATGCCCTTTGAAATGCTATAGCATCTTAAACTTTCCAATGTCACCACGCTTCACACCTTAACCATTTGGTAATTTACCTCCTAATATGAGAATAATCCTATATAACCACAAAGCCGTTCTCACATTTAAGAAATTAACAAGCCTCCACTCTCCAGTTGGCAGGATCTTTTTAAATCAACAAAGGAACCCACACCTAAAATCAGAAGAGTTAGTCACATATAGTCATTTCATAGACTATGAAATGCTGTATAATTATGAGGCATTAATAATCTTCGTAGATAATTTTGAACATTTGTTGCGGCTCGAAAATTCAATTAGTGTTTATGATTTTTCCCAAGGGTTCTGCCTTCCTAGCAGCTGATGTGGCCAGAGGCTGCACTGAGGCAGGAGACAATCCCCGCGGGTGGAGGTAATGGCTTTCATTTCAGCCCAGTCCCCTCTCTCCTCACAACTGATTAACAAGAAACAAATGCATCAAATAAATCTGTACAAGTCTCAGCACCATTATGCCACAAAGGAATATAATGGCCCTAAAGCAGGTTCTCAGAAAGAGAGAGGAGCCATAAGCCCTTGGCAGCAGCCAGTGGAGGCTTCAGCAGCAGTGGGTGAGGAGGGGACAGACTGCAGCAGCTGACCTGACCATAAGTCTTGTAGGATGGGGAGATTAAGAACTGATGTGGGCCGGGCGGTGGTGGTGGTGGTGGCGCACACCTTTAATCCCAGCACTCGAGAGGCAGAGCCATGCAGATCTCTGTGAGTTCGAGGCCAGCCTGGGCTACAGAGCGAGATCCAGGACAGGCACCAAAAAACTACACAGAGAAACCCTGTCTCGAGGAAAAAAAAAAAAAAAAGAGCTGATGTGGTACCCATGGCCCTCAGTCCCATTTTCAGAACTGTCCCACCGTACCCTAAGACAGGCTTATGGCTTAGTACAGCACAGAGCATAAGTCTCTCACACATTCAAGCTCTTTTTGTCTCTGTCTTCAGATATCTGTACACAGACACCAATCACTTGAGACTTCAGCTGCAATTTTTTTTTTTACCCTAGCCATCTTAACAATCAATTTCTGTATGATTGCGTGGCTCCGCTCTTCAGTCTAGCAAAGCCAGGCACCGAGTCAAACGTTTTCTTTTTCTTTATTTATACTGTGTCTTGTTTCAGAGAGAAGTTAAAATGAGGAGACAAACATTTAGTAAACAGCCTGGACCAGATGCTCAAAACTGTGCTAGGTGTTGTGAGAAATGCAAGAGAGAACACATGGGTTGTTCATTCCCCTCCCCTTGGTTGAGTTTTCAGTTCACTTGGGGACAGAAGATTCTCAGGAAGCAACTAAGCCACAACTGTACCAGGCTGGGAATTGGGAGCCTGCGCACCAGGGCCCTATTTTCAACTTAGCTCCTAGCCAGCTCTGTGTGTGGAAAAATCATGTCCTCTTAGGGCTTCAAAATTCTTAGCAGTAACTTGGACAGGTCATATACATATACATGTCTGTTTGAGCAGAGTCAGAACCCTGAGCCTGGAAAGATTGGTTTTCCGAGGAGAGGAGATGTGAGGAGTTGAGGGAGAGATTAATTGCTTCTTAAAACCATTCTTTTTAACCTGTCATAATGAACATGTTACCTTTGTGATCAAATAAATCTAGCATTGGCAGACATGGTTGGATGAAACTAGCTACTCTCTGGTTTAGTTCTAGCCATGATCTGTGATTATCAGTGGTTGGGACAAGCATTAGAAATGGGAGGAAGGAGTGCTCACTGGGACCCTCATAATCAGGGAGGGCTTCCTGAAGGAGGAGAGGTTCTAGGCAGACCTTGAAAGCTGACATGTTTTACATTGGTAGAGGCAAGGACAAGGCATCTTTGGCACAAGGTTGAGATGAGTAATAAATTGGCAGGGACCACATAGGGAATGGAGGGCAAAGATGAGAATAACTCCTAAGGCCCAGATGCATCCGTGGTTGGGGAGCATCTTGAGGTGGGAAGCAAGTCTGAGAGAGAGAGAACACATTAGCTCAGTCCTCCTCTCCAGGGGGCGGTCCCCAAGCCCACCTGCTATGGGAGCAGCTGCAGAATCTGGGCAGCGGCAAGTCTAGAGGCCCCAGCCTGGTGCTCTTGGATCACGGAGTAAGTGCAGCACTTGGGGATTAGCTAATCAATGTCGTAAATTCATCTCCCTTTTCCTGGGATCTGTCAGGAAGCTGATTAAATGCTGTGCGAGTGGGATTTGGCTCAGATGCAAGCCAGGAGCTTGGGGCTGAAGTTTTTCAATGTTCAGCTCATGCATAAAATTCATAGTTTATCATTACCCAGACTTGCTTCTCTAGAACTATCCAGATGGGAATATTTCTATATGACAGTCCCGTCCTGGGTGAACTGGTTGCCTGGCCTCTCTCCCCACAATTCTGTTGGTGGTAGATGCCCACCCTATCTCTGTCTGCAGTATCACCAAACTAGGATCATAACTACCTTAGGGCATCCTGCTGGTTCTTCCTATTTGGGGCCACTCCAATGGTATTCCCTGGAGCAAGGCCAATACCCTGTGCCTCCAGAATCCTCAAGTATACATGCTACTACTGCCTACCCTTCTGCACCAGGCCCTGTGTAGATCCTGCTGGCCATCTTTGCTCTCCTCCATTAAGGCTCTCAGGAGTCACCTAAGCTGGGAATCCTACCATGGGAGTGTGTGTGTGTGTGTGTGTGTGTGTGTGTGTGTGTGTGTGTGTGTAGCTCTCCCTTTATCCCAAACCCTCAGCCTGATCAGATGAAATGACTCCAGCCAGTGGGCAGATGAGAAATGGCCAAGAGAAGGAATCAGGACAAGACTACTAACTTCTCTGGTTTTTTCTTCCTTCCTTCCTTCCTTCCTTCCTTCCTTCCTTCCTTCCTTCCTTCCTTCCTTCCTTCCTTCCTTCCTTCCTTCCTTCCTTCCTTGCTATTACCTTTTCTTGTATTCGTTGAAGTCAGTAGATTCTTTCATATGGCCTGATTTAGGATTGTCCAGCCCTAGTTCCCTCATTGATCAAATCTTTCTGGGCCCCACTTCCCTCCAGCTGTGGTTTTGCTCCCAACTCTGGCAACTGCGATAGAATGGGCAAGCTTGCATTCATTTCTACTGTTTTCTCAGAATAATGACAGCAGCCACAGCAGCTACCATTTCTGTAACCGCTGAAAGCCAGGTTCTGGAATAATCCAGAGATGTCAAAGTGAGGACCCTGTCTGAGCCTGCAACTTGGCCCGGTGGTGAAGAGACAGAGACGTTGACATCGGCACTGGCACATTTATTGAACATGACTAAGCATCGGCGAGGTTCTTTGCAACTATACTGGGATATAAGGGTTGAATGATTTGGGTGGAGGCAGTATGCCCTCGGGGTTAGCAATCTATGAGGAAATGAGACCCACAGTAAAACCTCAGCAAATAAAAATTCAGTCTGTCTTAGCATCTTATTTATCAATTGACCAAATACATTTCCTTATTCAGCTGTTTGAAGCAAAAGGCAAAGAATAACAAAATAGCTGGCATGAAGGAATATTTCAAGAGATAGTCTGAGTTCAGTGCATGTTTTTCCTGTTGTATAAAACATAACACGGCTCCACTTTACAGTAGAGGCAATCAAGCTTCAGAAAGAATAAGCCACTGTCCAAAGTCACCTGCTAGTAGGTGGCTTCACTGTGAATGGAGACCATATGTATTGGCTGGCTCCCAGAATCTAGTATTCTGTCTGCTACCACCTTTTTGGGATGCTAAGCATTAAGGCAGATATTTAGAAAGCAAGATCCTTAATCACCAAACACAGAATCTATTTCACTGGGCCACTATTTCTTGCCACTGCAAGGCAAGAACAACGGCTTCATACTTTGGAAAGAATTTTATTAATGAATCAAAATTCAGAACCCTTCATTCACTAGAAAACCAAATTGCCTTCCCATTCTCAAATTTTCTGCTTAACAGAGAGTTTGCTTCTTCATCTTATAGACAAGTCTCCTTTAGGCATCTGGAAACAATAGCTGAGCTGACATTTCATTGGCTCAAGGATTCTTCTCAAACCAATGATTGCTTCCTCCTTTGGATGTTGTGCAGGGTAAGGCTGGGGCAGTGGAAAAAGAGCCACAGAAAACATAAATGCATCATCCAGCCAGGGCCCCAGTTACACAGGCTTTGTAAAGACCCACTGATACCAGGGCTCACTGAATATGTTATCCATGTATGTGTAATGCATCCATACCTCTGGAGGGAACAATGCTCCTCTCGCTGAATAGACATACATATAGGTACACACACACACACACACACACACACACACACACATACACACACACCACAGATACCATTTGGTGTCCTCTACTCTAAATTCTGAGCGTGTCCTGCTTCTGGATGAAGGTGGACCTGGCCATTCTCTAAAATAAGATTGTGGCATACATATCTGTTCTCTTCTTGGAGTCTCTCATATAGGGCCTTCCTTTCCATCTATCCTCCTTGGGCTATGAAACACACAGCACACACAACCACTCCTACCTGGCAGTTTAACTTACTGCAGCCTTCACCCGGTTCTCTCTCTCTCTCTCTCTCTCTCTCTCTCTCTCTCTCTCTCTCTCTCTCTCTCTCTCTCTCTCTCTCCTTCCATCCTCCCTTCCTTTCTTTTTTTTGCCTTTCCTTTCTGCTGTTTGATCTCTTATCTTTGCTGGCACAGAGCAGGCACTTTGTAAATGCTGTTCATTAGTAGCAATGGTGCCAAAAGGTGGCTTGCAGAGGAATTAATTGGCTTCCTCTATTAATCCCCAGCACCACCTGGCCCCAGGCAAGCTTCGCTCAAGGAATGTGCAACCTAAGTATAAACCTCAAGCAGAGAGAGATTTCAGCTAAGCCTCATAACCCTGTTACCAATAAGATGGCTGACCCCAAGCTCTTCCTGCTTGACAGTTCTGGCAGGCATTGTTTTAGGATTGCTCTCCATTTGGCTCTTTGTAGTTACCATCCTTATGTCTTCTCCATTTGATGATTCTCTAACCCCTTTTCTTCCTCAATTTCCTCTTGAATTTCCCTTCTCCTTTCTCTTGGTCCTTGTGCCTTTTATTCTTTCTTTGTTCTACCCATTTTTTCCCTCCTTCCTTCCAAGCCAGTCCTCAATTCTGGAATATTCTTTATCTTTAATTCCATGCCTCAAACTCCAAAGATTCTATGTTTTTCATTTTGTGAAGCTTTTGTAGAAGGCAGAGCTGAACTGGACATGGAGACCAGGACAAGTTGTGTCCAGGCCAGATCCTACTTCCTGATGCAGGACCCGAGACTCCATGGTAATAGGAAAGGGAGCCATACCTACATCTTTGGGAAAGAGAATGTGCTTTGGGGGCTTAGTATTTTGAACAGACACAGCTGCACTTGCTTCCATTTCTTGGCTTCAGAAATAGGTGTAGAAGGAAATTGGTCATGTGTCAGAAAATTCTGTCTGTCTGTCTGTCTGTCTGTCTGTCTGTCTGTCTCTCTCTCTCTCTCTCTCTTTCTCTCTCTCTGTGTGGGGGGAATGAGGGTTCTCACAGATGAGAACCTCTACTTCTGCCTCAAGGAGGTTGAGTAGAAACTTCACTGCAGGGTTAAGTCTGTAAGACTGTAAAAGCTTACAGGAGCTGAATCCCAGAGCCTTCTGCTTTTGTTAGCTAACCTCTGCACTGCTGTTTGCCCCCAGGTCATTTTGAAATCATGGTGGGGGCTATTTGACTGTTGGGTAGACTAGATCAAGGACAGACTGGAGACTATGACAGATCTGAGTTAGGTTTCCAACTCTTATTTAGTATCTGTGTGTGCCTGAGCAAGGTATCCTACCTCTCTGGGATGCACATTTTTTTCTTAAATAAACGGAAGATCATTAGAGTACCCAACTTCCTGTACAGTATAAATACTGGGAGAGCCTCTGAAAAAGCACACACTCAGAGGGAGAGAGAGACAGAGGGAGAGAGAGACAGAGAATATGCAAATGTGTCTCCATGCATGCCTGTATATGAAGGCAAATCAGTGAGGCTTTTGGATATTTCTTGACTGGGGAGGCCTGTGGCGGGGCAGGGACACAGAGAGACAGAGACAGAGAGAAATAGAACAGTGACAGACAGATGGAGAGAGAGAGAGAGAGAGAGAGAGAGAGAGAGAGAGAGAGAGAGAGAGAGAGAGAGAGAGATTGATTCTGGTTAGTTTGGGAAGTGGGGAGAGACCTGCCTCTTTGGGACTGGGTGCTGAGAGTCAGGACCGGTAGCTCTTTTTTGTTGCTTTATCCTCGTTAGTTCAGTGGTTTATCTCAACAACCCGGTAAGCTAGAGACGATTTATCTCCATTTTACAGATGAGAAAATTAAGGCACTAAGAAAGAAAGTGACTTGCCCTACACTCCAAGATCAGCAAGTAGCAGAGCCACGATGAGAACACGGGCCGGATTTAGAAGAGGAAAGCCGGTGCCAGTCGGCATTTGCTGCCCCTCCGCACTGTCTTCCTGGGACTGTGTGCCCTCCCCTCCCCACAGTATTAGAATGACTGGGCCTAAAGCAGACTACACAGTCTTTCATTCTAGTTAGGGGAACTTGCCACCCTGCAAACGGTGGCTTGGAGTTAACAAGATGGCCAAGGCTAATTCAGCAGAAATGACAAACCCTCCTGTTTCAGCCCCTTGTGTGAAGCTAAAATGAACAACTTTCCCAACCGCAAACAAATGCAGCTGCTGAACCTGCATTCCCTTACCTGTTTCTGCTGCTCCTGGGCTTCCGGAGCCTCATCTCATCTCCTGCCTCTTTCCCTGGTCTCACCTACAGGACTGGTCTTTGTGGAAAATGCAGATAATACCTCTGTATGAGGAACTTGCGCTAGGACCCAAGGAAGGTCCCAGGACATTCCACAATCCTGGTTGGTAAGCATCTTCCAGGTACCATCCACATCACCTTTTGGATCTACACTGCCCGTTTGGTGCCCAATCTCTTTGGCTACTACTAAGTCTAGTAACCATTTATGCTGGCGCCCCAGTTAGACAGGCGATTCTAGTTTTCTACTGTAGTAGCTCTTCTCCCCCTTTTAAATCTCCTGTCCTCACTACTTATCTATTTGTGGTAGGCAGCAACTTAAAAGGACCCAAATAATCCCCACCTTGTGTCTATACATCTTTGCACATCCCCTCCAGGGTGGACTGGTCCTGGAGATGCTTTTGGAATAAGGGTGAGAGAACATGCTTTTTATCTTGAGGGAGAGGGAAGTCCCGCTATGTAGCTCTGGCTGACTTGGAACTCACTATGCAGAGCAGGCTAGCGTCAAGCTCATAGTGATCTGTCCGTTTCTGCCTCTGCCTCACAAGTGCTAAGATTAAAGGAATGCGGATCCCCCGGCCCTCCAGCAAGAACATGCTTTTTTAAATATAACTTTTTATTGGCATCTATTCATTGTACAGAGTGATGGGTTTCATAGTCATTTTCATACAACTCCATTAAATACTTTAACTGTACACACACACACACACACACACACACACACACACACACACACACACACATATTCATCTCCTTTTCACATCCTCCTGTTCATTCATTCACCTCTCATTCATTCCTCCAGATAGTCTCATGTTCACCTTCATATCCTCTATAAGTATATGATTTTTTTGAAGTTTTTATTACATTTTATTTGTGTGTGTATGTGTGTGCGTGCATGCATGCATACATACACATATGTGGCGGTCAGAAGCCAGCTTTCTGGAATTGTTTCCTTTCCTTCTACTCCATGAATGAAGGGGAATAAACTCAGGCCCCTAGGCTTGGCAGCAGCCCCCTTTACCTGCTGTTCCATCCTGCTGGCCCTAGATCGGATTTCACGTATCACATTTAGAGGACCTAGAAATAACCCTACACAGATATAGACACTTGTTTCTTCTTCTTCTTCTTCTTCTTCTTCTTCTTCTTCTTCTTCTTCTTCTTCTTCTTCTTCTTCTTCTTCTTCTTCTCCTCCTCCTCCTCCTCCTCCTCCTCCTCCTCCTCCTCCTCCTCCTCCTCCTCCTCCTCCTCCTCCTTTACAATGATGCCAAAAACATGCATTGGAGACGTACTTTTACTATATAGAAAAATACGAGTGGTGAGCCCTAACTCCTGAGATGAGGTTATAAAAAGACTGTGGCTTCCGCTGTTGGCTAGCCTAGGGTTGAACTTTGTGCAGTCTTTCCCTCCCTCCAACCCCTTTAATCAATCATAGTGGGGGACGCAAGCTGCCATGTTGTGAGCATCGTAGCCGAGAGGCACACCCGGCACAGCAAGGCATGGCAAACCTCAGTCTACCAGCCTGTGAGAAAGCGAAGCTTGCCAACAGCCGCATGAGTGGGTTGGGAGGCAGACCAATTATTCCAGCTGGTGTCTGTGTATTGTAGCCCTTACCCCACAGTGCCAGGGCAAGCCCAGGAGGGGCTTTTGATTCAGAACCACCCAACTAAGCTGCACCCAAATTCCTGGCCCACAGAAATGTAAGGTACGGTTTTGTTGTAACTGTCTAAATACGGACACACATGTACACAATAGTAGAAAGCTAGTATGTCATCCTGTGTCTGTTCCTTCGAAGTTCTGCTTTATTCTGAGTGGTAATGACTAATCAACCTTCTTATTGTGAGATAAGAGCATATGCTAATTCAATTAAAATGTATATTTCTCCAGATTGCAAATAAGTAGTGGGGATTTGGGGTGCTTATGGGAGGGTAATTGAAAAGCTTATTGGCCAGAGGGCCCACTTTTACTTTGTATACACTGGGTCCTGGCCCCAGGTAATATAGCTTCATCAAACCCCCAGATGATCAAACCTTACCCCAAATAATTTGAATTCATGGCAACAACCAGTTTTTTCCTTGGATAATAATAACAAAAGGTTTTTGGGTACTAAATAATTATCAAGCACTGTTCTAAGTCCTTCACAGTTATTAACTTATGAGGAAAACCAGGCACAGAGCATTTAAGTCATTTGTCCAAGTCTAGAGCTAGTAACGGGGAGAGCTAGGATTTGGGCTTGGGCCCATAGGTCTAGTACACTGGGGAGCTCACATTTGCAGCAGGAGGGATTGCAGTTAGTGAAGGATAACAGGAATTCTCCCTTTCCCTCCCTCCTTGTTTATGCTGGTTCAGAAACTCACATCAGTTTCTCCAGCTGACTGGAACAAGTTCAAAGTCTCCTTCTGGATCCTTCCCACAGTACAGCCCCGCCCTACATAGCTTTCTCTTCTCTACTATATATTCTCTAGCCATAGACATAATAGTCCAAACCTCCTCACTTAAACCATTTTCTTGGTTTTGCCTGACTGGAAAAGCTTCAGTGTGTTTTACCAAGTACTAGATATGACACCCGAAAGGGTTGTCCAGTCAGATCATCTGGAAAAGTCTTGAAGAGGTTTCCTCTCACGGTGACCATCTCAGATTTCAAGAAGACTATGAATCCTCTCTTTAAGTGGAAGTGGAGGTGCAGCTCTCACTTTTCCCAAAATAAAGCCAATGTTGCAAAGGTAGTGGCCAGAGCTCTGTCCCAGGTACTGTACCCAGCCTTTACAATTCTTCAGAAATTAATTTCATTATCACTATTATCATCATTGCTATTTGAAGGGTTTTTTTTGGCACAGGGTCTCATAGAGGTCAGGCTGGCCTAGAATTCATTGTGTAGCTGAGGCTGACCTTGAACTCTTAAACCTCCTGTCTCTCAAGTGCTGGTATTACAGGTATATGCTACCATGCCTGCCTAGCTATAGAAGCCTTTTCCTGGTGTAGGTGAAGCAGTTCTCCGGTCCTTTTTATCATGGCCCTGTGCTTCTTTCCTTTTTAAGAAGCATTTTAATGCAAATGGTGATAATTTATGCATTTGCTTTTGTTTTTGTAGTACTGGTACTGGTGACTATGAAAAAGCTGCATCTTAAGCTATTTGTTTACTAGTCAATTACTTTTGTCTTATTACATTTTAATTGTGTGTGTGCGTGCGTGTGTGCGTGCGTGCGTGCGTGCGTGCGTGTGTGTGTGTGTGTGTGTGTGTGTGTACCTGCCTTTTTGTGCACTCTCATACAAGTCAATTCTCTCCTTCCACCATGTGGGGCCTGGGGATCAAACTCGGGTCATCAGACATGAACCGCCTTTTCCCACTGAGCCATCTTGCTGGCCCTTATTTAATTTGAAACAGAAGCTGCGGCTATTGCAATGTATGCTCTAGCACGGCAGGGATTTGTCTGTCCTAACACCACTGTATTCCCAGTATCTAAAACAGGGCCTGGTGCATAGGAAGTACTCAAGGAATAGTTATTGGTTATGTGGGAATAAAATCACCAGGGAGTTCTTTCATTTGTGTACTTTCTTTTCAGAGTAAGGCCCACATCAGAGCCTACAGTGTTTCACAAGACCCTCTAAAGTCTGAGACCATGTTTTGTGAGTCAAATTCTTGGGATGTGTTTCCTATGTCTCAGCATCTTCATCCATATAACCACACTACAATCCTGCCTGAGCTGCCCAGGGTTGAAAGAAATCCAAGGGGCATAGGCTTTTTCTACCATACCAAATTCTAATCTTGACCTTTCCAAAGAAGTTACCAAGAGAAGCTGAAGGTGATCAGGGAGGGAGGAGTGTTGTCCAGTTTTCCATATCTAGATAGTAGGGCTCTAACCCTGAGCACAGAGAACTCAAACAAAAAGAAGGCTGTACCCTGAGAGGCAAAGCTACAGTCTATGTAAACATGTCCGTGAAAAAGAGCTCTTGGTCCCACAGAAGGAAGGAGCACTTGGTAGCTGAATTGGAAGAGAATCAGGATATTTTGAAGCTACAAAGAAGTCTAGGAGTCTGTATAGGAATATGGGACTGCTAATGCAGGCCTTAATGTGGGAGATGGGGGAGAGGACAGAGAGAAAGGAAGGGGACAGGGAACACAGGGGAGAGAAAAAGAGAGAGAGAACACAATGAGCCCCGGCTTTTCGCATCCAAAGATAGAAGAATGTAGTGTGTGTGTGTGTGTGTGTGTGTGTGTGTGCGTGTGCGTGTGCGCTAACCCATTTCCTAACCTTAATGCAGTTAGGCAACAGAATAAACTGCCTAGCAAGCAAGAACGTTGAGTCACTGGTATTAGAGGCATTCAAACATCGTGATCAAATCCTAGAGGCATTATCAGTACCAGCCACACCTCCTGGCTGTTGGCAATGGGAACAGGTGGTGGGGTCAGTCTTCAGAGGCCACTGTTCATACACGTGTACACTCCCCCTTACATTTGCACCCCGAATAGAAAAAAAAATAAACAAGCCTGTCTCATCTCCTTGCAGCTCATTCATTTCACTGGTGCTGAAAGAGCTATTGCACTACAGAAATTGTATTTCTTCTCCCCAGTGACAAGTCACATCTGTGATCCTGATACAGCTCTGCAAAGGTCCTTGTGTACTCCTGGGCCTCCTCAGTCAAGAAACATCCAAAAGCTTTACTGATTTACCTTCATACACAGTCACGCATGGAGACAAATCTGCATGTGCTCTGTGTCTCTGTCTCTGTCTGTATCTCCCTCTCTCGTCAATTTCAACAGGTTTTAGCTGGTCTCCTACAGCCTGAGACCCTCTGGGAATGACCACCTCCAGCCTTTCTGAGTGTTCAATCCACTACTTGTATATTTTTTCTTGGAGACAGGCTGGAGATTGTTTACCTCAAGAGGTGTTGGTGACACTTCCTCAGATCCCAATGACAGCCAGCTGCTCAGAGGCCTCAGGAAACCAGCCCCACACCCTGCCCTTTGGCCTTGTCTTTTCTCCCACCCCATGCTTTCTGGCTTCTATTTGGCATTAGTGAACCCAAAGGGCCTCCTGAGTCTCTCTGAAAGGAAGAAGAGGAGAGAACAAGACCCAAATGAAATGAATCAACTAGTAGACTAAGAAATTGAAAATGGGCCAGAGGCTCGGGGAGGGAGCTGGAGAGCAGCAGTGCGGGAGTGAAAGTGGAAAGGCCCCAGCTGAGAAGCCGGTGCCCACAAAGGGCCCTGCAGGGTCCAGGCCTGGCCAAAGCCGCTCTGCTTTGCTGTTCATCGTTGGCTCAGGGTCAAAAGCAGGGCATCTATTGGGGCTGGCCGGCAGCAAACAGTGAGATAGAGGGAGCTGGTCTCCAGCATCCCACCTTGTTCTCAACTCCATTTTGAGGCCCCTTCTCCCAGGCTTCCAAGCTTTCTCTCTGACCCATGAGCCTCGGCCCACCTCCCCTTTAACAAAATTCGCCCATGTCTCTCCCATTTCTGCAGAGCCTTGACTGTTTGGGGGCATTTGTGCACTTAGGTATGAAAAGGGGGATGTTGTGGCTGAAAGATGCAATTCTCCAAAGCTGTTAACTATGGTATATTGAAGGATGAAGAGAGGAGGATGGTGGTCAGTGGTCAAATGCATATTGGAAGCCTTAAGTCATGCTAGCAGGCTTCTTTATAATAGGTCTTCACAGAGCCTTTGCTATGGCAGTATGCATTTTGAAGCTATAAAATGGGTGTATAGCATTTCTCAAACATACTTGGCCAGAGACTCTTGGCGGGGGGGGTGTCAGAGCAGCGTATGTGACTTTCATATAACTTAGTTGAATTTTCTTAATAGTCCTTAAACCCCCAAACCTAAAACAATGTCTGCAGTGGTTAGAGAAGACAGTGGCTTTTCCATTGGATCAACTACCAGGCCATAGAGAAGACATTAGTTACAAAAAGACCCCAGTGATATGCCTGTGTTTTGTCACATATTATAGGTGATTGTCACTTGCCAATAGTATCCTATGGGTCTCAACTACGTTAATATGTACCACTTCTTTGTGCTACTTGGGGTATAAGTATGCAGAGATAGAGAGAACCCCACCTTCTCAAGCAATGTCTCTTTCTCATGTCAAACTCATGCATGATTGCAAGTCCTTTCCAAATTATCTGACTTTTGTGACTTTGTTCTTCACTAATGCTGGTAGTTTCCCAAATTTCAGTTTAGAAAGCTTCCTATCTCAAGAAGGGTCAGCTGTAAGCATGGCCTCTCCCCTTGCCGTATGTTCTCTAATATAGGTCCGTGAATCAATCACTGCTTTCCAGTGAACAGAATCAGATAACTGGAGATACCCTGAGGGCTGTGTCCACTCACATAGCCCCTCTGCTAGCCTATGAAGCAGCCTAACTAGATGGATCCCCATCAGGGACATCTACTAGCTTCCTTTGAAATAGCCACTGTGCTCTTCAACTAGTAAAGTGAGTGGCATAGACACCAAGGTGCTCTTTTGAATAAGGTGACTACTGCAGTTTCAATCTGAAATGTCCCATGTTCACCAGCTCATGTTAAAAATTGGAATGCTTGTAACACATATGCAGAGGGCTTGGTCTTCTTGTGAGATTCCTAACAGTAAGATCAGGGACTATCTCTGACTCTCCTGTCTGCTTTTGGGACTCTTTTCCTCCTACTGGATTGCCAGCCATGGTATATCAAGTTGGTACCTGGCAGAGATCCATGGGGAGACCTGCCTGTGTCGGAAGAGAAAGGAGAAGGTGGAGGAGTGGATGGGGGTGGGGAGGAACTGGGAGGAAAGGAGGGAGGAGAAACTTTGGTTGGGATGTAAAAACAACAACAAAAAACCAACCAAACAAACAAACAAATGTGAATGCTTAGTCCTTCTCTTGTGGCATCATTATTTTAAAGGATGTAGGACTGTTAGAAGGTAGACTTGGCTAGTGGGAGAAAATC